>NC_143147.1:3012500-3335000 GCF_059928025.1 Delphinapterus leucas | reverse complement strand
ACTGCTGGGCACCCCACGTTTTCTGACTGAGCCCAGTGATGCCAGCACATTCCTGTAAGGTTCCCATCCCCATGGGGATGTGGGCCTGCTGCTCTGTGGTCCCAACGCCTGGGTTGCTCACAGTTTCGTGATGTTGGTTCTCTGGCGTTAGTTCACTCAGGCCTAGATCCCATAGCCTCTGTGCTCTGGGCCGACTGCTGGGAGGTTCCAACTGCGGGATTCCTCACCTTTTTTATTCTATGGGCCCTGTGTTGTGAGGCTCCTCCTGCCTGCCTCACTCCAAGCCCCTTGGTGATGTAGGTCCTCTCGTTTGAAGCCACATGTGCCAGTTGCCTCTCCATTTAAGTATGTGGCCCCACTGGAGTGAGGACACTCCTGACTGGTTCCCATCCTCTTGTTGATGTGGGCCTTCTGGTGAGAGTCTGATCCTGGCTTGATTCCTCACACTTCTGGGAGGTGGATCCTCTGCTGTTTGGTCACTCCTGCCTGGCTGGCACACGTCGCCTTGGCCACATGGGCCCTCTGGTTGCAGTAGGAGCGTGCTGGGAGCCTCCTCCCATCGGTGATGAGGGCCCTTTCGCGTCAGGCCCTAACTGCTGGGCTCCCCACATTTTCTGACGTGCGCCCACTGGTGCGATGACACTCCTGCCAGGTTCCCATCCCCATGCGGATTTGGGCCTTCTGTTCTGAGGTGCCAACGGCTGGGTTGCTCACAGTGTCAGGATGTGGGCCCTCTGCTGTGAGTTCACTCTGGCATGGATCCCATAGCCTCGGTGCTCTGAGCCACATGCTTGGAGCTTCCAACTGCAGGATTCCTTACCTTTTTTCTTCTATGGGCCGTGTGTTGTGAGACACTCCCTGCCTGCCTCACTCTGAGCCCCATGTTGATGTGGGTCTTCTGGTTTGATGCCACATGTGGTGGGTTCCTCGCCTTTCAATGATGTGGCCCCACTGGAGTGAGAACACTCCTGCCTGGTTCCCATGCCCTTGGTGATGTGGGGTCTCTGGTGAGAGTCTCATCCTGGTTGGGTTCCTCACAGTTCTGTAAGGTTGGCCCTCTGTCCTGAGGTCACTCCTGCCTGGCTGGCACACCCTGCCTTGGTGTCGTCAGCCCTCTGGCGGCAGTTGGAGCATGCTGGGAGCCTTCTCCTCTCGGTGATGAGGACCCTCTGGTTCAGGCCCTAACTGCTGGGTACCCACATTTTCTGATACGTGCTAAGTGGTGAGAGGACACTCCTGCCAGGTTCCCATCCCCATGCGGTTTTGGGCCTTCTGCTCTGGGGTCACAACGGCTGGGTTGCTCACAGTGTCAGGATGTGGTTCCTCTGCTGTGATTTCACTCCAGCATGGATCCCATAGCCTCGGTGCTCTGGGACAACTGCTTGGAGCTTCCAACTGCTGGATTCCTCACCTTTTTTCTTCTATGTGCACTGTGTTGTGAGACACCTCCTCCCTGCCTCACTCCGAGCCCCTTTTTGATGTGGGTCTTCTGGTTCGAGGCCACATGTGCTGGGTTCCTCACCTTTCAATGATGTGGCCCCACTGGTCTCAGAACACTCCTGCCTGGTTCCCATCGCCTTGGTGATGTGGGCCCTCTGGTGAGAGTCTGATCCTGCTTGGGTTCCTCACACTTCCGTGAGCTTGGCCCTCTGCTCTCAGGTCACACCTGCCTGGCTGGCACAAACCGCCTTGGTGATGTCGGCCCTCTGGCGGTATTTGGAGCGTGCTGGGAACCTCCTCTCCTCGGTGATGAGGGCACTGTCGCGTCAGACCCTAACTGCTGGGTACCCACATTTTCTGATACGTACTAAATGGTGCGAGGACACTCCTGCCAGGTTCCCATCCCCATGGGGATGCGGGACTTCTACTCTGATGTCCAAACGGCTGGGTTGCTCAAAGTTTCATGATGTTGGCCCTCTGCTGTGAGTTCACAGTGGCCTGGATCCCATAGACTGGGTGCTGTGGGCCACCTGCTGGGAGGTTCCAACTGCAGGATTCCTCACATTTTTTATTCTATGGGCCCTGCATTTTGAGGCTAGTCCTGCCTGCTTCACTCCGAGCCCCTTGGAGATGTGGGTCCTCTGGTTTAGGCCATATGTTCCGGGTTCCTCACTTTTCTATGATTTGGCCACACTGGTGTGAGGCCACTCCTGCATGGTTCTGATCCCCTTGGTGATGTGGGCACTCTGATGAGAGTCTTATCCTGGCTGCGTTCCTCCCCCTTCTGTGACGTAGGCCCTCTGCTGTGAGGTCACTCCTGCCTGGCTGACGCATGTCAACTTGGCAACGTGGGCCCTCACTTGGGAGTTGGTGACTGCTAGGAGTCTGCTCCCCTCGGTAATTAGGGCCATCTGGCGTCAGGCCCTAACTCCTGGGCTCCCAAAATTTTCTTAGGTGTGCCCTGTGGTGCGAGTACACTCCTGCCAGGTTTCCAACCCCACCGGAATGTGGGCCTTCTGTTCTGTGGTCCCAACAGCTGTGTTGTTCACAGTTTCATGGTGAGGGCCCTCTGTTGTGAGTTCACACCAGCCGGGATCCCATAGCCTCGCTGCTCCTTGCCGCATGCTAGGAGGTTCCAACTGCGGGATTCCTCACATATTTTATTCTATGGGTCCTCTGTTTTGAGGCTCCTCTTTCCTGCCTCACTCCCAGCCCCTTGTTGATGTGTGTCCTCTGACTAGAGGCCACGTGTGCTGGGTCCCTCAACTTTCGATGATGTGGCTCCACTGGTGTGAGGATACTTGTGCCTGGTTCCCCTCCCCTTGGTGATATGGGCCCTCTGGTGAGAGTCTGATCCTGGCTGGGTTCCTCACACTTCTGTGAGGTGGGCCCTCTGCTGTGAGGTAACTCCTGCCTGGCTTCCCATTGCCTTGGTGACGTCGGCCCTCTGGTAGCAGTTGGAACCTATTGGGAGGCTCCTCCCCTTGGTGATGAGGGCCCTCTTGCGTCAGGCCGTAACTGCTGGGCTCCCCACGTTTTCTGATGTGAGCCCAGTGATAACAGGACACTCCTGTAAGGTTCCCATCCCCATGGGGATGTGGGTCTTCAGCTCTGAGATTCCAACCCTGGGTTGCTCACAGTTTCATGACATAGGCTCTCTGGTGTTAGTTCGCTCAGGCTGGGATCCCATAGCCTCTGGGCTCTGGGCCGCCTGCTGGAAGATTCCAACTCCTGGATACCTCACCTTTTTTATTCTTTAGGCCCTTTGTTGTGAGACTCCTCCTGCCTGCCTCACTCCCAGCCCCTTGGTGATGTGGGTCCTCTGGTTTGAGGCCACATGTGCCGGTTTACTCACCTTTTAGTGATGTGGACCCACTGGTGTGAGGACACTCCTGCCTGGTTCCCATCCCCTTGGTGATGTGCGCCGTCTGGTGAGAGTCTGATCCTGGATGGTTTCGTCACCTTTCTGTGAGGTGGTCCCTCTGCTCTGAGGTCACACCTGCCTGGCTTGCTCCCGTTGCCTTGGTGACGTCGGCCCTCTGGTGGCAGTTGGAGCTTGCTGGGAGCCTCCTCCCCTCGGTGATGAAGGCCCTGTGGCGTCAGTCAATAACTGCTGGGCTCCCCATATTTTCTGATGTGTGCCCACTGGTGCGATGACACTCCTGCCGGGTTCCCATCCCCATGTGGATGTGCGCCTTCTGCTGTGAGGTCCCAACGGTTGGGTTGCTCACAGTTTAATGATGAGGGCCCTCTGGTGTGAGTTCATTCTGGACTGGATCCCATAGCCTCGCTGCTCGTGGCCGCCTACTGGGAGGTTCCAACTGCGGGATTCCTCACCTTTTTTATTCTATGGGCCCTCTGTTTTGAGGCTCCTCCTGCCTGCCTCACTCCCAGCCCCTTGGTGATGTGTGTCCTCTGGTTTGAGGCCACATGTGCTCTGTTCCTCAACTTTCGATGATGTGGTCCCACTGGTGTGAGGACACTCCTGCCTGGTTCCCATCCCCTTGGTGATGTGGGCCCTCTGGTGAGAGTCTGATCCTGGCTGGGTACCTCACCCTTCTGTGAGGTGGGCCCTCTGACCTGATGTCACTCCTGCCTGGCTGGCACACGTCGCCTTGGTGACATGGGCTCTCTGTTGGCCATTGGAGTGTGCTGGGAGCCTCCTCCCCTCTTTAATGAGGGCCCTGGATAAAACGCATATGCCCTTCTTGGCCAAGTGCATCAGTGTCGACGTACTGCCTCTTTTCCTATGCTTTAAATGCAATTACTGTCTACCTCCTGAAATCGGTTTCCTCCAATTCTGCCCCACTTTCAAGTCTGCTTCGCAGCCTTACTTCAATATATTTTTGGAAGATAGCTGTCATTGATAACTGCAGGTTTGTGAATGACAGTGCCCCTGAGCTCTTTTTTTCAACTCGCTTTCTTTTGAGCTGGCCTCAAAACTGCAGGATTGCTTCAGGCCCTAATCTTGTTCCGGCATGGCATGCTGAGCCTTTGGTTCATTCCTCTTCCTGGTGGGAAATGAGAGTTAAATTTGCCCGTGCAGACAGCTACAGCTACTCTCTCATTAGTTCTCCCTATTCCTGTTCATCTTCCGCAGAAATTGCAAACTTTGCCAAACAGGAGGTTAAGGCACTGACTCTTCAAGTGGGGAGAGTGTTAGAAAAGCGTCTGGAATGGTGAACCTGAGTACCAGGGGACGAAGACTGAGATGCAATTTAAAACGTTTCCTGATCACATGTTGGACCATATTCTGGGTACCCCATGCTTGTTTTAGCTGAAGAAAGAATCCTTAAACATGGAGAGTTTGGACCTATGGAATGGGTACCATGCAGTAAGACTTCAAAGGGTCTGCATTTGCTCACCGAACCTCACCAATCCTATCAGCTCCAAGTGTCCAGACTTATGTCTCACCCAGCTCTGGGTGTAGATGTGGTAAATCCAGGTTGCATCACAAGCCCTGAATGAATTATTTAAGAATTGCTCTCTATTTCACTGTCATTGTGTTTGTTTTTGAAATTTATTTTGATAATGGTATTTAGCTGATTTTCACTGCTGCGTTTATGCCGCTGTACAAATGCTTGATTCTCTTACGGAGACATATAAATACATAGGTTTTAAGATACTTACTAGTCAGGTATATTCCTAGGCGTTGAATATGTGGTGTTGAGTCCATTTCATTCAGCAAGGAGTAGGTCTTGTCTATTACATATTTGACTTATGGAACGGTATCTGTGCTAATTTCAATCTCTGGTTTTATGCAGCACCCAAACTCACCTTTCCCCTTAAGCAAGGATAAGTTGGTTTTCTAAATTTGAGTCCCTCTTCTGTTTTATAAATGTGTTCATGTGTAGCCAAGTTTACATTCCGTGTATTAGTG
The DNA here is from genome assembly GCF_059928025.1 of Delphinapterus leucas. Classification (NCBI taxonomy): domain Eukaryota; kingdom Metazoa; phylum Chordata; class Mammalia; order Artiodactyla; family Monodontidae; genus Delphinapterus; species Delphinapterus leucas. Next base: position 3,329,680 of record NC_143147.1, on the reverse strand, counting down.
ATAACTTCTGATGTTTCTTTTTCTGTGTGACTTATTTCACGTAGAATCATCGTACCTGTATCCACTCATTATGCTGCTACGGGCCTGATGACATAGATTTCATTGCTGAGTGATATTCCATTGTACGTAGGTACCACTACTTGTTTATCCATTTTTCAATTTCTGGGATATTTATCTTGTACCGTAGATGAGGTTCTTGTAAACAGAGCCGTCCCAAACTTTGGGGAGCTGTGTGTTTTCGATTTTAATTTCCCTAAGCTATAAGACCAGAAGTGGAAGTGCCCTAGGCTCTGTTTCTTTGTCTTTTAGAAGTTTCAGGAAACACCATACACTTATCTAGAGTGGCTGTTGGCAATTTACATCCTGCCCACCAGCATAACAAGGCTCCCTGTTCTCCATGGCCTGTCCTGCCTTTCTGGATTTTAAAATTTTTTCAGATGGCCCTTTGACCGGTGGGAAGTGAGACTTCGTTGTAGTGCAGATTTCCTTAGCACGCTTGCTTGGTTGGCCATAAAGTGCCTATGCGTTTTTTCCTGAATATATTCAGGAAAAAACGCATACGCCATTTTTCGCCAAGTGCATCATTCTCGACGTTCTGCCTCTTTTCCTAGGCTTTAAATGGAATTCCAGTCTACCTCCTGAAATCGGTTTCCTGCAATTCTGCCCTGCTTTCAAGTCCTCTTCGCAGCCTTACTTCAATATATTTTTGGACGACATCTGTCATTTATAACTCTGCAATTTTGTGAATTACAGTGCCCCTGAGCTCCTTTCTTCAACTCGCTTTCTTGTGAGCTGGCCGCAAAACCTTAGGATTGCTTAAGGCCCTAATCTGGTCCCCACATGGCATGCTGAGCCTTTGGTTAATTCCTCTTCCTAGTGGTAAATGAGAGTTAAATTTGCCCGTGCAGACACCTACAGCTAGTCTCTCATTGGTTCTCCCTATTCCTGTTCGTCTTCCGCAGAAATTGCAAAATGAGCTAAACGGGAGTTTAAAGGCACTGACTCTTCAAGTGGGGAGCGTGTTAGTAAAGGGTCTGTAATGGTGAACCCTCTTAAAAGGGGACGAAAACTGAGATGCATTTGAAAACGTTTCCAGGTGACACGGGGCACCATACTGTGGGTTACCCATGCATGTTTTAGCTGAAGGAAGAATCGCTTAAACCTGGAGATTTGGGACCCTTGGAATGGGTACCAGGCAGTATGACTTCAAAGGGTCTGAATTTGTTCATCGAACCTCACCACTGCTATCAGCCCGAAGTGTCCAACCTTATGTCTCACTCAGCTTTGGGTGTAGATGTGGTAAGTCCTGGTTGCATCACACGCCCTGAATGAATTATTTAAGAATTGCTCTCTATTTCACTGTCATTGAGTTTTGTTTTTGGAATTCATTTTGATAATGGGATTTATCGGACTTTCTCTGCTGCCTTCATGCAGCTGTACACACGCTTGATTCTCTTATGGAGACATATAAATCCATGGGTTTGAAGATTCTTACTAGTCAGGTGTATTCCTAGGCGTTGAATATAGGGTGTTTAGTCCATTTCGTTGAGCAAGGGGTAGGTGTTGACTATTACATATTTGACTTATGGAATCGTATCTGTGCTAATTTCTATCTCTGGTTTAATGCAGCACCCCAACTCACCTTTCCCCTTAAGCAAACATATGTTGGTTATCTAAATTTGAGACCCTGTTCTGTTTTGTAATTCAATTCATGTGTAACCAAGATTACATTCCGCATATTAGTGATATCTTATGATATTTCATTTTCTGTGTGACTTATTTCACTTAGAATCATCATACCTGAATCCACTCATTATGCCACGACGGGCCTGAGGACATAGATTTCATTGGTGAGTGATATACCATTGTACGTACGTACAACAACTTCTTTATCCATTTTTCGCTTTCTGGGATATTTAACTTGTACCGTAGACGAGGTTCTTGTAAACAGAGCCGTCTGAAACTTTGGGGTGGCTGTGTGTTTCTGATTTTAATTTCCCTAAGCTATAGGACCATAAGTGGAAGTGCCATAGGCTGTGTTTCCTTTTTCCTATGTGTTTCAGGAAACAGCATACACTTCTGCAGAGTGGCTGTTGGCAATTCACATCCCGCCCATCAGCATAACAAGGCTCCCTCTTCTCCATGGCCTGTGCTGCTTTTTCGATTTTACACTTTTTTCAGATGGCCCTTTTTACCGGGGGGCCGTGAGACTTCATTGTAGTCCAGATTTCCTTTACACGCTTTCTTGGTTGGCCAAAAAGGGCGTATGTGTTTTTTCCTGAATATATTCAGGAAGAAACGCATACGCACTTTTTGGCCCAGTGCATCATTGTCGACATTCTGCCTCTTTTCCTATGCTTTAAGTGCAATTCCAGTCTACCCCCTGAAATCGTTTTCCTGAAATTCTGCCCCGCTTTCAAGTCCTCTTCGAAGACTTACTTCAGTACATTTTTGGACGATAGCTGTCGTTCATAACTCTGCAGGTTTGTGAATTACAGTGCCCCTGAGCTCCTTTCTTCAACTCGCTATCTTGTGAGCTGGCCGCAAAACCGCCGGCTTGCTTCAGGCCCTAATCTGGTTCCGGCAGGGCCCGCTGAGCCTTTGGTTAATTCCTCTTCCTGGTGGGAAATGAGCGTTCCATTTGCCCGTGCAGACACCTACAGCTAGTCTCTCATTTGTTCTCCCTATTCCTGTTCATCTTGCGCAGAAATTGCAAACTGTGACAAACATGAGGTTAAAGGCACTGACTCTCCAAGTGGGGAGAGTGTTAGTAAAGCCTCTGGAACGGTGAACCCGAGTACCAGGGGACGAAACCTGAGAGGCATTTGAAAACGTTTCCCAATCACACGGTGGACCATACCCTGGGTTTCCCATGCATGTTTTAGCTGAAGGAAGAATCCCTTAAACCTGGAGAGTTGGGACCTTGGAATGGGTACCATGCAGTATGACTTCAAAGCGTCTGCGTTTGCTCACCGAACCTCACCAATGCTATCAGCCCGAAGTGTCCAGCCTTATGTCTCACCCAGCTCTGGGTGTAGATGTGGTAAATCTAGGTTGAATCACAAGCCCTGAATGAATTATTTAAGAATTGCTCTCTATTTCACTGTCATTGTGTTGTGTTTGTGAAATTTATTTTGATAATGGGATTTATTGGATTTTCACTGCTGCGTTTAGGCTGCTGTACACATGTTTGATTTCCTTATGGAGACATATAAATCCATGGGTCTTAAGATTCTTACTTGTCAGGTATCTTCCCAGGCGTTGAATATGGGGTGTTGAGTCCATTTCGTTGAACAAGGAGTAGGTCTTGTCTATTATATATTTGGCTTATGGAACGGTATCTGTGCTAATTTCAATCTCTGGTTTTATGCAGCACCCCAACTCACATTTCCCCATAAGCAAGCATAACGTGGTTTTCTAAATTTGAGACCCTGTTCTGTTTTGTAATTCAGTTCATGTGTAGCCAAGTTTACGTTCCGTGTATTAGTGATATCTTATGATGTTTCTTTTTCTGTGTGTCTTATTTCTCGTAGAATCGTCGTACCTGAATCCACTCATTATGCCGCTATGGGCCTGATGACGTAGATCTCATTGCTGAGTGATATTCCATTGTACGTACGTACCACAACTTCTTTATCCATTTTTTGCTTTCTCGGATATTGAACTTGTACCGTAGACGAGGTTCTTGTAAACAGAGCCGTCCCAAACTTTGGGGTGGCTGTGTGTTTTTGATTTTAATTTCCCTAAGCTATAGGACCATAAGTGGAAGTGCCATAGGCTGTGTTGCTTTGTTTCCTACGTGTTTCAGGAAACACCATACACTTCTCCAGAGTGGCTGTTGGCAATTTACATCCCACCCATCAGCATAACAAGGCTCCCTGTTCTCCATGCCCTGTCCTGCCTTTCTGGATTTTACACTTGTTTCAGATGGCCCTTTGGACCGGGGGGCAGTGAGACTTCATTGTAGTGCAGATTTCGTTTACACGCTGCTTGGTTGGCCAAAAAGGGCGTATGCGTTTTTTCCTGAATATATTCAGGAAAAAACGCATAGGCCCTTTTTGGCCAAGTGCATCATTGTCGACATTCTGCCTCTTTTCCTATGCTTTCAGTGCAATTCCAGTCTACCCCCTGAAATCGTTTTCCTGCAATTCTGCCCCGCTTTCAAGTCCTCTTCGAAGACTTACTTCAATACATTTTTGGACGATAGCTGTCATTCATAACTCTTCAGGTTTGTGAATTACAGTGCCCCTGAGCGCCTTTCTTCAACTCGCTTTCTTGTGGGCTGGCCGCAAAACCACAGGATTGCTTCAGGCCATAATCTGGTTCTGGCAGGGCATGCTAAGCCTTTGGTTAATCCCTCTTCCTGTTGGGAAATGAGCGTTCCATTTGCCCGTGCAGACACCTAGAGCTAGTGTCTCATTGGTTCTCCCTATTCCTGTTCATCGTGCGCAGAAATTGCAAACTGTGACAAACAGGAGGTTAAAGGCACTGACTCTCCAAGTGGGGAGAGTGTTACTAAAGCGTCTGGAACGGTGAACCAGAGTACCAGGGGACGAAACCTGAGATGCATTTGAAAACGTTTCCCAATCACACGGTGGACCATACTCTGGGTTTCCCATGCATGTTTTAGCTGAAGGAAGAATCCCTTAAACCTGGAGAGTTGGGACCCATGGAATGGCTACCATGCAGTATGACTTCAAAGGGTCTGCGTTTGCTCACCGAACCTCACCAATGCTATCAGTCCGAAGTGTCCAGCCTTATGTCTCACCCAGCTCTGGGTGTAGATGTGGTAAATCCAGGTTGCATCACAAGCCCTGAATGAATTATTTAAGAATTGCTCTCTATTTCACTGTCATTGTGTTGTGTTTGTGAAATTTATTTAGATAATGGGATTTATCGGATTTTCACTGCTGAGTTTAGGCTGCTGTACACACGCTTGATTTCCTTATGGAGACATATAAATCCATGGGTCTTAAGATTCTTACTTGTCAGGTATATTCCCAGGCGTTGAATATGGGGTGTTGAGTCCATTTCGTTGAACAAGGAGTAGGTCTTGTCTATTATATATTTGGCTTATGGAACGGTATCTGTGCTAATTTCAATCTCTGGTTTTATGCAGCACCCCAACTCACCTTTCCACATAAGCAAGCATAAGTTGGTTTTCTAAATTTGAGACCCTGTTCTGTTTTGTAATTCAGTTCATGTGTAGCCAAGTTTACGTTCCGTGTATTAGTGATATCTTATGATGTTTCTTTTTCTGTTTGTCTTATTCCTCATAGAATCGTCGTACCTGAATCCACTCATTATGCCGCTATGGGCCTGATGACGTAGATTGCATTGCTGAGTGATATTCCATTGTACGTACGTACCACAATTTCTTTATCCATTTTTTGCTATCTCGGATATTTAACTTGTACCGTAGACCCGGTTCTTGTAAACAGAGCCATCCCAAACTTTGGGGTGGCTGTGTGTTTTGATTTTAATTTCCGTAAGCTATAGGACCATAAGTGGAAGTGCCATAGGCTGTGTTGCTTTGTTTCCTACGTGTTTCAGGAAACACCATACAATTCTCCAGAGTGCCTGTTGGCAATTTACATCCCGCCCATCAGCATAACAAGGCTCCCTGTTCTCCATGACCTGTCCTGCCTTTCTGGATTTTACACTTGTTTCAGATGGCCCTTTGGACCGGGGGGCAGTGAGACTTCATTGTAGTGCAGATTTCCTTTACACGCTAGCTTGGTTGGCCAAAAAGGGCATATGCGTTTTTTCCTGAATATATTCAGGAAAAAACGCATACGCCATTTTTGGCCAAGTGCATCATTGTGGACATTCTGCCTCTTTTCCTATGCTTTAAGTGCAATTCCAGTCTACCCCCTGAAATCGTTTTCCTGAAATTCTGCCCCGCTTTCAAGTCCTCTTCGAAGACTTACTTCAATACATTTTTGGACGATAGCTGTCATTCATAACTCTGCAGGTTTGTGAATTACAGTGCCCCTGATCTCCTTTCTTCAACTCGCTTTCTTGTGAGCTGGCCGCAAAACAGCAGGATTGCTTAAGGCCCTAATCTGGTTCCGGCAGGGCATGGTGAGCCTTTGGTTAATTCCTCTTCCTGGTGGGAAATGAGCGTTCCATTTGCCCGTGCAGACACCTACAGCTAGTCTCTCATTGGTTCTCCCTATTCCTGTTCATCGTGCGCACAAATTGCAAACTGTGCCAAACAGGAGGTTAAAGGCACTGACTCTCCAAGTGGGGAGAGTGTTAGTAAAGCGTCTGGAAAGGTGAACCCGAGTACCAGGGGACGAAACCTGAGATGCATTTGAAAACGTTTCCCAATCACACGGTGGACCATACTCTGGGTTTCCCATGCATGTTTTAGCTGAAGGAAGAATCCCTTAAACCTGGAGAGTTGGGACCCATGGAATGGCTACCATGCAGTATGACTTCAAAGGGTCTGCGTTTGCTCAGCGTAGCTCACCAATGCTATCAGCCCGAAGTGTCCAGCCTTATGTCTCACCCAGCTCTGGGTGTAAATGTGGTAAATCCAGGTTGCATCACAGGCCCTGAATGAATTATTTAAGAATTGTTCTCTATTTCACTGTCATTGTGTTTTTTTTTGTATTTTATGTTGATAATGGGATTTATCGGATTTTCACTGCTCTGTTCATGCCGCTGTACACACGCTGGATTCTCTTATGTAGACATATAAACCCATGGGTTTGAAGATTCCTACTAGTCAGGTGTATTCCTAGGCGTTGAATATGTGGTGTTTAGTCCATTTCGTTGAGCAAGGAGCAGGTCTTGACTATTACATATTTGGCTTATGGAATGGTATCTGTGCTAATTTCTATCTCTGGTTTTATGCAGCACCCCAACTCACCTTTCCCCATAAGCAAGCATAAGTTGGTTTTCTAAATTTGAGACCATGTTCTGTTTTGTAATTCAGTTCATGTGTAGCCAAGATTACATTCCATGTATTAGTGATATAGTATGTCTTTTTCTTTTTGAATTCTGTGACTTTGAATGATCATATGTAACTCCTCTGGAGTTGTTACAAGTGGCCTTATTGCATTGATTTCCAGGCTGAGTCATATTCCACTCTACATAAGCACCCCATCTGTATCCATTTTTTCCCTCCAGAGACATTTAAGTTATATCCTAGTCGAGGATCATTTAAACTGAGAGGCGGTAAATATTTGGGTGCCTGAGTCCTCTCGATTTTTGTTTTTCCCAAGATATACGTCCATGAGTGCTAGTGCCCTGTGCCCTGTAGCTCATTTTTTAGATGCTTTAGTAAACACAATACACTTCTCCAGAGTGACCGTTGGCAATATACGTTTCCACTATAAGCCTCACAGGGCTCCCTTTTCTCCTTGCCCTGTCCTGCATTTCTGGTGTTTACACTTTATGAGGAAGGCTCTTCTGACTGATGCGAAGTGATATCTTTTGTAGTATTGATTTCCAGTGCCCACCTGTTTGGTTGGCTAAAAAGTGTATGCCCTTTTCTTGAATATATACAGAAAAAAACGCATATACACTTTTTGGCCAACTGCAATGTTGGCAATGTTCAACCCCTTTTCTTGTGCTTAATGGCGAGTCCTTTCTACCTCTTCCAATCCCTTTCCTGCCATTCTCCATTGCTTACAAGTCCTTTTCTCTGACTTTCCTCAAGACATTGTTCAGTGATAGATATTTTCAACTCTGCAGTTTCGTGAATTTTAGTGCCCCTGAGTTCCATTTTTCAAATTGTGTTTATGGGAACTGGCCACAAAGCAGTGGAACTTCCTCAAGCCCTATTCTGTTACCATGGGCAACCCTAGCCTTTGGTCAATTCGTCTTCCTGATTGGAAATGAGAGTGACATGTGCCTGTCCGAACACCTAGGACTTGCCAGTCATTGTTCCTCCTCCTTCCGCTTCATCCTCTGGACAAATTCCAAACTGTATGCAACAGGATTTTGACAATGCTGACATCTCCAAGTGGGGAGACTGTTATTAAAGACGCTGGAGGGGTGAACCCTAGTACCAGGAGATGAGGAGATGAGATGCCTTTTCCAAACTCATCCTGATCAGACGGTATACCATCCTCTGGGTGTGACAGGCAAGTTTTAGTTGTAGGAAGGGTCCCATTCATGTGAGGAGAACACCAGGGCTTTTTCAAAATCAGTGTCTCTCCACAACCCAAACTGGGGAATTTTTTAAGCTACGGCTACACATATGTTCATTAAGGGCCTTGGGAAGTAGGCAGAGTCCAAGCTTTAGATGATTGAAGTCTTCAGGGTCAGAAGCACTCACCACCGGCTTCCCTTAGGTTCCATTTTAACTGTCATTGATAGATGATGTCAATAAAAATATCTATTCTTTTTCAGATTATTTCCCCTTATAGGTTATTGCAAAATATTGAGTGTAGTTCCCTGTGCTATACAGTAGTTCCTTGTTGATGATCGATTTTATACATAGCAGTGTGTATGTGTTAATCCCAAACTGTTAATTTATCCCTCCTCCCAACTTTCCCCTTTGGTAATAATAAATTATAAGATTTTATACTTCTCAGAAATGGGGGAGCTGAAAGAGAGGTATCATTTTCAATGGAAAAGCATTTAAAAGAAGATTGAAGCTTTAACCATGATTATTAGATGTACATCCTTTGAAAGAAATCACTTCGTTTCTCTAATATTGACCTGACAAATAAGACAAACCTTTTCACTGAACTTGCTTATAATAAAGTGATGGAAATATCAAATGGAAGTGTTAGAAACATCTTATTTTACCCGAGCCTTATACACTGTTCTATGTTAATTACAGTTTGGCTCAAACATCTGTTCATTGAAGTTACAATGTTCTCAATTTCTGTTACTGATCCTCCAGAGTGGACCCCAACAAGTGTCCCCCTGCCTGGTGTCATTGGAGCCAACAGATCGAGACTGAGTTTGGTTCAGAAGCAAAGGAAACTTTATATTTTGATCAGAGAATGGAGAGGTGAGAGCATGTGCTACCCTGTGGGCTGTGGGCTGGGCTGCTGTGTAGAGATCCTGTCAGAGTCAGTGGGAGGGAGTGGCGGAGCTTTCGAAGGCTCGGTTGGCTGCAGTTCAGGCTCTATATCACGGAGTCTGCACTGGGCCCCAGGAGCTGATGTGTCGACCCAGCCATTCTGCACTAGGAATTTTGGTCTGAAGTGCCGGGTGTGGAACCTCTATATGCGGGACCCTAGGAGCACGTGAAATTAGACAAAGCACAAAGGATAAAAAAGTTTAGACTTTATTTTATTGCCCAGATTCTATTTTTATCTCACAGGGATTTTTAAGGGGTTTGCCTGGGACAAACCCCTCTTCTGCCTTTTGTCCCCTTCCTCATTCTTGGAGTGCTGAGGGTGCAGACCCTTCTTCTGTAACTGCTGAGTGCTGAGTTAGGAGCCCTCATACCCGCGGGTGAGGGTCAGATCTTCTCCCCAGTAGCCTGCAGATGACATTGATTGTTCCCAGGCCTCCTGCCTCCCTCTTCGTCCGCCTGAGCACCAGTATTGGAAGTGTGATAGATTCTAATGACCTTTAAGGGTCCAGGAAGGAGATGTGCAGTGATGCTGTGAGGTCCAGTTTCACCCCGCCCCACATTTGTTCGGCCAACTTAGGCTGACCTTTTCTGCCAGGCTAGATGCTCTGACCAGTAGTCTGTGCTTTCTTCAATTAGACCCCTGAATTAACGTAAAAACAGCACCAGGTGTCAGGACTCTGCCCGCTCAACTCCTAGACAGTCCAGGGTCAGTGGTGATGATGGACCATGATGGCCACTGAGTTAACAGCCTTTTGAAGTAAACAGGAGTCCAGCCGGTCTTATTGGCCACCATCATCACGGTGTCTGTAGGCTTTTCTATGGTGACAGCGTGATATACGGTTCCCCCGCCAAGATTATTACCTCCCCTCTGGGTGCAGTAAGTCCTGCAAGCAGTAGTCTACTCTTTTGGGACACACTCTTGTTGTTTTATGAGAGAAACTCCAGGTCAAGTGATGGTCACACGAGTCGTCATGTTGCCCCATTGCCCCCGGTTATCTCTCTGGAGGTTGGAGTTGGAGGGCCTCCTCACTCGAGGTCAGTGTGCCCACGGAGCAAACCCTGCAACTTCAGGGCATGCCTGGGGGTTAGGATCGCCACGTGTGGTCCTTTTCACTTAGGAGGGAGGTGGCCTTTTGGGCTGCTGATTTCCAGGTTTTTAGATACCGCCAGTATCTTGGCCAGATGTGGTGGTGGGCCAAGCCCCTTGGTGACCGTAGTTTATCCTACCTGGATGGCATTCTTGCATTGTTCCATTTCAAGTGGTCCCAGATTTTGCACTAATACCCCAATGGCGATTCACCTTTCACCAGGAATGTAAAGGTCAAAGGGTTTAGCTAAATTAGGGAGTTCCAGGGCAAGGGTCTGAATTGACTGCTCTTTCCATTCTTGAAAGGCCACTTCTGGATTCTATTCTAAAGGATCATCATCTCTTCCTTTCAGTGTTTCATATAGAGGCCCAGCTAGTAGACTGTCGTTAGGGATCCAGAAGCAGCAAACCCTGGCCTCCCCAGGAAGCCCTCAGCTGTCTTCTAACTTTAGAAAGGGGTAAGGCTGAAAATTGTTTCTTCTCTTTCCTGGAATGGGCTTCTCCGTCCTTCTGTGAGAATGAAGCCCAGGCAGGTCACCATAGTCTGTGATATTTGAGCTTTTTCTTGGACACCTTCTATCCTTTATTGGCTTGGTAGTTCAGAGGCCTCCTTAGTAGGGCTGGTGACCAGAATGTCATCTGCATATTGAAGGAATGTTTCCTTTTCCAGAGGTAGAACTTTTAGGTCTTTAGCTGAGCTTTCCCCAAAGATGGTGTGGGAATTTTTGAACCCTTGGGTCAAGACGGCCCGGAAATATTGTTTTAGTTGTATGTTGAGTCCTGCCACTCACAAGCCAAAATTTCTTGTGACTCTGGGACTAATGGAATACAAAAGAAGGCATCATTGAAGACTAATACAGAATACCAAGTCCTGGTGGTTGGTAGAATGACCAGCAGGGTTTAGGATTTAGGAACTACTGGAGGTATATCCTCAGTGGCTTCACTGACTGTCCTGACATCCTTTACCAGGACTCCAGCAGCCCATGGGGCTTTCGAGGTCAGGCCAAACCCAGGATATGGAGCTCACCTGGGCATGTACCCCACCCCCAAGCTAGCCCACGGGGCTCTCGTGTTCAGGACCCTCCCAGGATATGGTGTTCCCTGGGCACGTCCCCTGCAGCCCATGGGGCTCTCGTGGTCAGGCCGCTCCCAGTATACAGAGCTACCCTTGCAGGTACCATGGCAGGGCTGGGCACACAGGAACCGTGCACATAGCCCTAATTGCAGAGCACTCCCAGCTCACCTGTCGCTCAGGTCTGACACAGAGCACCTCAGAGCAGGACTTGAACTAACAAACAGCAGCTCTGACAGGTCTGTGACCCTGGGCATCACTCTGTGTGGCCTCCCTCCACCTGGTCTTCCAGAGACTTCCACTGCACCCGGGGCACCAGGCCTCTGTCTCCACCCACCACCCAACCCTCCTCTCCCTGACTCCTGGCTTCCTCTCATTAGGAGAGGGTTTTCTTGAAATTGTCTCCCACTCATGGGCCAGTAATATGATTTGAAAACAAGCCAGAGCTGCAGAGCCTTGTCTATCCTGACTCTCAGGAGCCCACACCTGTTCCTTGGACCTGGCCGATTCAGCAAGTTCCATTTTCTGCAACTATGAGCCCCTGAGTGGTGATTATTGGCTGGCCTGGGAAGCCTGACCGTGCTGGCCAGCCCTCCCCAGGTGTGCCTGGGTTCAGATCAATATAAACACCGCTCCAGGCAGCAAGAGCCCCTGCAGCTGTGCCTGACGCCATTTTCTCTGCCCTGTCAGCAGTCTTGGGGCTGGGCTCGTGGGAGGGAGTGAGAAGCCACGGCTTTGTGGTTGGCCCAGTGTGAGTGGGGCTCTGCTGGACTTTCTGCAGCAGTTGCCAAGATGCCACCTGCTAAAGAAGAGGATGTGTCACCCATACCTGCTGCTGGAATTTCTCCCTGGGCAGAGGTGAGGAAGGAAGAAAGCAGTGGGGGCTGGGACAGCAGGGGTATCTCAGGCAGGGAAATGGAAAGCTTCCAGAAGAGCACCCAGGGCCTGGACCATCCTGGCTGACCTGCAGACACCATGTCGCCTGGCATGCTGTCGCTCATGTGGCTCCATAGCCCTTCCTCTAGGCTTTCAAGTCCTTGTACATATTCAGATGTTTTACCTGGGATGGGTGGGAACATTTCAGCAGCAGCTGGCCTGGGTCTCGGCCCACATTTACTCACAGATGCCTCGGCACGGTACCCCAGCATTGCAATTGGGACGCTTGTTGCGTGGGGCCTGCTGGCTGAATGGGAGATGATTCCCCACCACTGACCAACTTCAGAATTGTTTACAACTGTAGCAAGTGCCTTGATACGGTTTTCCTCTGTGTAACTGGTGGGTTCTGTTTTTTTTTTTTCTTTTTTTCGTTTTTGGTTCAAGGTAGATTTTATTCCTCTTTTTTGTATTTACAGATATAAGCATGGAAATAATTTATTCATATAAATACATGTATGTGAAGGGAAGAATATTTTTTCTGTTTTACTTTTTTAAATTTTATTTTTTTAAATTTGAATTTTATTTTATTTTTTTATACAGCAGGTTCTTTATGGTTATCTATTTTATACATATAAATGTATACATGCCAATCCCAATCTCTCAACTCCTCCCACCACCACCCACCCAACAGCTTTCCCTCCTTGGTGTCCATACGTTTGTTGTCTAGATGTGTTGCTCTATTTCTGCCTTGCAAAACGGTTCATCTGTACAATTTTTCTAGGTTCCACATATATGCATTAATATACAAGATTTGTTTCTCTCTTTCTGACTTACTTCACTCTGTATGACAGTCTCTAGATCCATGAACGTCTCTACAAATGACCCAATTTCATTCCTTTTTATGGCTTAGTAATATTCCATTTTATATATGTACCTCATCTTTATGCATTCGTCTGTCTGTGGGCATTTAGGTTGCTTCCATTACCTGGATATTGTAAATAGTGATGCAATGAACATCACGATGAATGTCTCTTTTTGATTTATGGTTTTGTCTTGGTATATGCCCAGTAGTGGGATTGCTGCATCATATGGTATTTCTATTGTTAGCTTTATAAGAAACTCCATAATGTTCTCCAGAGTGACTGTATCAATTTACATTCCCAACAATAGTGGAAGAGGGTTCCTTATCTCCACACCCTTTCCAGCATTTGTTGTTTGTAGATTTTCTGATGATGCCCATTCTAACAGGTGTGAGGTGATACACCATGGATGAGTCTATTTCGTTGAGCAAAGAGTAGGTCTTGTCTATTACATATTTGGCTTATGGAACGGTATGTGTGCTAATTTCAATCTCTGGTTTTATACACACCCCAACTCAACTTTCCCCTTAAACAAGCATAAGTTTTTTACCTAAATGTGAGAGTCTGTTCGGTTTTGTAATTCAGTTTATGTGTAGCCAAGTTTACACTCCCTCTATTAGTGATATCTTATGATAATTATCTTTCTTTGTGTGACATATTTCTCTTAGAATCATCATACTCAAATCCACTCAATTTGCTGCTACAGGCCTGATGACATTGATTTCATTGCTGAGTGACATTCCGTTGTACGTAAGTAGCACAACTCCTTTATACATTTTTTTTCTTTCTGGGATATTTAATTTGTACTGGACTTGAGGTTCTCGTAAACACAGCAGCCCTAAATTTTGTGTTGGCTGTGTCTTGTTGAGTTTAATTTTACTAAGCTATAGGGCCATAAGTGGAAGTGCCCTAGGCTCTGTAGCTTTGTTTTTTAGATGTTTCAGGATACACCATAAACATCTCCAGAGTGTCTGTTGGAAATTTACATCCCGCCCATCAGCATAACAAGGCTCCGTGTTCTCCATGGTCTGTCCTGTGTTTCTGGTTTTTACACTTCTTTGCAGACTTACTTCAATATATTTTTGACAATAGCTGTCATTTATAACTCTGCAGGTTTGTAAATTACAGTGCCCCTGATTTCCTTTCTTAACTCGTTTCCTTGTAAGCTGGCCACAAAACCGCAGGTTTGCTTCAGGCCGTAATCTGGTTCTGGCACGGAACGCTGACCGTTTGGTTAATTCCACTTCCTGGTGGGAAATGAGAGTTAAATGTGCCCGTCCAGACACCTGCCTCACTCCCAGCCCCTTAGTGATGTGTGTCCTCTGGTTTGAGACCACATGTGCTGGGTTCCTCACCTTTCAATGATGTGGCCCCAATGGTGTGAGGAAACTCCTGCCTGGTTCCAATCCCCTTGGTGATGTGGGCCCTCTGGTGAGAGTCTGATCCTGGCTGGGTATCTCACCCTTCTGTGAGGTGGGCCCTCTGCTGTGAGGTAACTCCTGCCTGGCTTGCTCCCATTGCCTTGGAGATGTAGGCCCTCTGGTGGCAGTTGGAGCCTGCTGGGTGCCTCCTCTCCTCGGTGATGAGTGCCCTCTGGCGTCAGGTTCTAACTGCTGTGCTCCCCACGTTTTTTGATGTGAGCCCAGTGATGCCAGGACACTCTTGTAAGGTTCCCATCCCCATGGGGATGTGGCCCTTCTGCTCTGAGGTCCCAATGCCTGGGTCGCTTACAGTTTCATGGTGTTGGCTCTCTGGTGTTAGTTCACTCAGGCCTAGATCCCATAGCCTCTGTGCTCTGGGCCACCTGCTGCGAGGTTCCAACTGCTGGATTCCTCACCATTTTTATTCTTTGTGCCCTGTGTTGTGAGGCACCTCCTGCCTGCCTCACTCCCCACCATTGGTGATGTAGGTCCTGTGGTTTGAGGCTACATGTGCCGGTTTCCTCACCTTTTAGTGATGTGACCCCACTGGTGTGAGGACACTCCTGCCTGGTTCCCATCCCCTTGGTGACGTGGGCCCTCTGGTGAGAGTCTGATCCTGCCTGGATTCTTCACACTTCTGGGAGGTGGGCCCTCTTCTGTGAGGTCACTCCTGCCTGTCTGGCACACGTCACCTTGGCCACGTGGGCCCTCTGGTTGCAGTTGGAGCAGGCTGGGAGCCTCCTCCCCTCGGTGATGAGGGCCCTCTGGCATCAGGCCCTAACTGCTGGGCTCCCCACATTTTCTGATGTTTGCCCACTGGTGTGATGACACTCCTGCCAGGTTCCCATCCCCATGGGGATGTGGGTCTTCTGCTCTGAGGTCCCAAAGGCTGGGTTGCTCACAGTGTCAGGATGTGGGCCCTCTGCTGTGAGTACCCGCCGGCATGGATTCCATAGCCTTGGTGCTCTGGGCCACCTGCTTGGAGCTTCCAACTGCTGGATTCCTCACCTTTTTTATTCTATGGACCGTCTGTTGTGAGTCTCCTCCTGCATGCCTCACTCCCAGCCCCTTCGTGATGTGTGTCCTCTTGTTTGAGGCCACATGTCCGGGGTTCCACACCTTTCGATGATGTGGCCCCACTGGTGTGAGGGCACTCCTGCCTGGTTCCCATCCACTTGGTGATATGTGCCCTCTGGTGAGAGTCTTATCCTGGTTGGGTTCGTCACACTTCTGTGAAGTGAGCCCTCTGCTCTGAGGCCAATCCTGCCTGGGTGGCGCACCCTGCCTTGGCGACATCGGCCCTCTGGTGGCAGTTGGAGCCTGCTGGGAGCCTCCTCCCCTTGGTGATGAGGGCGCTGTGGCATCAGGCTTTAACTGCTGGCCTCCCAACATTTTCTGATGTGTGCCCACTGGTGCGATGACACTCCTGCCAGGTTCCCATCCCCAAGGGGATGTGGGCCTTGTGCTCTGAGGTCCCAATGGCTGGGTTGCTCACAGTATCATGATGTGAGCCCTCTGTTGTGAGTTCACTGCGGCCTAGATCCCATAGACTCGGTGCCCTGGGCTGCCTGCTGGGAGGTTCCAATTACTGGATTCCTCACCTTTTTTATTGTATGGGCCCTGTGTTGTGAGTCTACTCCTGCCTGCCTCACTCCGAGGCCCTTGGAGATGTGGGTCCTCTGGTTTGAGGCCACATGTGCTGTGTTCCTCACCTTTCTATGATGTGGCCACACTGGTGTTAGGACACTCCTGCGTGGTTCCAATCCCCTTGGTGATGTGAGCCCTCTGGCGAGAGTCTTATCCTGGCTGGGTTCCTCACCCTTCTGTGAGGTAGGCCCTCTGCTGTGAGGTCACTCCTGCCTGGCTGGCTCACGTCACCTTGGCGATGTGGGCCCTCAGTTGTGTGTTGGTGTCTGCTGGGAGTCTCCTTCCCTCGGTAATGAGGGCCCTCTGGCGTCAGGCCCTAACTCCTGGGCTCTCAAAATTTTCTGATGTGCGCCCTGTGGTGCCAGTACACTCCTGCCAGGTTCCCAACCCCATGGGAATGTGGGCCTTCTGCTCTGAGGTCCCAAAGGCTGGGTTTCTCACAGTTTCATGATGAGGGCCCTCTGGTGTGAGTTCACCCGGCCTGGATCCCATAGCCTCGCTACTCCTGGCCACCTGCTGCGAGGTTCCAACTGCGGGATTCCTCACCGTCTTTATTCTATGGGTCCTCTGTTTTGAGGCTTCTCCTGCCTGCCTCACTCCCAGCCCCTTGTTGATGTGTGTCCTCTGATTAGAGGCCACGTGTGCTGGGTCCCACACCTTTCGATGATGTGGCCCCACTGGTGTGAGGATACTTGTGCCTGGTTCCCCTCCCCTTGGTGATGTGGGCCCTCTGGTGAGAGTCTGATCCTGGCTGGGTTCCTCACACTTCTGTGAGGTGGGCCCTCTGCTGTGAGGTAACTCCTGCCTGGCTTCCCATTACCTTGGTTACGTCGGCCCTCTGGTGGCAGTTGGAACCTATTGGGAGCCTCCTACCCTCGGTGATGAGGGCCCTCTAGTGTCAGGCCGTAACTGCTGGGCTCCCCACGTTTTCTGATGTGAGCCCAGTGATAACAGGACACTCCTGTAAGGTTCCCATCCCCATGGGGATGTGGGTCTTCTGCTCTGTGGTTCCAACGCCTGGGTTGCTCACAGTTTCATGACATAGGCTCTCTGGTGTTAGTTCGCTCAGGCCGGGATCCCATAGCCTGTGTGCTCTGGGCCGCCTGCTGGAAGATTCCAACTGCTGGATACCTCAACTTTTTTATTCTTTGGGCCCTGTGTTGTGAGGCTCCTCCTGCCTGCCTCACTCCCAGGCCCTTGGTGATGTGGGCCCTCTGGTGAGAGTCTGATCCTGGCTTGATTCCTCACACTTCTGGGAGGTGGGCCCTCTGCTGTGAGGTTACTCCTGCCTGGCTGGCACACGTCGCCTTGGCCACATGGGCCCTCTGGTTGCAGTTGGAGCGTGCTGGGAGCCTCCTCCCATCGGTGATAAGGGCCCTCTGGCGTCAGGCCCTAACTGCTGGGCTCCCCACATTTTCTGATGTGTGCCCACTGGTGCGATGACACTCTTGCCAGGTTCCCATCCCCATGCGGATTTGGGCCTTCTGTTCTGAGGTGCCAACGGCTGGGTTGCTCACAGTGTCTGGATGTGGGCCCTCTGCTGTGAGTTCACTCCGGTATGCATCCCATACCCTCGGTGCTCTGGGCCACCTGCTTGGAGCTTCCAACTGCAGGATTCCTTACCTTTTTTCTTCTATGGGCCGTGTGTTGTGAGACACTTCCTGCCTGCCTCACTTTGAGCCCCTTGTTGATGTGGGTCTTCTGGTTTGAGGCCACATGTGGAGGGTTCCTCGCCTTTCAATGATGTGGCCCCACTGGAGTGAGAACACTCCTGCCTGGTTCCCATCCCCTTGGTGATGTGGGTCCTCTGGTGAGAGTCTCATCCTTGTTGGGTACCTCACAGTTTCTTAAGGTTGGCCCTCTGTCATGAGGTCACTCCTGCCTGGCTGGCACACCCCGCCTTGGTGACGTCGGCCCTCTGGCGGCAGTTGGAGCGTGCTGGGAGCCTTCTCCTATCGGTGAAGAGGACACTCTTGTGTCAGGCCCTAACTGCTGGGTACCCACATTTTCTGATACGTGCTAAGTGGTGAGAGGACACTCCTGCCAGGTTCCCATCCCCATGTGGTTTTGGGCCTTCTGCTCTGGGGTCACAATGGCTGGGTTGCTCACAGTGTCAGGATGTGGCCCCTCTGCTCTGAGTTCAATCCGGCATGGATCCCATAGCCTCGGTGCTCTGGGACAACTGCTTGGAGCTTCCAACTGCTGGATTCCTCACATTTTTTATTCTATGGGCCCTGCGTTGTGAGGCTAGTCCTCCGAACCCCTTGGAGGTGTGGGTCCTCTGGTTTAGGTCCTCTGGTTTAGGCCACATGTTCTGGGTTCCTCACCTTTCTATGATTTGGCCACACTGGTGTGAGGCCACTCCTGCCTGGATCCGATCCCCTTGGTGATGTGGGCCCTCTGGTGAGAGTCTTATCCTGGCTGGGTACCTCACCCTTCTGTGACGTAGGCCCTCTGCTGTGAGGTCACTCCTGCCTGGCTGGCACACGTCACCTTGGCGACGTAGGCCCTCAGTTGGGAGTTGGTGCCTGCTGGGGGTCTCCTCCCCTCGGTAATGAGGGCCCTCTGGCGTCAGGCCCTAACTCCTGGGCTCCCATACTTTTCTGATGTGTGCCCTCTGGTGGGAGTACACTCCTGCCAGGTTCCCAACCCCATGAGAATGTGGGCCTTCTGTTCTGTGGTCCCAACCGCTGGGTTGTTCACAGTTTCGTGATGAGGGCCCTCTGTTGTGAGTTCACACCGGCCGGGATCCCATAGCCTCGCTGCTCCTAGCCGCCTGCTGGGAGGTTCCAACTGCGGGATTCCTCACCTTTTTTATTTTATGGGCCCTCTGTTTGAGACGCCTCCTGCCTGCCTTACTCTGAGCCCCTTGTTGATGTGGGTCCTCTGGATTAGGCCATATGTTCTGGGTTCCTCACTTTTCTATGATTTGGCCATACTGGTGTGAGGCCACTCCTGCCTGGTTCTGATCCCCTTGGTGATGTAGGCCCTCTGGTGAGAGTCTTATCCTGGCTGGGTTCCTCCCCCTTCTGTGACGTAGGCCCGCTTCTGTGAGGTCACTCCTGCCTGGCTGACGCACATCACCTTGGCGACGTGGGCCCTCAGTTGGGAGTTGGTGCCTGCTAGCAGTCTGCTCCCCTCGGTAATTAGGGCCGTCTGGCGTCAGGCCCTAACTCCTGGGCTCCCAAAATTTTCTGATGTGTGCCCTGTGGTGCGAGTACACTCTTGCCAGGTTCCCAACCCCATGGGAATGTGGGCCTTCTGTTCTGTGGTCCCAACACCTGTGTTGTTCACAGTTTCATGATCAGGGCCCTCTGTTGTGAGTTCACACCGGGCGGGATCCCATAGCCTCTCTGCTCCTTGCTGCATGCTAGGAGGTTCCAACTGCGGGAATCCTCACCTTTTTTATTCTGTGGGTCCTCTCTTTTGAGGCTCCTACTGCCTGCCTCACTCCCAGCCCCTTGGAGATGTGGGTCCTCTTGTTTAGGCCACATGTTCTGGGTTCTTCACCTTCCTATGATTTGGCCACACTGGTGTGAGGCCACTCCTGCCTGGCTTGCTCCCGTTGCCTTGGTGATGTCGGACCTCTGGTGGCAGTTGGAGCCTTCTTGTACCCTCCTCTCCAAGGTGATGAGGGCCCTCCTACGTCAGGCTCTAACTTCTGGGCTCCCCACGATTTCTGATGTGAGCCCAGTGATGCCAGGACACTCCTGTAAGGTTCCAATCCTCATGGGGATGTGGGCCTTCTGCTCTGTGGTCGCAAGGCCTGTGTTGCTCACAGTTTCGTTATGTTGGCACTCCGGTGTTAGTTCACTCAGGCCTAGATCCCATAGCCTCTGTGCTCTGGGCCGCCTGCTGGGAGGTTCAACTTCTGGATTCCTCACCTTTCTTATACTTTGGGCCCTGTGTTGTGAGGCTCCTCCTGCCTGCCTCACACTGAGCCCCTTGGTGATGTAGGTCTTCTGGTTTGAGACCACGTGTGCCGTTTGCCTCACCTTTTAGGGATGTGGCCCTACTGGTGCGATGACCCTCCTGCCAGGTTCCCATCCCCATGCAGATTTGGACCTTCGGTTCTGAGGTCCCAGCATCTGGGTTGCTCACAGTGTCAGGATGTGGGCCCTCTGCTGTGAGTTCACTCCGGCATGGATCCCAAAGACTCGGTGCTCTGGGCCACCTGCTTGGAGTTTCCAACTGCTGGATTCCTCACCTTTTTTCTTCTATAGGCCCTGTGTTGTGAGACATCTCCTGCCTGACTCACTCCGAGCCCCTTTTTGATGTGGCTCTTCTGGTTTGAGGCCACATGTGCTGGGTTCCTCACCTTTCAATGATGTGGCCCCACTGGTGTGAGCACACTCCTGCCTGGTTCCCATCCCCTTGGTGATATGGGCCCTCTGGTGAGAGTCTGATCCTGGTTGGGTTCCTCACTCTTTTGTGAGCTTGGCCCTCTGCTCTGAGGTCACCGCTGCCTGGCTGGCACACCCCACCTTGGCGACGTCGGCCCTCTGGTGGCAGTTGGAGCGTGCTGGGAGCCTCCTCCCCTCAGTGATGAAGGCCCTTTGGCGTCAGGCCCTAACTGCTGGATTCCCACATTTTCTAATACGTACTAAGTGGTGCGAGGACACTCCTGCCAGGTTCCCATCCCCATGGGGATGTGGGCCTTCTGCTCTGAGGTCCCAACGGCTGAGTTGCTCACAGTTTCATGATGTGGGCCCTCTGCTGTGAGTTCACTTTGTCCTGGATCCCATAGACTCCGTGCTCTGGGCCGCCTTCTGCGAGGTTCCAACTGCTGGATTCCTCACATTTTTTAATCTATGGGCCCTGTGTTGTTAGGCTAGTCCTGCCTGCCTCACTCCGAGCCCCTTGGAGATGTGAGTCCTCTGGTTTAGGTCCTCTGGTTTAGGCCACATGTTCTGGGTTCCTCACCTTTCTATGATTTGGCCACACTGGTGTGAGGCCACTCCTGCCTGGATCTGATCCCCTTGGTGATGTGGGCCCTCTGGTGAGAGTCTTATCCTGGCTGGGTACGTCACCCTTCTGTGACATAGGCCCTCTGCTGTGAGGTCACTCCTTCCTGGCTGGCGCACGTCACCTTGGCGACGTGGGCCCTCAGTTGGGAGTTGGTGCCTGCTGGGAGTCTCCTCCCCTCGGTAATGAGGGCCCTCTTGCGTCAGGCCCTAACTCCTGGGCTCCCATACTTTTCTGATGTGTGCCCTCTAGTGAGAGTACACTCCCGCCAGGTTCCCAACGCCATGGGAATGTGGGCCTTCTGCTCTGTGGTCCCAACCGCTGGGTTGTTCACAGTTTCGTGATGAGGGCCCTCTGTTTTGAGTTCACACCGGCCGGGATCCCATAGCCTCGCTGCTCCTAGCCGTCTGCTGGGAGGTTCCAACTGCGGGATTCCTCACCTTTTTTATTTTATGGGCCCTCTGTTTGAGACACCTCCTGCCTGCCTCACTCTGAGCCCTTTGTTGATGTGGGTCCACTGGTTAGGCCATATGTTCTGGGTTCCTCACTTTTCTATGATTTGGCCACACTGGTGTGAGGCCACTCCTGCCTGGTTCTGATCCCCTTGGTGATGTGGACCCTCTGGTGACAGTCTGATCCTGGTTGGGTTCCTCACACTTCTGTGAGCTTGGCCCTCTGCTCTGAGGTCATTCATTCCTGGCTGGCCCACCCCACCTTGGCGACGTCGGCCCTCTGGTGGCTGTTGGAGCGTGCTGGGAGCCTCCTCGCCTCAGTGATGAGGGCCCTTTGGCGTCAGCCCCTAACTGCTGGGTACCCACATTTTCTACTACGTACTAAGTGGTGCAAGGACACTCCTGCCAGGTTCCCATCTTCATGGGGATGTGGGCCTTCTGCTCTGAGGTCCCAACGGCTGGGTTTCTCACATTTTCATGATGTTGGCCTTCTGCTGTGAGTTCACTTTGGCCTGGATCTCATAGACTCTGTGCTCTGGGCCGCCTGCTGCAAGGTTCCAACTGCTGGATTCCTCACGTTTTTTAATCTATGGGTCCTGTGTTGTTAGGCTAGTCCTGCATGCCTCACTCCGAGCACCTTAGAGATGTGGTTCCTGTGGTTTAGGCCACATGTTCTGGGTTCCTCACCTTTCCATTATTTGGCCACACTGGTGTGAGGATACTTCTGCCTGGTTCCGATCCCCTTGGTGATGTGGGCCCTCTGGTGAGAGTCTTAACCTGGCTGGGTTCCTCACCCTTCTGTGACGTATGCCCTCTGCTGTGAGGTCACTCCTGCCTGGCTGGCGCACTTCACCTTGGCGACGTGGGCCCTCAGTTGGGATTTGGTGCCTGCTGGGAGTTTCCTCCCTTCGGTAATGAGGGTCCTCTGGCGTCAGGCCCTAACTCCTGGGCTCCCAAACTTTTCTGATGTGTGCCCTGTGGTGCGAGTACACTCCTGCCAGGTTCCCAACCCCATGGGAATGTGGGCCTTCTGCTCTGTGGACACAACGGCTGTGTTGTTCACAATTTCATGATGAGGGCCCTCTGTTGTGAGTTCACACCAGCCGGGATCCCATAGCCTCACTGTTCCTTGCCGCCTGCTGGGACGTTCCAACTGCGGGATTCCTCACTTTTTTACTCTATGGGCCCTTGGTTTTGAGGCTACTCCTGCCTGCCTCCGTCCCAGCCCCTTGGTGATGTGTGTCCTCTGGTTTGCGGCCACGTGTGTTGCGTCCCTCACCTTTTGATGATGTGGCCCCATTGGTGTGAGAACACTCCTGCCTGGTTCCCATCCCCTTGGTGTTGTGGGCCCTCTGGTGAGAGTCTGATCTTTGCTGGGTTCCTGACCCTTCTTTGAGGTGGGCCCTCTTCTGTGAGGTAACTCCTGCCTGGCTTGCTCCCATGGCCTTGGTGACGTCGGCCATCTGGTGGCAGTTGGAGCCTGCTGGGAACCCCCTCTCCTAGGTGATGAGGGCCCTCTGGCATCAGGCTCTAACTGCTGGGCACCCCACGTTTTCTGACTGAGCCCAGTGATGCCAGCACATTCCTGTAAGGTTCCCATCCCCATGGGGATGTGGGCCTGCTGCTCTGTGGTCCCAACGCCTGGGTTGCTCACAGTTTCGTGATGTTGGTTCTCTGGCGTTAGTTCACTCAGGCCTAGATCCCATAGCCTCTGTGCTCTGGGCCGACTGCTGGGAGGTTCCAACTGCGGGATTCCTCACCTTTTTTATTCTATGGGCCCTGTGTTGTGAGGCTCCTCCTGCCTGCCTCACTCCAAGCCCCTTGGTGATGTAGGTCCTCTCGTTTGAAGCCACATGTGCCAGTTGCCTCTCCATTTAAGTATGTGGCCCCACTGGAGTGAGGACACTCCTGACTGGTTCCCATCCTCTTGTTGATGTGGGCCTTCTGGTGAGAGTCTGATCCTGGCTTGATTCCTCACACTTCTGGGAGGTGGATCCTCTGCTGTTTGGTCACTCCTGCCTGGCTGGCACACGTCGCCTTGGCCACATGGGCCCTCTGGTTGCAGTAGGAGCGTGCTGGGAGCCTCCTCCCATCGGTGATGAGGGCCCTTTCGCGTCAGGCCCTAACTGCTGGGCTCCCCACATTTTCTGACGTGCGCCCACTGGTGCGATGACACTCCTGCCAGGTTCCCATCCCCATGCGGATTTGGGCCTTCTGTTCTGAGGTGCCAACGGCTGGGTTGCTCACAGTGTCAGGATGTGGGCCCTCTGCTGTGAGTTCACTCTGGCATGGATCCCATAGCCTCGGTGCTCTGAGCCACATGCTTGGAGCTTCCAACTGCAGGATTCCTTACCTTTTTTCTTCTATGGGCCGTGTGTTGTGAGACACTCCCTGCCTGCCTCACTCTGAGCCCCATGTTGATGTGGGTCTTCTGGTTTGATGCCACATGTGGTGGGTTCCTCGCCTTTCAATGATGTGGCCCCACTGGAGTGAGAACACTCCTGCCTGGTTCCCATGCCCTTGGTGATGTGGGGTCTCTGGTGAGAGTCTCATCCTGGTTGGGTTCCTCACAGTTCTGTAAGGTTGGCCCTCTGTCCTGAGGTCACTCCTGCCTGGCTGGCACACCCTGCCTTGGTGTCGTCAGCCCTCTGGCGGCAGTTGGAGCATGCTGGGAGCCTTCTCCTCTCGGTGATGAGGACCCTCTGGTTCAGGCCCTAACTGCTGGGTACCCACATTTTCTGATACGTGCTAAGTGGTGAGAGGACACTCCTGCCAGGTTCCCATCCCCATGCGGTTTTGGGCCTTCTGCTCTGGGGTCACAACGGCTGGGTTGCTCACAGTGTCAGGATGTGGTTCCTCTGCTGTGATTTCACTCCAGCATGGATCCCATAGCCTCGGTGCTCTGGGACAACTGCTTGGAGCTTCCAACTGCTGGATTCCTCACCTTTTTTCTTCTATGTGCACTGTGTTGTGAGACACCTCCTCCCTGCCTCACTCCGAGCCCCTTTTTGATGTGGGTCTTCTGGTTCGAGGCCACATGTGCTGGGTTCCTCACCTTTCAATGATGTGGCCCCACTGGTCTCAGAACACTCCTGCCTGGTTCCCATCGCCTTGGTGATGTGGGCCCTCTGGTGAGAGTCTGATCCTGCTTGGGTTCCTCACACTTCCGTGAGCTTGGCCCTCTGCTCTCAGGTCACACCTGCCTGGCTGGCACAAACCGCCTTGGTGATGTCGGCCCTCTGGCGGTATTTGGAGCGTGCTGGGAACCTCCTCTCCTCGGTGATGAGGGCACTGTCGCGTCAGACCCTAACTGCTGGGTACCCACATTTTCTGATACGTACTAAATGGTGCGAGGACACTCCTGCCAGGTTCCCATCCCCATGGGGATGCGGGACTTCTACTCTGATGTCCAAACGGCTGGGTTGCTCAAAGTTTCATGATGTTGGCCCTCTGCTGTGAGTTCACAGTGGCCTGGATCCCATAGACTGGGTGCTGTGGGCCACCTGCTGGGAGGTTCCAACTGCAGGATTCCTCACATTTTTTATTCTATGGGCCCTGCATTTTGAGGCTAGTCCTGCCTGCTTCACTCCGAGCCCCTTGGAGATGTGGGTCCTCTGGTTTAGGCCATATGTTCCGGGTTCCTCACTTTTCTATGATTTGGCCACACTGGTGTGAGGCCACTCCTGCATGGTTCTGATCCCCTTGGTGATGTGGGCACTCTGATGAGAGTCTTATCCTGGCTGCGTTCCTCCCCCTTCTGTGACGTAGGCCCTCTGCTGTGAGGTCACTCCTGCCTGGCTGACGCATGTCAACTTGGCAACGTGGGCCCTCACTTGGGAGTTGGTGACTGCTAGGAGTCTGCTCCCCTCGGTAATTAGGGCCATCTGGCGTCAGGCCCTAACTCCTGGGCTCCCAAAATTTTCTTAGGTGTGCCCTGTGGTGCGAGTACACTCCTGCCAGGTTTCCAACCCCACCGGAATGTGGGCCTTCTGTTCTGTGGTCCCAACAGCTGTGTTGTTCACAGTTTCATGGTGAGGGCCCTCTGTTGTGAGTTCACACCAGCCGGGATCCCATAGCCTCGCTGCTCCTTGCCGCATGCTAGGAGGTTCCAACTGCGGGATTCCTCACATATTTTATTCTATGGGTCCTCTGTTTTGAGGCTCCTCTTTCCTGCCTCACTCCCAGCCCCTTGTTGATGTGTGTCCTCTGACTAGAGGCCACGTGTGCTGGGTCCCTCAACTTTCGATGATGTGGCTCCACTGGTGTGAGGATACTTGTGCCTGGTTCCCCTCCCCTTGGTGATATGGGCCCTCTGGTGAGAGTCTGATCCTGGCTGGGTTCCTCACACTTCTGTGAGGTGGGCCCTCTGCTGTGAGGTAACTCCTGCCTGGCTTCCCATTGCCTTGGTGACGTCGGCCCTCTGGTAGCAGTTGGAACCTATTGGGAGGCTCCTCCCCTTGGTGATGAGGGCCCTCTTGCGTCAGGCCGTAACTGCTGGGCTCCCCACGTTTTCTGATGTGAGCCCAGTGATAACAGGACACTCCTGTAAGGTTCCCATCCCCATGGGGATGTGGGTCTTCAGCTCTGAGATTCCAACCCTGGGTTGCTCACAGTTTCATGACATAGGCTCTCTGGTGTTAGTTCGCTCAGGCTGGGATCCCATAGCCTCTGGGCTCTGGGCCGCCTGCTGGAAGATTCCAACTCCTGGATACCTCACCTTTTTTATTCTTTAGGCCCTTTGTTGTGAGACTCCTCCTGCCTGCCTCACTCCCAGCCCCTTGGTGATGTGGGTCCTCTGGTTTGAGGCCACATGTGCCGGTTTACTCACCTTTTAGTGATGTGGACCCACTGGTGTGAGGACACTCCTGCCTGGTTCCCATCCCCTTGGTGATGTGCGCCGTCTGGTGAGAGTCTGATCCTGGATGGTTTCGTCACCTTTCTGTGAGGTGGTCCCTCTGCTCTGAGGTCACACCTGCCTGGCTTGCTCCCGTTGCCTTGGTGACGTCGGCCCTCTGGTGGCAGTTGGAGCTTGCTGGGAGTCTCCTCCCCTCGGTGATGAGGGCCCTGTGGCGTCAGTCAATAACTGCTGGGCTCCCCATATTTTCTGATGTGTGCCCACTGGTGCGATGACACTCCTGCCGGGTTCCCATCCCCATGTGGATGTGCGCCTTCTGCTGTGAGGTCCCAACGGTTGGGTTGCTCACAGTTTAATGATGAGGGCCCTCTGGTGTGAGTTCATTCTGGACTGGATCCCATAGCCTCGCTGCTCGTGGCCGCCTACTGGGAGGTTCCAACTGCGGGATTCCTCACCTTTTTTATTCTATGGGCCCTCTGTTTTGAGGCTCCTCCTGCCTGCCTCACTCCCAGCCCCTTGGTGATGTGTGTCCTCTGGTTTGAGGCCACATGTGCTCTGTTCCTCAACTTTCGATGATGTGGTCCCACTGGTGTGAGGACACTCCTGCCTGGTTCCCATCCCCTTGGTGATGTGGGCCCTCTGGTGAGAGTCTGATCCTGGCTGGGTACCTCACCCTTCTGTGAGGTGGGCCCTCTGACCTGATGTCACTCCTGCCTGGCTGGCACACGTCGCCTTGGTGACATGGGCTCTCTGTTGGCCATTGGAGTGTGCTGGGAGCCTCCTCCCCTCTTTAATGAGGGCCCTGGATAAAACGCATATGCCCTTCTTGGCCAAGTGCATCAGTGTCGACGTACTGCCTCTTTTCCTATGCTTTAAATGCAATTACTGTCTACCTCCTGAAATCGGTTTCCTCCAATTCTGCCCCACTTTCAAGTCTGCTTCGCAGCCTTACTTCAATATATTTTTGGAAGATAGCTGTCATTGATAACTGCAGGTTTGTGAATGACAGTGCCCCTGAGCTCTTTTTTTCAACTCGCTTTCTTTTGAGCTGGCCTCAAAACTGCAGGATTGCTTCAGGCCCTAATCTTGTTCCGGCATGGCATGCTGAGCCTTTGGTTCATTCCTCTTCCTGGTGGGAAATGAGAGTTAAATTTGCCCGTGCAGACAGCTACAGCTACTCTCTCATTAGTTCTCCCTATTCCTGTTCATCTTCCGCAGAAATTGCAAACTTTGCCAAACAGGAGGTTAAGGCACTGACTCTTCAAGTGGGGAGAGTGTTAGAAAAGCGTCTGGAATGGTGAACCTGAGTACCAGGGGACGAAGACTGAGATGCAATTTAAAACGTTTCCTGATCACATGTTGGACCATATTCTGGGTACCCCATGCTTGTTTTAGCTGAAGAAAGAATCCTTAAACATGGAGAGTTTGGACCTATGGAATGGGTACCATGCAGTAAGACTTCAAAGGGTCTGCATTTGCTCACCGAACCTCACCAATCCTATCAGCTCCAAGTGTCCAGACTTATGTCTCACCCAGCTCTGGGTGTAGATGTGGTAAATCCAGGTTGCATCACAAGCCCTGAATGAATTATTTAAGAATTGCTCTCTATTTCACTGTCATTGTGTTTGTTTTTGAAATTTATTTTGATAATGGTATTTAGCTGATTTTCACTGCTGCGTTTATGCCGCTGTACAAATGCTTGATTCTCTTACGGAGACATATAAATACATAGGTTTTAAGATACTTACTAGTCAGGTATATTCCTAGGCGTTGAATATGTGGTGTTGAGTCCATTTCATTCAGCAAGGAGTAGGTCTTGTCTATTACATATTTGACTTATGGAACGGTATCTGTGCTAATTTCAATCTCTGGTTTTATGCAGCACCCAAACTCACCTTTCCCCTTAAGCAAGGATAAGTTGGTTTTCTAAATTTGAGTCCCTCTTCTGTTTTATAAATGTGTTCATGTGTAGCCAAGTTTACATTCCGTGTATTAGTGATAACTTCTGATGTTTCTTTTTCTGTGTGACTTATTTCACGTAGAATCATCGTACCTGTATCCACTCATTATGCTGCTACGGGCCTGATGACATAGATTTCATTGCTGAGTGATATTCCATTGTACGTAGGTACCACTACTTGTTTATCCATTTTTCAATTTCTGGGATATTTATCTTGTACCGTAGATGAGGTTCTTGTAAACAGAGCCGTCCCAAACTTTGGGGAGCTGTGTGTTTTCGATTTTAATTTCCCTAAGCTATAAGACCAGAAGTGGAAGTGCCCTAGGCTCTGTTTCTTTGTCTTTTAGAAGTTTCAGGAAACACCATACACTTATCTAGAGTGGCTGTTGGCAATTTACATCCTGCCCACCAGCATAACAAGGCTCCCTGTTCTCCATGGCCTGTCCTGCCTTTCTGGATTTTAAAATTTTTTCAGATGGCCCTTTGACCGGTGGGAAGTGAGACTTCGTTGTAGTGCAGATTTCCTTAGCACGCTTGCTTGGTTGGCCATAAAGTGCCTATGCGTTTTTTCCTGAATATATTCAGGAAAAAACGCATACGCCATTTTTCGCCAAGTGCATCATTCTCGACGTTCTGCCTCTTTTCCTAGGCTTTAAATGGAATTCCAGTCTACCTCCTGAAATCGGTTTCCTGCAATTCTGCCCTGCTTTCAAGTCCTCTTCGCAGCCTTACTTCAATATATTTTTGGACGACATCTGTCATTTATAACTCTGCAATTTTGTGAATTACAGTGCCCCTGAGCTCCTTTCTTCAACTCGCTTTCTTGTGAGCTGGCCGCAAAACCTTAGGATTGCTTAAGGCCCTAATCTGGTCCCCACATGGCATGCTGAGCCTTTGGTTAATTCCTCTTCCTAGTGGTAAATGAGAGTTAAATTTGCCCGTGCAGACACCTACAGCTAGTCTCTCATTGGTTCTCCCTATTCCTGTTCGTCTTCCGCAGAAATTGCAAAATGAGCTAAACGGGAGTTTAAAGGCACTGACTCTTCAAGTGGGGAGCGTGTTAGTAAAGGGTCTGTAATGGTGAACCCTCTTAAAAGGGGACGAAAACTGAGATGCATTTGAAAACGTTTCCAGGTGACACGGGGCACCATACTGTGGGTTACCCATGCATGTTTTAGCTGAAGGAAGAATCGCTTAAACCTGGAGATTTGGGACCCTTGGAATGGGTACCAGGCAGTATGACTTCAAAGGGTCTGAATTTGTTCATCGAACCTCACCACTGCTATCAGCCCGAAGTGTCCAACCTTATGTCTCACTCAGCTTTGGGTGTAGATGTGGTAAGTCCTGGTTGCATCACACGCCCTGAATGAATTATTTAAGAATTGCTCTCTATTTCACTGTCATTGAGTTTTGTTTTTGGAATTCATTTTGATAATGGGATTTATCGGACTTTCTCTGCTGCCTTCATGCAGCTGTACACACGCTTGATTCTCTTATGGAGACATATAAATCCATGGGTTTGAAGATTCTTACTAGTCAGGTGTATTCCTAGGCGTTGAATATAGGGTGTTTAGTCCATTTCGTTGAGCAAGGGGTAGGTGTTGACTATTACATATTTGACTTATGGAATCGTATCTGTGC
Organism: Delphinapterus leucas; assembly: GCF_059928025.1. Classification (NCBI taxonomy): domain Eukaryota; kingdom Metazoa; phylum Chordata; class Mammalia; order Artiodactyla; family Monodontidae; genus Delphinapterus; species Delphinapterus leucas. The sequence continues at coordinate 3,299,798 of NC_143147.1, read as the reverse complement.
TAATTTCTATCTCTGGTTTAATGCAGCACCCCAACTCACCTTTCCCCTTAAGCAAACATATGTTGGTTATCTAAATTTGAGACCCTGTTCTGTTTTGTAATTCAATTCATGTGTAACCAAGATTACATTCCGCATATTAGTGATATCTTATGATATTTCATTTTCTGTGTGACTTATTTCACTTAGAATCATCATACCTGAATCCACTCATTATGCCACGACGGGCCTGAGGACATAGATTTCATTGGTGAGTGATATACCATTGTACGTACGTACAACAACTTCTTTATCCATTTTTCGCTTTCTGGGATATTTAACTTGTACCGTAGACGAGGTTCTTGTAAACAGAGCCGTCTGAAACTTTGGGGTGGCTGTGTGTTTCTGATTTTAATTTCCCTAAGCTATAGGACCATAAGTGGAAGTGCCATAGGCTGTGTTTCCTTTTTCCTATGTGTTTCAGGAAACAGCATACACTTCTGCAGAGTGGCTGTTGGCAATTCACATCCCGCCCATCAGCATAACAAGGCTCCCTCTTCTCCATGGCCTGTGCTGCTTTTTCGATTTTACACTTTTTTCAGATGGCCCTTTTTACCGGGGGGCCGTGAGACTTCATTGTAGTCCAGATTTCCTTTACACGCTTTCTTGGTTGGCCAAAAAGGGCGTATGTGTTTTTTCCTGAATATATTCAGGAAGAAACGCATACGCACTTTTTGGCCCAGTGCATCATTGTCGACATTCTGCCTCTTTTCCTATGCTTTAAGTGCAATTCCAGTCTACCCCCTGAAATCGTTTTCCTGAAATTCTGCCCCGCTTTCAAGTCCTCTTCGAAGACTTACTTCAGTACATTTTTGGACGATAGCTGTCGTTCATAACTCTGCAGGTTTGTGAATTACAGTGCCCCTGAGCTCCTTTCTTCAACTCGCTATCTTGTGAGCTGGCCGCAAAACCGCCGGCTTGCTTCAGGCCCTAATCTGGTTCCGGCAGGGCCCGCTGAGCCTTTGGTTAATTCCTCTTCCTGGTGGGAAATGAGCGTTCCATTTGCCCGTGCAGACACCTACAGCTAGTCTCTCATTTGTTCTCCCTATTCCTGTTCATCTTGCGCAGAAATTGCAAACTGTGACAAACATGAGGTTAAAGGCACTGACTCTCCAAGTGGGGAGAGTGTTAGTAAAGCCTCTGGAACGGTGAACCCGAGTACCAGGGGACGAAACCTGAGAGGCATTTGAAAACGTTTCCCAATCACACGGTGGACCATACCCTGGGTTTCCCATGCATGTTTTAGCTGAAGGAAGAATCCCTTAAACCTGGAGAGTTGGGACCTTGGAATGGGTACCATGCAGTATGACTTCAAAGCGTCTGCGTTTGCTCACCGAACCTCACCAATGCTATCAGCCCGAAGTGTCCAGCCTTATGTCTCACCCAGCTCTGGGTGTAGATGTGGTAAATCTAGGTTGAATCACAAGCCCTGAATGAATTATTTAAGAATTGCTCTCTATTTCACTGTCATTGTGTTGTGTTTGTGAAATTTATTTTGATAATGGGATTTATTGGATTTTCACTGCTGCGTTTAGGCTGCTGTACACATGTTTGATTTCCTTATGGAGACATATAAATCCATGGGTCTTAAGATTCTTACTTGTCAGGTATCTTCCCAGGCGTTGAATATGGGGTGTTGAGTCCATTTCGTTGAACAAGGAGTAGGTCTTGTCTATTATATATTTGGCTTATGGAACGGTATCTGTGCTAATTTCAATCTCTGGTTTTATGCAGCACCCCAACTCACATTTCCCCATAAGCAAGCATAACGTGGTTTTCTAAATTTGAGACCCTGTTCTGTTTTGTAATTCAGTTCATGTGTAGCCAAGTTTACGTTCCGTGTATTAGTGATATCTTATGATGTTTCTTTTTCTGTGTGTCTTATTTCTCGTAGAATCGTCGTACCTGAATCCACTCATTATGCCGCTATGGGCCTGATGACGTAGATCTCATTGCTGAGTGATATTCCATTGTACGTACGTACCACAACTTCTTTATCCATTTTTTGCTTTCTCGGATATTGAACTTGTACCGTAGACGAGGTTCTTGTAAACAGAGCCGTCCCAAACTTTGGGGTGGCTGTGTGTTTTTGATTTTAATTTCCCTAAGCTATAGGACCATAAGTGGAAGTGCCATAGGCTGTGTTGCTTTGTTTCCTACGTGTTTCAGGAAACACCATACACTTCTCCAGAGTGGCTGTTGGCAATTTACATCCCACCCATCAGCATAACAAGGCTCCCTGTTCTCCATGCCCTGTCCTGCCTTTCTGGATTTTACACTTGTTTCAGATGGCCCTTTGGACCGGGGGGCAGTGAGACTTCATTGTAGTGCAGATTTCGTTTACACGCTGCTTGGTTGGCCAAAAAGCGCGTATGCGTTTTTTCCTGAATATATTCAGGAAAAAACGCATACGCCCTTTTTGGCCAAGTGCATCATTGTCGACATTCTGCCTCTTTTCCTATGCTTTCAGTGCAATTCCAGTCTACCCCCTGAAATCGTTTTCCTGCAATTCTGCCCCGCTTTCAAGTCCTCTTCGAAGACTTACTTCAATACATTTTTGGACGATAGCTGTCATTCATAACTCTTCAGGTTTGTGAATTACAGTGCCCCTGAGCGCCTTTCTTCAACTCGCTTTCTTGTGGGCTGGCCGCAAAACCACAGGATTGCTTCAGGCCATAATCTGGTTCTGGCAGGGCATGCTAAGCCTTTGGTTAATCCCTCTTCCTGTTGGGAAATGAGCGTTCCATTTGCCCGTGCAGACACCTAGAGCTAGTGTCTCATTGGTTCTCCCTATTCCTGTTCATCGTGCGCAGAAATTGCAAACTGTGACAAACAGGAGGTTAAAGGCACTGACTCTCCAAGTGGGGAGAGTGTTACTAAAGCGTCTGGAACGGTGAACCAGAGTACCAGGGGACGAAACCTGAGATGCATTTGAAAACGTTTCCCAATCACACGGTGGACCATACTCTGGGTTTCCCATGCATGTTTTAGCTGAAGGAAGAATCCCTTAAACTTGGAGAGTTGGGACCCATGGAATGGCTACCATGCAGTATGACTTCAAAGGGTCTGCGTTTGCTCACCGAACCTCACCAATGCTATCAGTCCGAAGTGTCCAGCCTTATGTCTCACCCAGCTCTGGGTGTAGATGTGGTAAATCCAGGTTGCATCACAAGCCCTGAATGAATTATTTAAGAATTGCTCTCTATTTCACTGTCATTGTGTTGTGTTTGTGAAATTTATTTAGATAATGGGATTTATCGGATTTTCACTGCTGAGTTTAGGCTGCTGTACACACGCTTGATTTCCTTATGGAGACATATAAATCCATGGGTCTTAAGATTCTTACTTGTCAGGTATATTCCCAGGCGTTGAATATGGGGTGTTGAGTCCATTTCGTTGAACAAGGAGTAGGTCTTGTCTATTATATATTTGGCTTATGGAACGGTATCTGTGCTAATTTCAATCTCTGGTTTTATGCAGCACCCCAACTCACCTTTCCACATAAGCAAGCATAAGTTGGTTTTCTAAATTTGAGACCCTGTTCTGTTTTGTAATTCAGTTCATGTGTAGCCAAGTTTACGTTCCGTGTATTAGTGATATCTTATGATGTTTCTTTTTCTGTTTGTCTTATTCCTCATAGAATCGTCGTACCTGAATCCACTCATTATGCCGCTATGGGCCTGATGACGTAGATTGCATTGCTGAGTGATATTCCATTGTACGTACGTACCACAATTTCTTTATCCATTTTTTGCTATCTCGGATATTTAACTTGTACCGTAGACCCGGTTCTTGTAAACAGAGCCATCCCAAACTTTGGGGTGGCTGTGTGTTTTGATTTTAATTTCCGTAAGCTATAGGACCATAAGTGGAAGTGCCATAGGCTGTGTTGCTTTGTTTCCTACGTGTTTCAGGAAACACCATACAATTCTCCAGAGTGCCTGTTGGCAATTTACATCCCGCCCATCAGCATAACAAGGCTCCCTGTTCTCCATGACCTGTCCTGCCTTTCTGGATTTTACACTTGTTTCAGATGGCCCTTTGGACCGGGGGGCAGTGAGACTTCATTGTAGTGCAGATTTCCTTTACACGCTAGCTTGGTTGGCCAAAAAGGGCATATGCGTTTTTTCCTGAATATATTCAGGAAAAAACGCATACGCCATTTTTGGCCAAGTGCATCATTGTGGACATTCTGCCTCTTTTCCTATGCTTTAAGTGCAATTCCAGTCTACCCCCTGAAATCGTTTTCCTGAAATTCTGCCCCGCTTTCAAGTCCTCTTCGAAGACTTACTTCAATACATTTTTGGACGATAGCTGTCATTCATAACTCTGCAGGTTTGTGAATTACAGTGCCCCTGATCTCCTTTCTTCAACTCGCTTTCTTGTGAGCTGGCCGCAAAACAGCAGGATTGCTTAAGGCCCTAATCTGGTTCCGGCAGGGCATGGTGAGCCTTTGGTTAATTCCTCTTCCTGGTGGGAAATGAGCGTTCCATTTGCCCGTGCGGACACCTACAGCTAGTCTCTCATTGGTTCTCCCTATTCCTGTTCATCGTGCGCACAAATTGCAAACTGTGCCAAACAGGAGGTTAAAGGCACTGACTCTCCAAGTGGGGAGAGTGTTAGTAAAGCGTCTGGAAAGGTGAACCCGAGTACCAGGGGACGAAACCTGAGATGCATTTGAAAACGTTTCCCAATCACACGGTGGACCATACTCTGGGTTTCCCATGCATGTTTTAGCTGAAGGAAGAATCCCTTAAACCTGGAGAGTTGGGACCCATGGAATGGCTACCATGCAGTATGACTTCAAAGGGTCTGCGTTTGCTCAGCGTAGCTCACCAATGCTATCAGCCCGAAGTGTCCAGCCTTATGTCTCACCCAGCTCTGGGTGTAAATGTGGTAAATCCAGGTTGCATCACAGGCCCTGAATGAATTATTTAAGAATTGTTCTCTATTTCACTGTCATTGTGTTTTTTTTTGTATTTTATGTTGATAATGGGATTTATCGGATTTTCACTGCTCTGTTCATGCCGCTGTACACACGCTGGATTCTCTTATGTAGACATATAAACCCATGGGTTTGAAGATTCCTACTAGTCAGGTGTATTCCTAGGCGTTGAATATGTGGTGTTTAGTCCATTTCGTTGAGCAAGGAGCAGGTCTTGACTATTACATATTTGGCTTATGGAATGGTATCTGTGCTAATTTCTATCTCTGGTTTTATGCAGCACCCCAACTCACCTTTCCCCATAAGCAAGCATAAGTTGGTTTTCTAAATTTGAGACCATGTTCTGTTTTGTAATTCAGTTCATGTGTAGCCAAGATTACATTCCATGTATTAGTGATATAGTATGTCTTTTTCTTTTTGAATTCTGTGACTTTGAATGATCATATGTAACTCCTCTGGAGTTGTTACAAGTGGCCTTATTGCATTGATTTCCAGGCTGAGTCATATTCCACTCTACATAAGCACCCCATCTGTATCCATTTTTTCCCTCCAGAGACATTTAAGTTATATCCTAATCGAGGATCTTTTAAACAGTGTGGCGGTATACATTGGGGTGCCTGTGTCCTCTCGATTTTTGATTTTCCCAAGATATACGTCCATGAGTGCAAGTGCCCTGTGCTCTGTAGCTCATTTTTTAGATGCTTTAGTAAACACAATACACTTCTCCAGAGCGACCGTTGGCAATATACATTTCCAGTATAAGCCTCACAGGGCTCCCTTTTCTCCTTGCCCTGTCCTGCATTTCTGGTGCTTACGCTTTATGAGGACGGCTCTTCTGACTGATGCGAAGTGATATGTTTTGTAGTATTGATTTCCAGTGCCCACCTGTTTGGTTGGCTAAAAAGTGTATGCCCTTTTCTTGAATATATACAGAAAAAGACGCATACACCCTTTTTGGCCAACTGCAATGTTGGTAATGTTCAGTCCCTTTTCTTGTGCTTAATGGCGAGTCCTTTCTACCTCTTCCAATCCCTTTCCTGCCATTCTCTGTTGCTTACAAGTCCTTTTCTCTGACTTTCCTCAGGACATTTTTCAGTGATAGATATTTTCAACTCTGCAGTTTCGTGAATTTTAGTGCCACTGAGTTCCATTTTACAACTTGTGTTTATGGGAACTGGCCACAAAGCAGCAGGATTTCCTCAAGCCCTATTCTGTTTCCATGGGCAACCCTAGCCTTTGGTCAATTCGTCTTCCTGATTGGAAATGAGAGTGACATGTGCCTGTCCGAACACCTAGGACTTGCCAGTCATTGTTCCTCCTCCTTCCGCTTCATCCTCTGGACAAATTCCAAACTGTCTGCAACAGGATGTTGACAGTGCTGACATCTCCAAGTGGGGAGACTGTTCGTAAAGACGCTGGAGGGGTGAACCCGAGCACCAGGAGATGAGGAGATGAGATGCCTTTTCCAAACTCTTCCCGATCAGACGGCATACAATCCTCTGGGTGTGACAGACATGCTTTAGCTGTAGGAAGTGTCCCATTCATGTGAGGAGAACACCAGGGCTTTTTCAAAATCAGTGTCTCTCCGCAACCCAAACTGGGGAATTTTTTAAGCTACGGCTACACATATGTTCATTAAGGGCCTTGGGAAGTAGGCAGAGTCCAAACTTTAGATGATTGAAGTCTTCAGGGTCAGAAGCACTCACCACCGGCTTCTCTTAGGTTCCATTTTAACTGTCATTGATAGATGATGTCAATAAAAATATCTATTCTTTTTCAGATTATTTCCCCTTATAGGTTATTGCAAAATATTGAGTGTAGTTCCGTGTGCTATACAGCAGTTCATTGTTGATGATCGATTTTATACATAGCAGTGTGTATGTGTTAATCCCAAACTGTTAATTTATCCCTCCTTTCACCTTTCCCCTTTGGTAATAATAAATTATAAGACTTTATACTTCTCAGAAATGGGGGAGCTGAAAGAGAGGTATCATTTTCAATGGAAAAGCATTTAAAACAAGATTGAAGCTTTAACCAAGATTATTAGATGTACATCCTTGGAAAGAAATCACTTCGTTTCTCTAATATTGACCTGACAAATAAGACAAACCTTTTCACTGAACTTGCTTATAATAAAGTGATGGAAATATCAAATGGAAGTGTTAGAAACATCTTATTTTACCCGAGCCTTATACACTGTTCTATGTTAATTACAGTTTGGCTCACACATCTGTTCATTGAAGTTACAATGTTCTCAATTTCTGTTACTGATCCTCCAGAGTGGACCCCAACAAGTGTCCCCCTGCCCAGTGTCATTGGAGCCAACAGATCGAGACTGAGTTTGGTTCAGAAGCAAAGGTAACTCTATATTTTGATCAGAGAATGGAGAGGTGAGAGCATGTGCTACCCCGTGGGCTGTGGGCTGGGCTGCTGTGTAGAGATCCTGTCAGAGTCAGTGGGAGGGAGGGGGCGGAGCTCTTGAGGGCCCGGTTGGCTGCAGCTCAGGCTCTATATCACGGAGTGTGCACTGTGCCCCAGGAGCTGAGGTGTCGACCCAGCCATTCTGCACTAGGAAATCTGGCCTGAAGTGCCGGGTGTGGAACCTCTGTATGCGGGACCCTAGGAGCACGTGAAATTAGACAAAGCACAAAGGATAAAAAAGGTTAGACTTTGTTTTATTGCACAGATTCTATTTTTATCTCCCAGGGATTTTTAAGGGGCTTTGCCTGGGACAAACCCCTCTTCTGCCTTTTGTCCCCTTCCTCATTCTTGGAGTGCTGAGGGTGCAGACCCTTCTTCTGTAACTGCTGAGTGCTGAGTTAGGAGCCCTCATACCCGTGGGTGAGGGTCAGAACTTCTCCCCAGCAGCCTCCAGGTGACGTTGATTGTCCCCAGGCCTCCTGCCTCCCTGCTCGTCCGCCTGAGCACCAGTATTGGAAGTGTTATAGATTCTAATGACCTTTAAGGGTCCAGGAAGGAGATGTGCAGTGACGCTGTGAGGTCCAGTTTCACCCCGCCCCGCATTTGTTCGGCCACTTTAGGCTGACCGTTTCTGCCAGCCTAGATGCTCTGACCAGTAGTCTGCGCTTTCTTCAATTAGGCCCCTGAATTAACGTAAAAACAGCACCAGGTGTCAGGACCCTGTCCGCTCAACTCCCAGACAGTCCAGGGTCAGTGGTGATGAAGGACCATGATGGCCACTGAGTCAACAGCCTTTTGAAGTAAACAGGAGTCCAGCCGGTCTTATTGGCCACCATTATCACAGTGTCCGTAGGCTTTTCTATGGTGACAGCGTGATATACAGTTCCCCCGCCAAGATTATTAGGTCCGTTCTGGGTGCAGTATGTCCTGCAAGCAGTAGTCTACTCTTTTGGGACACACTCTTGTTGTTTTATGAGAGAAACTCCAGGTCAAGTGATGGTCACATGAGTCGTCATGGTGCCCCGTTGCCCCCGGTTATCTCTCTGGAGGTTGGAGCTGGAGGGCCTCCTCACTCGAGGTCAGTGTGCCCACGGAGCAAACCCTGCAACTTCAGGGCATGGTTGGGGGTTAGGATCACCACGTGGGGTCCTTTTCCCTTAGGAGGGAGGTGGCCTTTTGGGCTGCTGATTTCCAGGTTTTTAGATACCGCCAGTATCTTGGCCAGATGTGGCAGTGGGCCAAGCCCCTTGGTGACTGTAGTTTATCCTACCTGGATGGCATTCTTGCATTGTTCCATTTCAAGTGGTCCCAGTTTTTGCACTAATACTCCAATGGCGATTCACTTTTCACCAGGAATGTAAAGATCAAAGGGTTTAGCTAAATTAGGGAGTTCCAGGGCAAGGGTCTGAATTGACTGCTCTTTCCATTCTTGAAAGGCCACTTCTGGATTCTATTCAAAAGGATCATCATCTTTTCCTTTCAGTGTTTCATATAGAGGCCCAGCTAGTAGCCTGTAGTTAGGGATACAGAAGCAGCAAACCCTGGCCTCCCCAGGAACCCCTAAGCTGTCTTCTAGTTTTAGATATGGGTAAGGCTGTAAATTGTTTCTTCCCTTTCCTGGGATGGGCTTCTCTGACCTTCTGTGAGAATGAAGCCCAGGCAGGTTGCCGTAGTCTGTGATATTTGAGCTTTTTCTTGGACAACTTGTATCCTTTATTGGCTTGGTAGTTCAGAGATCTCCTTAGTAGGGCTGGTGATCAGAATGTCGTCTGCATATTGAAGGAGTGTTTCCTTTTCCAGTGGTAGAACTTTTAGGTCTTTAGCTGAGCTTTCCCCAAAGATAGTGTGGGAATTTTTGAACCCTTGGGGCAAGACGGCCCAGAAGTATTGTTTTAGTTGTATGTTGAGTCCTGCCACTCACAAGCCAAAATTTCTTGTGACTCTGACACTAATGGAATACAAAAGAAGGCATCATTGAAGACTAATACAGAATACCATGTCCTGGTGGTTGGTAGAATGACCAGCAGGGTGTAGGATTTAGGAACTACTGGAGGTATATCCTCAGTGGCTTCACTGACTGTCCTGACATCCTTTACCAGGACTCCAGCAGCCCATGGGACTCTCGAGATCAGGCCAGTCCCAGGATATGGAGATCACCTGCGCAGGTACCCTACTCCCACCCCAGACCACGGGGCTCTCGTGGTCAGGCCCCTGCCAGGATACAGAGCTACCCTTGCAGTTACCGTGGCAGGGCTGGGCACACAGGAACCGTGCATATCGCCCTCATTGCAGAGCACTCCCAGCTCACCTGTCACTCAGATCTGACACAGAGCACCTCAGAGCAGGACTTGAACTAACAAACAACAGCTCCGACAGGTCTGTGACCCTGGGCATCACTCTGTGTGGCCTCCCTCCACCTGGTCTTCCAGAGACTTCCACTGCACCTGGGGCACCAGGTCTCTGTTTCCACCCACCACCCACCCCTCCTCTCCCTGACTCCTGGGTTCCTCTCATTAGGAGAGGGTTTTCTTGAAGTTGTCTCCCACTCATGGGCCAGATAATATAATTAGAAAACAAGCCAGAGCTGCAGCCCCTTGTCTATCCTGACTCTCAGGAGCCCACACCTGTTCCTTGGACCTGGCCGATTCAGAAATTTCCATTTTCGGCAACTGTGAGCCCCTGAGGGGTGATTATTGGCTGGCCTGGGAAGCCTGACCATGCCGGCCAGTCCTCCCCAGGTGTGCCTGTGTTGAGATCAATATAAACACCGCTCCAGGCAGCAAGAGCCCCTGCAGCTGTGCCTGACGCCATTTTCTCTGCCCAGTCAGCAGTCTCGGGGCTGGGCTGGTGGGAGGGAGTGAGAGGCCACGGTTTTGTGGGTGGCCCAGTGTGAGTGGGGCTCTGCTGGACTTTCTGCAGCAGTTGCCAAGATGCCACCTGCTAAAGAAGAGGACGTGTCACCCATACCTGCCGCTGGAATTTCTCCCTGGGCAGAGGTGAGGAAGGAAGAAAGCAGTGGGGGCCGGGACACCAGGGGTATCTCAGGCAGGGAAATGGAAAGCTTCCAGAAGAGTACCCAGGGCCAGGACCATCCTGGCTGGCCTGCAGGCACCAAGTCGGCTGGCATGCTGTCGCTCATGTGGCTCCATGGCCCTTCCTCTAGGCTTTCAAGTCCTTGTACATATTCAGGTGTTTTACCTGGGAAGGGTGGGAACATTTCAGCAGCAGCTGGCCTGGGTCTCGGCCCACGTTTACTCACAGATGCCTTGGCACGGTCCACCAGCTTTGCAATGAGGACGCTTGTTGCGTGGGGCCTGCTGGCTGAATGGGAGATGATTCCCCACCACTGACCAACTACAGAATTGTTTACAACTGGAGCAAGTGCCCTGATACGGTTTTCCTCTGTGTAACTTGTGGGTTCTGTTTTTTTTTCTTTTTTTCATTTTTGGTTCAAGGTAGATTTTATTCCTCTTTTTTGTATTTACAGATATAAACATGGAAATAATTTATTCATATAAATACATGTATGTGAAGGGAAGAATATTTTTTCTGTTTTAATTTTTTTAATTTTATTTTTTTAACTTTGAATTTTATTTTATTTTTTTATAAAGCAGGTTCTTTTCGGTTATCTCTTTTCTACATATAAATGTATACATGCCAATCGCAATATCTCAAATCCTCCCACCACCACCCCCAACACCTTTCCCCCCTTGGTGTCCATACGTTTGTTGTCTACATCTGTTGCTGTATTTTTGCCTTGCAAAACGGTTCATCTGTACAATTTTTCTAGGTTCCACATATATGCATTAATATACAAGATTTGTTTTTCTCTTTCTGACTTACTTCACTCTGTATGACAGTCTCTAGATCCATCAACATCTCTACAAATGACCCAATTTCATTCCTTTATATGGCTTAGTAATATTCCATTTTATACTTGTACCACATCTTTATGCATTCGTCTGTCTGTGGGCAATTAGGTTGCTTCCATTACCTGGATATTGTAAATAGTGATGCAATGAACATTGCGGTGAATGTCTCTTTTTGATTTATGGTTTTGTCTGGGTATATGCCTAGTACTGGGATTGCTGTATCATATGGTAATTCTATTCTTAGTTTTATAAGAAACTCCATAATGTTCTCCACAGTGACTGTATCAATTTACATTCCCAACAATAGTGGAAGAGGGTTCCTTATCTCCACACCCATTCCAACATTTGTTTTTTGTAGATATTCTGATGATACCCGTTCTAACCAGTGTGAGGTGATACACCATGGAGGAGTCTATTTCGTTGAGCAAAGAGTAGGTCTTGTCTATTACATATTTAGCTTATGGAACGGTATGTGTGCTAATTTCAATCTCTGGTTTTATACAGCACCCTAACTCAACTTTCCCCTTAAGGAAGCATAAGTTTTTTATCTAAATGTGAGACTCTGTTCGGTTTTGTAATTTAGTTTATGTGTAGCCAAGTTTACACTCCCTCTATTAGTGATATCTTATGATAATTATCTTTCTGTGTGTGACATATTTCTCTTAGAATCATCATACCTAAATCCACTCAATTTGCTGCTACAGGCCTGATGACATTGATTTCATTGCTGAGTGATATTCCGTTGTACGTAGGTAGCACAACTTCTTTATCCATTTTTTTCTTTCTGGGATATTTAATTTGTACTGGACTCGAGGTTCTTGTAAACACAGCAGCCCTAAATTTTGTGTTGGCTGTGTCTTGTTGATTTTAATTTTCCTAAGCTATAGGGCCAAAAGTGGAAGTGCCCTAGGGTCTGTAGCTTTGTTTTTCAGATGTTTCAGGATACACCATAAACATCTCCAGAGTGTCTGTTGGCAGTTTACATCCCACCCATCAGCATAACAAGGCTCCCTGTTCTCCATGGCCTGTCCTGTGTTTCTGGTTTTTACACTTTTTTCAGATGGCCCTTTTGACGAATGGGAAATGAGACTTCATTGTAGTGCGGATTTCCATTGCTGGAGTGCTTGGTTGGCCAAAAAGGGCATATGCGTTTTTTCTGAATATATTCAGGAAAAAAATGTATACGCGCTTTTTGTCCAAGTGCATCACTGTCAAAGATCTGCCGCTTTTCACATGCTTTAAATGCAATTCCAATCTACCTCCTGATATATGATTCCTGCAATTCTGCCTCGTTTTCAAGTCCTCTTTGCAGACTTACTTCAATATATTTTTGCCAATAGCTGTCATTTAAAACTCTGCAGGTTTGTGAATTACAGCACCCATGATTTGCTTTCTTAACTCGCTTCCTTGAAAGCTGGCCACAAAACCGCAGGTTTGCTTCAGGCCGTAATCAGGGTGTGGCACGGCACTCTGAGCCTTTGGTTAATTCCTCTTCCTGGTGGGAAATTAGAGTTAAATGTGCCTCTCCAGACACCTGCCTCACTCCCAGCCCCTTGGTGATGTGTGTCCTCTGGTTTGAGGCCACATGTGATGGGTTCCTCATCTTTTGATGATGTGGCCCCACTGGTGTGAGGATACTCCTGCCTGCTTCCCATCCCCTTGGTGATGTGGTCCCTCCGGCGAGAGTCTGATCCTGGTTGGGTTCCTCACACTTCTGTGAGGTGGACCCTCTTCTCTGAGGTCATTTTTGCCTGGGTGGCACACCCCACCTTGGTGACGTCGGCCCTCTGGTGGCAGTTGGAGCCTGCTGGGAGCCTCCTTCCCTCGGTGATGAGGCCCTCTGGCATCAGGCCCTAACTGCTGGGTTCCCACATTTTCTGATACGTGCTAAGTGGTGCGAGGGCACTCCTGCCAGGTTCCCATCCCCATGGGCATGTGGGCCTTTTGCTCTAAGTCCCAACACCTGTGTTGTTCACCGTTTCATGATGTTGGCTCTCTGGTGTTAGTTCACTCAGGCCTAGATCCCATAGACTCTGTGCTCTGAGCCGCCTGCTGGGAGGTTCCAACTGCTGGATTCCTTACCTTTTCTATTCTTTGGGTCCTGTGTTTTCATGCTCCTCCTTCCTAACTCACTCCCAGCCCCTTTTTGATGTAGGTCCTCTGGTTTGAGACCACCTGTGCCGGTTTCCTCACCTTTATTGATGTGGTCCCACTGGTGTGAGGACACTCCTGCCTGGTTCCCACCCCCTTGGTGATGGGGGCCCTCTGGTGAGAGTCTGATCCTGGCTGGATTCCTCACACTTCTGGGAGGTGGGCCCTCTGCTGTGAGGTCACTCCTGCCTGGCTGTCACACGTCACCTTGGAGATGTGCGCCCTCAGTTGGGAGTTGGTGCCTGCTGGGAGTCTCCTCCCCTCGGTAATGAGGACCCTCTGGCATCAGGCCCTAACTCATGGGCTCCCAAAATTTTCTGATGTGCGGCCTGTCGTGCGAGTACACTCCTGCCAGCGTCCCATCCCCATGAGGATGTGGGCTTTCTGCTCTGAGGTCCCAACAGCTGGGTTGCTCACAGTGTCAGAATGTGGGCCGTCTACTGTGAGTTCACTCCGGCATGGATCCCATAGCCTCGGTGCTCTGGGCCACCTGCTTGGAGCTTCCAACTGCGGGGTTCCTCACCTTTTTTATTCTATGGGCCCTCTGTTGTGAGTCTCCTCCTGCATGCCTCACTCCCAGCCCTTTCATGATGTGTGTCCCCTTGTTTGAGGCCACATGTGCTGTGTTCCTCACCTTTCACTGATGTGGCCCCACTGGTGTGAGGACACTCCTGCCTGGTTTCCATCCCCTTGGTGATGTGGGCCCTCTGGTTAGAGTCTGATCCTGGTTGGGTTCCTCACACTTCTGTGAGGTGGGCCCTCTGCTGTGAGGTAACTCCTGCCTGGCTTTCTCCCGTTGCCTTGGTGACGTCGGCCCTCTGGTGGCATTTGGAGCCTGCTGGTAGCCTCCTCTCCTCGGTGATGAGGGCCCTCTGGCGTCAGGCCCTAACTGCTGGGTTCCCACATTTTCTGATATGTTCTAAGTTGTGCGAGGACACTCCTGCGAGGTTCCCATCCCCATGGGGATGTGGGCCTTCTGCTTTGAGGTCCCACCGGCTGGGTTGCTCACAATTTCATGATGTGGGCCCTCTGCTGTGAGTTCACTGTGGCCTGGATCCCATAGACTCCGTGCTGTTGGCCACCTGCTGGGAGGTTCAAACTGCTGGATTCCTCACATTTTTTATTCTGTGGGCCCTGTGTTTTTAGGCTACTCCTACCTGCCTCACTCGGAGCACCTTGGAAATGTGGGTCCTCTGGTTTAGGCCACATGTGCTGGGTTCCTCACCTTTCTATAAATGGCCCCACTGGTGTGAGGACACTCCTGCCTTGTTCCGATCCCCTTGGTGATGTGGGTTCTCTGGTGAGAGCCTTATCCTGGCTGGGTTCCTCACCCTTCTGTGAGGTAGGCCCTCTGCTGTGAGGTCACTCCTGCCTGACTGGCACACGTCACCTTGGCGACATGGGCCCTCAGTTGGGAGTTGGTGCCTGCTGGGAGTCTCCTCCCCTCCGTAATGAGGGACCTCTGGCATCAGGCCCTAACTCCTGAGCTCCCAAAATTTTCTGATGTGCACCCTGTGGTGCGAGTACACTCCTGCCAGGTTCCCAACCCCATGGGAATGTGGGCCTTCTGCTCTGAGGTCCCAACGGTGGGTTGCTCAGTTTCATGATGAGGGCCCTCTGGTGTGAGTTCACTCCGGCCTGGATCCCATAGCCTCGCTGCTGCTGGCCGACTGCAGGGAGGTTCCAACTGTGGGATTCCTCACCTTTTTTCTTCTATGGGCCCTCTGTTTTGAGACTCCTCCTGCCTGCTTCACTCCAGGCCCCATGGTGATGTGTGTCCTCTGGTTTCAGGCTACGTGTGCTGGGTCCCTCACCTTTCAATTATGTGGCCCCACTGGTGTGAGGACACTCCTGCCTGGTTCCTATCCCCTTGGTGATGTGGGTCCCCTGGTGAGAGCCTTATCCTGGCTGGTTTCCTCACCATTCTGTGAGGTGGGCCCTCTGCTGTGAGGTCACTCCTGCCTGGCTGGCACACCCCGCCTTTGCAACGTCGGCCCTCTTGTGTCAGTTGGAGCCTGCTGGGAGACTCCTCCAATCGGTGATGAGGGCCCTCTGGCGTCAGGCCCTAACTGCTGGGTTCCCACATTTTCTGATACATGCTAAGTGGTGTGAGGACACTCGTGCCATGTTCCCAACCCCATGGGAATGTGGGCCTTCTGTTCTGAGGTCCCAACGGCTGGGTTGCTCACAGTTTCATGATGTGGGCCCTCTGCTGTGAGTTCACTGCGGCCTGGATCGCATAGACTCGGTGCTCTGTGCCAACTGCTGGGAGGTTCACACTGCAGGATTCCTCAGCTGTTTTATTCTATTGGCCCTGTGTTGTGAGGCTACTCCTGCCTGACTCGATCCGAGACCCATGGTGATGTGGGTCCTCTGGTTTGAGACAACATGTGTTGGGTACCTCAACTTTCGATGATGTGGCGCCACGGGTGTGAGGACACTCCTGCCTGGTTCCCAGCCCCTAGCTGATGTGGGCACTCTGGTGAGAGTCTGCTCCTGGCTGGGTACCTTACCCTTCTGTGAGGTGGGCCCTCTGATGTGAGGTAACTCCTGCCTGGTTGGCTCACATCGCCTTGGCGACGTGGAGGCTCTGTTGGCCACTGAAGCATGCTGGGCCTCCTACCCTCTTGAATGACGGCCCTGGAAAAATCACATATGCCATTTTGACCAAGGGCATCATTGTCGAGGTTCTGCCTCTTTTACTATGCTTTCAAAGGACTTCCCGTTTACCTCCTGAAATCGTATTCCTAGAATTCTACCCCACTTTCAAGTCCTCTTCGCAGCCTTCCTTCAAATATTTTTGGACGATAGCTGTCATTTATAACTCTGCAGATTTGTGAATGGCAGTGGCCCTGAGCTCTTTTCTTCAACTCGCTTTCTTGTGAGCTGGCCGCAAAACCACTGGATTGCTTCAGGCCCTAATCTGGTTCTGGCACGGCATGCTGAGCCTTTGGCTATTTCTTCTTCCTAGTGGTAAAGGAGCGTTAAATTTGCCCATGCAGATACCTACAGCTACTCTCTCATTGGTTCTCCCTATTCCTGTTCATCTTGCGCAGAAATTGCAAACTGTGCCAAACAGGAGGTTAAAGGCACTGACTCTCCAAGCTGGGAGAGTGTTAGAAAAGGTTCTGGAATGGTGAACCCGAGTACCAGGGGACGAAAACTGAGATGCATTTAAAAATGTTTACCAGTCACACGGTGGGCCATACTCTGGGTTTCCCATGCATGTTTTAGCCGAAGGAAGAATCCCTTAAACCTGGACAGCTGGGACCCATGGAATGGGTACCATGCAGTATGACTTCAAAGGGTCTGCGTTTGCTCACCGAACCTCACCAATGCTATCAGCCCGAAGTGTCCGGCCTTATGTCTCACCAAGCTCTTGGTGTAGATGTGGTAAATCCAGGTTGCATCACAAGCCCTGAATGAATTATTTAAGAATTGCTCTCTATTTCACTGTCATTGTGTTTTGTTTTTGTAATTTATTTTGATAACTGGATTTATCGGATTTTCACTGCTGCGTTAATGCCGCTGTACACACACTTGATTCTCTTACGTAGACATATAAATCCATGGGTTTCAAGATTCTTACTAGTCAGGTATATTCCTAGGCGTGGAATATGTGGTGTTGTGTCCATTTCGTTGAGCAAGGAGTAGGCCTTGACTCTAATATATTTGGTTTATGGAAGGGTATCTGTGGTAATTTCAATCTCTGGTTTTATGCAGCACCCCAACTCACATTTCCCCTTAAGCAAGCATAAGTTGGTTTTCTAAATTTGAGACCCTGTTCTGTTTTGTAATTCAGTTCATGTGTAGCCAAGTTTACATTCCGTCTATTAGTGATATCTTACGATGTTTCTTTCTCTGTGTGACTAATTTCACTTAGAATCATCGTAGCTGCATGCACTCATTATGCTGCAACAGGCCTGATGACATAGATTTCATTGCTGAGTGATATTCCATTGTACGTACGTATCACAATTTCTTTATCCATTTTTCACATTGTGGGACATTTAACTTGTACCGTAGACGAGGTTCTTGTAAACACAGCCACCCGAATCTTTGGGGTGGCTGTGTGTTTTTGATTTTAATTTCCCTAAACTCTAGGACCATAAGTGGAAGTGCCGTAGGCAACATCGCTTTGTTTTTTAGGTGTTTCAGGAAACACCATACACTTCTCCAGAGTGGCAGTTGGCAATTTATATCCTGCCCATCAACAAAACAAGGCTCCCTCTTCTCCATGGCCTGTCCTGCCTTTCTGGATTTTACACTTTTTTCA
The DNA here is from genome assembly GCF_059928025.1 of Delphinapterus leucas. Taxonomy (NCBI): domain Eukaryota; kingdom Metazoa; phylum Chordata; class Mammalia; order Artiodactyla; family Monodontidae; genus Delphinapterus; species Delphinapterus leucas. Next base: position 3,282,097 of record NC_143147.1, on the reverse strand, counting down.
GATGGCCCTTTTGACTGGGGGCAGTGAGACTTCATTGTAGTGCAGATTTCCTTTACACGCTTGCTTGGTTGGCCAAAAAGGGCGTATACGTTTTTTCCTGAATATATTCAGGAAAAAACGCATATGCCATTTTTGGCCAAGTGCATCATTGTCGACACTCTGCCTCTTTTCCTATGCTTTAAGTGCAATTCCAGCCTAACCCTTAAATCGTTTTCCTAAAATTCTGCCCCGCTGTCAATTCCTCTTCGAAGACTTACTTCAATACATTTTTGGACGAGAGCTGTCATTCATAACTCTGAAGGTTTGTGAATTACAGTGCCCCTGAGCTCATTTCTTCAACTCGCTTTCTTGTGAGCTGGCCGCAAAACCTCAGGATTGCTTCAGGCCCTAATCTGGTTCAGGCAGGGCACGCTGAGCCTTTGGTTAATCCCTCTTGCTGGTGGGAAATGAGCGTTCCATTTGCCCGTGCAGACACCTACAGCTAGTCTCTCATTGGTTCTCCCTATTCCTGTACATCTTGCGCAGAAATTGCAAAATGTGCCAAACAGGACGTTAAAGGCACTGACTCTCCAAGTGGGGAGAGTGTTAGTAAAGCCTCTGGAACGGTGAACCCAAGTACCAGGGGACGAAACCTGAGATGCATTTGAAAACGTTTCCCAATCACACGGTGGACCATACTCTGTGTTTCCCATGCATGTTGTAGCTGAAGGAAGAATCCCTTAAACCTGGAGAGTTGGGACCCTTGGAATGGCTACCATGCATTATGACTTCAAAGGGTCTACGTTTGCTCACCGAACCTCACCAATGCTATCAGCCCGAAGTGTCCAGCCTTATGTCTCACCCAGCTCTGGATGTAGATGTGGTAAATCCAGGTTGCATCACAAACCCTGAATGAATTATTTAAGAATTGCTCTCTATTTCACTGTCATTGTGTTTTGTTTGTGAAATTTATTTTGATAATGGGATTTATCGGATTTTCACTGCTGCGTTTAGGCCGCTGTACACAGGCTTGATTTCCTGATGGAGACATATAAATCCATGGGTCTTAAGATTCTTACTTGTCAGGTATATTCCCAGGCGTTGAATATGGGTTGTTGAGTCCATTTCGTTGAGCAAGGAGTAGGTGGTGTCTATTATATATTTGGCTTATGGAACGGTATCTGTGCTAATTTCAATCTCTGGTTTTATGCAGCACCCCAACTCACCTTTCCCCATAAGCAAGCATAAGTTGGTTTTCTAAATTTGAGACCCTGTTCTGTTTTGTAATTCACTTCATGTGTAGCCAAGTTTACGTTCCGTGTATTAGTGATATCTTATGATGTTTCTTTTTCTGTGTGACTTATTTCTCGTAGAATCGTCGTAACTGAATCCAGTCATTATGCCTCTACGGGCCTGATGACGTAGATTTCATTGCTGAGTGATATTCCATTGTACGTACGTACCACAACTTCTTTATCCATTTTTTGCTTTCTCGGATATTTAACTTGTACCGTAGACGAGGTTCTTGTAAACAGAGCTGTCCCAAACTTTGGGGTGGTTGTGTGTTTTTGATTTTAATTTCCCTAAGCTATAGGACCATAAGTGGAAGTGCCATAGGCTGTGTTGCTTTGTTTCCTACGTGTTTCAGGAAACACCATACACTTCTCCAGAGTGGCTGTTGGCAATTTACATCCTGCCCATCAGCATGACAATGCTCCCTGTTCTCCATGACCTGTCCTGCCTTTCTGGATTTTACACTTGTTTCCGATGGCCGTTTGGACGGGGGGCAGTGAGACTTCCTTGTAGTGCAGATTTCCTTTACACGCTTGCTTGGTTGGCCAAAAAGTGTGTATGCGTTTTTTCTTGAATATATTCAGGAAAAAACGCATACGCCCTTTTTGGCCAAGTGCATCATTGTGGACATTCTGCCTCTTTTCCTATGCTTTAAGTGCAATTCCAGTCTACCCCCTGAAATCGTTTTCCTGAAATTCTGCCCCGCTTTCAAGTCCTCTTCGAAGACTTACTTCAATACATTTTTGGACGATAGCTGTCGTTCATAACTCTGAAGGTTTGTGAATTACAGTGCCCCTGAGCGCCATTCTTCAACTCGCTTTCTTGTGGGCTGACCGCAAAACCGCAGGATTGCTTCAGGCCATAATCTGGTTCCGGCAGGGCACGCGGAGCCTTTGGTTAATCCCTCTTCCTGGTGGGAAATGAGCGTTCCATTTGCCCGTGCAGACACCTACAGCTAGTCTCTCATTGGTTCTCCCTATTCCTGTTCATCTTGCGCAGAAATTGCAAACTGTGACAACCAGGAGGTTAAAGGCACTGACTCTCCAAGTGGGGAGAGTGTTAGTAAAGCCTCTGGAACGGTGAACCCGAGTACCAGGGGACGAAACCTGAGATGCATTTGAAAACGTTTCCGAATCACACGGTGGACCATACTCTGGGTTTCCCATGCATGTTTTAGCTGAAGGAAGAATCCCTTAAACCTGGAGAGTTGGGACCCATGGAATGGGTACCATGCAGTATGACTTCAAAGGGTCTGCGTTTGCTCACCAATCCTCACCAATGCTATCAGTCCGAAGTGTCCAGCCTTATGTCTCAACCAGCTCTGGGTGTAGATGTGGTAAATCCAGGTTGCATCACAAGCCCTGAATGAATTATTTAAGAATTGCGCTCTATTTCACTGTCATTGTGTTTTGTTTTTGAAATTTATTTTGGTAATGGGGTTTATCGGATTTTCACTGCTGCGTTTAGGCCACTGTACTCACGCTTGACTTCCTTATGGAGACATATAAATCCATGGGTCTTAAGATTCTTACTTGTCAGGTATATTCCCAGTCGTTGAATATGGGGTGTTGAGTCCATTTCGTTGAGCAAGGAGTAGGTCTTGTCTATTATATATTTGGCTTATGGAACGGTGTCTGTGCTAATTTCAATCTCTGGTTTGATGCAGCACCTCAACTTACCTTTCCCCATAAGCAAGCATAAGTTGGTTTTCTAATTTTGAGACCCTGTTCTGTTTTCTAATTCAGTTCATGTGTAGCCAAGTTTACGTTCCGTGTATTAGTGATATCTTATGATGTTTCTTTTTCTGTGTGACTTATTTCTCGTAGAATCGTCGTACCTGAATCAACTCATTATGCCGCTATCGGCCTGATGACGTAGATCGCATTGCTCAGTGATATTCCATTGTACGTACGTACCACAATTTCTTTATCCATTTTTTGCTTTCTCGGATATTGAACTTTTACCGTAGACGAGGTTCTTGTAAACAGAGCCGTCCCAAACATTGGGGTGGCTGTGTGTTTTTGATTTTAATTTCCCTAAGCTATAGGACCATAAGTGGAAGTGCCATAGGCTGTGTTGCTTTGTTTCCTATGTGTTTCAGGAAACACCATACACTTCTCCAGAGTGGCTGTTGGCAATTTACATCCCACCCATCAGCATAACAAGGCTCCCTGTTCTCCATGACCTGTCCTGCCTTTCTGGATTTTACACTTGTTTCAGATGGCCCTTTGGACCGGGGGGCAGTGAGACTTCATTGTAGTGCAGATTTCTTTTACAGGCTTGCTTGGTTGACCAAAAACTGCGTATGCGTTTTTTCCTGAATATATTCAGGAAAAAACGCATACGCCCTTTTTGGCCAAGTGCATCATTGTCGACATTCTGCCTCTTTTCCTATGCTTTAAGTGCAATTCCAGTCTATCCCCTGAAATCGTTTTCCTGAAATTCTGCCCCACTTTCAAGTCCTCTTCGAAGACTTACTTCAATACATTTTTGGACGATAGCTGTCATTCATAACTCTGCAGGTTTGTGAATTACAGTGCCCCTGAGCTCCTTTCTTCAACTCGCTTTCTTGTGAGCTGGCCGCAAAACCGCAGGATTGCTTCAGGCCCTAATCTGGTTCCGGCAGGGCACGCTGAGCCTTTGGTTAATTCCTCTTCCTGGTGGGAAATGAGCGTTCCATTTGCCCGTGCAGACACCTACAGCTAGTCTCTCATTGGTTCTCCCTATTCCTGTTCATCTTGTGCAGAAATTGCAAGCTGTGCCAAACAGGAGGTTAAAGGCCCTGACTCTCCAAATGGAGAGATGGTTAGTAAAGTGTCTGGAATGGTGCACCCGAGTACCAGGGAACGAAACCTGAGATGCATTTGAAAACGTTTCCCAATCACACGGTGGACCATACTCTGGGTTTCCCATGCATGTTTTAGCTGAAGGAAGAATCCCTTAAACCTGGAGAGTTGGGACCCATGGAATGGGTACCATCCAGTATGACTTCAAAGGGTCTGCCTTTGCCTACCGAACCTCACCAATGCTATCAGCCCGAAGTGTCCAGCCTTATGTCTCACCCAGCTCTGGGTGTAGATATGGTAAATCCAGATTGCATCACAAGCCCTGAATGAATTATTTAAGAATTGCTCTCTATTTCACTGTCATTGTGTTTTGTTTTTGAAATTATTTTGATAATGGGATTTATCGGATTTTCACTGCTGCGTTTAGGCCGCTGTACACACGCTTGATTTCCTTATGGAGACATATAAATCCATGGGCCTCAAGATTCTCACTTGTCAGGTATATTCCCAGGCGTTGAATATGGGGTATTGAGTCCATTTCGTTGAGCAAGGAGTAGGTCTTGTCTATTATATATTTGGCTTATGGAACGGTATCTGTGCTAATTTCAATCTCTGGTTTTATGCAGCACCTCAAATCACCTTTCCCCATAAGCAAGCATAAGTTGGTTTTCTAAATTTGAGACCCTGTTCTGTTTTGTAATTCAGTTCATGTGTAGCCAAGTTTACGTTCCGTGTATTAGTGATATCTTATGATGTTTCTTTTTCTGTGTGAATTATTTCTCATAGAATCGTCGTACCTGAATCCACTCATTATGCCGTTACGGGGATGATGACGTAGATCTCATTGCTGAGTGATATTCCATTGTATGTACGTACCACAACTTCTTTATCCATTTTTTGCTTTCTCGGATATTTAACTTGTACCGTAGACGAGGTTCTTGTAAACAGAGCCGTCCCAAACTTTGGGGTGGCTGTGTGTTTTTGATTTTAATTTCCCTAAGCTATAGGACCAAAAGTGGAAGTGCCATAGGCTGTGTTGCTTTGTTTCCTACGTGTTTCAGGAAACACCGTACACTTCTCCAGAGTGGCTGTTGGCAATTTACATCCCGCCCATCAGCATAACAAGGCTCCCTGTTCTCCATGACCTGTCCTGCCTTTCTGGATTTTACACTTGTTTCAGATGGCCCTTTGGACCGGGGGGCAGTGAGACTTCATTGTAGTGCAGATTTCCTTTACACGCTTGTTTGATAGGCCAAAAAGTGCGTATGAGTTTTTTCCTGAATATATTCAGGAAAAAACGCATACGCCCTTTTTGGCCAAGTGCATCATTGTCGACATTCTGCCTCTTTTCCTATGCTTTAAGTGCAATTCCAGTCTACCCCTAGAAATCGTTTTCCTGAAATTCTGCCCCGCTTTCAAGTCCTCTTCTAAGACATACTTCAGTACATTTTTGACGATAGCTGTCATTCATAACTCTGCAGGTTTGTGAATTACAGTGCCCCTGAGCTCCTTTCTTCAACTCGCTTTCTTGTGAGCTGGCCACAAAACCTCAGGATTGCTTCAGGCCCTAATCTGGTTCCGGCAGGGCACGCTGAGCCTTTGGTTAATTCCTCTTCCTGGTGGGAAATGAGCGTTCCATTGGCCCGTGCAGACACCTACAGCTAGTCTCTCATTGGTTCTCCCTATTCCTGTTCATCTTGCGCAGAAATTGCAAACTGTGCCAAACAGGAGTTTAAAGCCACTGACTCTCCAAGTGCGGAGAGTGTTAGTAAAGGGTCTGGAACGGTGAACCCGAGTACCAGGGGACGAAACCTGAGAGGCATTTGAAAAAGATTCCCAATCACACGGTGGACCATACTCTGGGTTTCCCATGCATGTTTTAGCTGAAGGAAGAATCCCTTAAACCTGGAGAGCTGGGACCCATGGAATGGGTACCATGCAGTATGACTTCAAAGGGTCTGCGTTTGCTCACCGAACCTCACCAATGCTGTCAGCTTGAAGTGTCCAGCCTTATGTCTCACCCAGCTCTGGGTGTAGATGTGGTAAATCCAGGTTGCATCACAAGCCCTGAATGAATTATATAATAATTGCTCTCTATTTCACTGTCATTGTGTTTTGTTTGTGAAATTTATTTTGATAATGGGATTTATCGGATTTTCACTGCTGCGTTTAGGCCGCTGTACACACTCAAGTTTTCCTTATGGAGACATATAAATCCATGAGTCTTAAGATTCTTACTTGTCAGGTATATTCCCAGGCGTTGAATATGGGGTGTTGAGTCCATTTTGTTGAGCAAGGAGTAGGTCTTGTCTATTATATATTTGGCTTATGGAACGGTGTGTGTGCTAATTTCAATCTCTGGTTTGATGCAGCACCCCAACTCACCTTTCCCCATAAGCAAGCATAAGTTGGTTTTCTAAATTTGAGACCCTGTTCTGTTTTGTAATTCAGTTCATGTGTAGCCAAGTTTACGTTCCGTGTATTAGTGATATCTTATGATGTTTCTTTTTCTGTGTGACATATTTCTCGTAGAATCGTCGTACCTGAACCACTCATTATGCGGCTACGGGCCTGATGACGTAGATTTCATTGCTGAGTGATATTCCATTGTACGTACGTACCACAACTTCTGTATCCATTTTTTGCTTTCTCGGATATTTAACTTGTACCGTAGACGAGGTTCTTGTAAAGATAGCCGTCCCAAACTTTGGGGTGGCTGTGTGTTTTTGATTTTAATTTCCGTAAGCTATAGGACCGTAAGTGGAAGTGCCATAGGCTGTGTTGCTTTGTTTCCTACGTGTTTCAGGAAACACCATACACTTCTCCAGTGTGGCTGTTGGCAATTTACATCCCGCCCATCAGCATAACAAGGCTCCTTTTTCTCCATGACCTGTCCTGCCTTTCTGGATTTTACACTTTTTTCAGATGGCCCTTTTGACCGGGGGGCAGTGAGACTTCATTGTAGTGCAGATTTCCTTTACAGGCTTGCTTGGTTGGCCAAAAAGTGCGTATGCGTTTTTTCCTGAATATATTCAGGAAAAAACGCATAAGCTCTTTGTGGCGAAGTGCAACATTGTCGACATTCTGTCTCTTTTCCTATGCTTTAAGTGCAATTCCAGTCTACCCCCTGAAATCGTTTTCCTGAAATTCTGCCCCGCTTTCAAGTCCTCTTCAAAGACTTACTTCAGTACATTTTTGGACGAGAGCTGTTATTCATAACTCTGCAGGTTTGTGAATTACAGTGCCCCTGAGCTCCTTTCTTCAACTCGCTTTCTTGTGAGCTATCCGCAAACACGCAGGATTGCTTCAGGCCCTAATCTGGTTCTGGCACGGCATGCTGAGCCTTTGGTTAATTCCTCTTCCTGATGGGAAATGAGCGTTAAATTTGCCCGTGCAGACACCTCCAGCTAGTCACTCATTTGTTCTCCCTATTCCTGTTCACCTTGTGCGGAAATTGCAAACTGTGCCAAACAGGAGGTTAAAGGCACTGACTCTCCAAGTGGTGAGAGTGTTAGTAAATGGTCTGGAATTGTGAACACGAGTAAAAGGGGACGAAAACTGAGATGCATTTGAAAAGACTTCCCGGTCACACGGTGCACCATACTCTGGGGTTCCCAAGCATGTTTAAGTTGAAGGAAGTATCCCTTAAACCTGGAGAGTTGGGACCGAAGGAATGGGTACCATGCAGTATGACTTCAAAGGGTCTGCATTTGCTTACCGAACCTCACCAATGCTATCAGCCCGAAGTGTCCAGCCTTATGTCTCACCCATCTCTGGGTGTAGATGTGGTAAATCCAGGTTGCATCACAAGCCCTGAATGAATTATTTAAGAATTGCTCTCTATTTCACTGTCATTGTGTTGTGTTTTTGAAATTTATTTTGATAATGGGATTTAGCTGATTTTCACTGCTGCGTTTATGTCACTGTACAAACGCTTGATTCTCTTACCGAGACATATAAATCCATAGGTATTAAGACTCTTACTCATCCCGTATATTCCTAGGTGCTGAATATGGGGTGTTGAGTCCATTTCGTTGACCAGGGAGTAGGTTTTCTCTATTACATATTTGGCTTATGGAACGGTATCTGTGCTAATTTCAATCTCTGGTTTTATGCAGCACCCCAACTCTCCTTTATCCTTAAGCAAGCATAAGTTGGTTTTCTAAATCTGAGACCCCGTTCTGTTTTGTAATTCAGTTCATTTGTAGCCTCGTTTATATTCCATGTATTAGTAGTATCGTATGTCTTTTTCTTTTTGAATTATGTGACTTCGAATGATCATACGTAACTCCTCTGGGGTTGTTACAACTGGCCATATTTCATTGATTTTCAGGCTGAGTAATATTCCACTCTACATAAGTGCCACATCTCTATCCATTTTTTCCCTCCACAGACATATAAATTATATCCTAGTCGAGGATCTTTTAAACACAGAGGCGGTAAACATTAAGGTGCCTGTGTCCTCTCCATTTTTGTTTTTCCCAAGATATACGTCCATGAGTGCAAGTGCCCTGTGATCTGTAGCTCATTTTTTAGATGCTTTAGTAAACACAATACACTTATCCAGAGTGACCGTTGGCAATATACATTTCCACTATATGCCTCACAGGGCTCCCTTTTCTCCTTGCCCTGTCCTGCATTTCTGGTGTTTACACTTTACGAGGAAGGCTCTTCTGACTGATGCGAAGTGATATGTTTTGTAGTATTGATTTCCAGTGCCCACCTGTTTGGTTGGCTAAAAAAGTGTATGCCCTTTTCTTGAATATATACAGAAAAAGACACATTCACCCTTTTTGGCCAACTGCAATGTTGGCAATGTTCAGCCCCTTTTCTTGTGCTTAATGGCGAGTCCTTTCTACCTCTTCCAATCCCTTTTCTGCCATTCTCCATTGCTTACAAGTCCTTTTCTCTGACTTTCCTCAAGACATTTTTCAGTGATAGATATTTTCAACTCTGCAGTTTCGTGAATTTTAGTGTCCCTGAGTTCCATTTTTCAACTTGTGTTTATGGGAACTGGCCACAAAGCAGCGGGATTTCCTCAAGCCCTATTCTGTTTCCATGGGCAACCCTAGCCTTTGGTCAATTCGTCTTCCTGATTGGAAATTAGAGTGACATGTGCCTGTCCGAACACCTAGGACTTGTCTCTCATTGTTCCTCCTCCTTCTGCTTCATCCTCTGGACAAATTCCAAACAGGATGTTGACAGTGCTGACATCTCCAAGTGGGGAGACTGTTCGTAAAGACGCTGGAGGGGTGAACCCGAGCACCAGGAGATGAGGAGATGAGATGCCTTTTCCAAACTCTTCCCGATCAGACGGTATACCATCCTCTGGGTGTGACAGGCATGTTTTAGCTGTAGGAAGTGTCCCATTCATGTGAGGAGAACACCAGGGCTTTTTCAAAATCAGTGTCTCTCCACAGCCCAAACTGGGGAATTTTTTAAGCTACGGCTACACATATGTTCATTAAGGGCTTTGGGAAGTAGGCAGAGTCCAAACTTTAGATGATTGAAGTCTTCAGGATCAGAAGCACTCACCACTGGCTTCCCTTAGGTTCCATTTTAACTGTCATTAATAGATGATGTCAATAAAAACATCTATTCGGTTTCAGATTATTTCCCCTTATAGGTTATTGCAAAATTTTGAGTGTAGTTCCCTGTGCTATACAGTAGTTCCTTGTTGATGATCGATTTTATACATAGCAGTGTGTATGTGTTAATCCCAAACTGTTAATTTATCCCTCCTCCCAACTTTCCCCTTTGGTAATAATAAATTATAAGATTTTATACTTCTCAGAAATGGGGGAGCTGAAAGAGAGGTATCATTTTCAATGGAAAAGCATTTAAAACAAGATTGAAGCTTTAACCAAGATTATTAGATGTACATCCTTGGAAAGAAATCACTTCGTTTCTCTAGTATTGACCTGACAAATAAGACCTTTTCACTGAACTTGCTTATAATAAAGTGATGGAAATATCAAATGGAAGTGTTAGAAACATCTTATTTTGCCCGAGCCTTATACACTGTTCTATGTCAATTACAGTTTGGCTCACACATCTGTTCATTGAAGTTACAATGTTCTCAATTTCTGTTACTGATCCTCCAGAGTGGACCCCAACAAGTGTCCCCCTGCCCGGTGTCATTGGAGCCAACAGATTGAGACTGAGTTTGGTTCAGAAGCAAAGGAAACTTTATATTTTGATCAGAGAATGGAGAGGTGAGAGCATGTGCTACCCCGTGGGCTGTGGGCTGGGCTGCTGTGTAGAGATCCTGTCAGAGTCAGTGGGTGGGAGGGGGTGGAGCTCTCGAGGGCCCAGTTGGCTGCAGCTCAGGCTCTATATCGCGGAGTCTGCACTGTGCTCCAGGAGCTGAGGTGTCGACCCAGCCATTCTGCACTAGGAAATCTGGTCTGAAGTGCCGGCTGTTGAACCTCTGTATGTGGGACCCTAGGAGCACGTGAAATTAGACAAAGCACAAAGGATAAAAAAGGTTAGACTTTATTTTATTGCCCAGATTCTATTTTTATCTCCCAGGGATTTTTAAGGGGCTTTGCCTGGGACAAACCCCTCTTCTGCATTTTGTCCCCTTCCTCATTCTTAGAGGGCTGAGGGTGCAGACCCTTCATCTGTAACTGCTGAGTGCTGAGTTAGGAGCCCTCATACCCGTGGGCGAGGGTCAGAACTTCTCCCCAGCAGCCTCCAGGTGACGTTGATTGTCCCCAGGCCTCCTGCCTCCCTGCTTGTCCGCCTGAGCACAAGTATTGGTAGTGTTATAGATTCTAATGACCTTTAAGGGTCCAGGAAGGAGATGTACAGTGATGCTGTGAGGTCCAGTTTCAACCCGCTCCACATTTGTTCGGCCACCTTAGGCTGACCGTTTCTGCCAGCGTAGATGCTCTGACCAGTAGTCTGTGCTTTCTTCAATTAGGCCCCTGAATTAACGTAAAAACAGCACCAGGTGTCAGGACCCTGCCTGCTCAACTCCCAGACAGTCCAGGGTCAGTGGTGATGAAGGACCATGATGGCCACTGAGTCAACAGCGTTTTGAAGTAAACAGGAATCCAGCCGGTCTTATTGGCCACCATCATCACAGTGTCTGTAGGCTCTTCTATGGTGACAGCGTGATATACATTCCCCCGCCAAGATTATTACCTCCCCTCTGGGTGCAGTACGTCCTGCAAGCAGTAGTCTACTCTTTTGGGACACACTCTTGTTGTTTTATGAGAGAAACCCCAGGTCAAGTGATGGTCACACGAGTCGTCATGGTGCCCCTTTGCCCCGGTTATCTCTCTGGAGGTTGGGGTAGGAGGGCCTCCTCACTCAAGGTCAGTGTGCCCACGGAGCAAACGCTGCAACTTCAGGGCATGGTTGGGGGTTAGGATCACCACGTGGTGTCCTTTTCCCTTAGGAGTCAGGTGGCCTTTTGGGCTGCTGATTTCCAGGTTTTCAGATACTGCCAGTATCTTGGCCAGATGTGGCGGTGGGCCAAGCCCCTTGGTGACCGTAGTTTATCCTACCTGGATGGCATTCTTGCATTGTTCCATTTCAAGTGGTCCCAGGTTTTGCACTAATACTCCAATGGCGATTCACTGTTCACCAGGAATGTAAAGGTCAAAGGGTTTAGCTAAATTAGGGAGTTCCAGGGCAAGGGTCTGAATTGACTGCTCTTTCCATTCTTGAAAGGCCACTTCTGGATTCTATTCAAAAGGATCATCATCTTTTCCTTTCAGTGTTTCATATAGAGGCCCAGCTAGTAGACTGTAGTTAGGGATCCAGAAGCAGCAAACCCTGGCCTCCCCAGGAACCCGTAAGCTGTCTTCTAGTTTTAGAAATGGGTAAGGCTGTAAATTGTTTCTTCCCTTTCCTGGGATGGGCTTCTCCGACCTTCTGTGAGAATGAAGCCCAGGCAGGTCACCGTAGTCTGTGATATTTGAGCTTTTTCTTGGACAACTTGTATCCTTTATTGGCTTGGTAGTTCAGAGGTCTCCTTAGTAGGGCTGGCGATCAGAATGTCGTCTGCATATTGAAGGAGTGTTTCCTTTTCCAGAGGTAGAACTTTTAGGTCTTTAGCTGAGCTTTCCCCAGAGATGGTGTGGGAATTTTTGAACCCTTGGTGCAACACGGCCCGGAAGTATTGTTTTAGTTGTATGTTGAGTCCTGCCACTCACAAGCCAAAATTTCTTGTGACTCTGGGACTAATAGAATACAAAAGAAGGCATCATTGAAGACTAATACAGAATACCATGTCCTGGTGGTTGGTAGAATTACCAGCAGGGTGTAGGATTTAGGAACTACTGGAGGTCTATCCTCGGTGGCTTCACTGACTGTCCTGACATCCTTTACCAGGACTCCAGCAGCCCATGGGGCTCTCGAGGTCAGGCCAATCCCAGGATATGGAGCTCACCTGGGCAGGTACCTCACCCCCACCCCAGCCCACGGGGCTCTCGTGTTCATGCCTCTCCCAGGATATGGGGTTCCCTGGGCAGGTTCCCCTGCAGCCCATGGGGCTCTCGTGGTCAGACCCCTCCCCGGATACAGAGCTACCCTTGCAGATACCCTGGCAGGGCTGGGCACACAGGAACCATGCACATCGCCCTCAATTCAGAGCATTCCCAACTCACCTGTCACTCAGATCTAACACAGAGCACCTCAGAGCAGGACTTGAACTAACAAACAGCAGCTCCGACAGGTCTGTGACCCTGGGCATCACTCTGTGTGGCCTCCCTCCACCTGGTCTTCCAGAGACTTCCACTGCACCCGGGGCACCAGGCCTCTGTCTCCACCCACCACCCACCCCTCCTCTCCCTGACTCCTGGGTTCCTCTCATTAGGAGAGGGTTTTCTTGAAGTTGTCTCCCACTCATGGGCCAGATAATATAATTAGAAAACAAGCCAGAGCTGCAGCCCCTTGTCTATCCTGACTCTCAGGAGCCCACACCTGTTCCTTGGACCTGGCCGATTCAGCAAGTTCCAGTTTCTGCAACTGTGAGCCCCTGAGGGGTGATTATTGGCTGGCCTGGGAAGCCTGACCGTGCCGGCCAGCCCTCCCCAGGTGTGCCTGGTTTGAGATCAATATAAACACCGCTCCAGGCAGCAAGAGCCCCTGCAGCTGTGCCTGACGCCATTTTCTCTGCCCTGTCAGCAGTCTCGGGGGTGGACTGGTGGGAGGGAGTGAGAGGCCATGGCTTTGTTGGTGGCCCAGTGTGAGTGGGGCTCTGCTGGACTTTCTGCAGCAGTTGCCAAGATGCCACCTGCTAAAGAAGAGGATGTGTCACCCATACCTGCCGCTGGAATTTCTCCCTGGGCAGAGGTGAGTGAGGAAGAAAGCAGTGGGGGCCGGAACAGCAGGGGTATCTCAGGCAGGGAAATGGAAAACATCCAGAAGAGCACCCAGGGCCAGGACCATCCTGGCTGGCCTGCAGGCACCAAGTCGGCTGGCATGCTCTTGCTCATGTGGCTCCATGGCCCTTCCTCTAGGATTTCATGTCCTTGTACATATTCAGGTGTTTTACCTGGGAAGGGTGGGAACATTTCAGCAGCAGCTGGCCTGGGGCTCGGCCCACGTTTACTCACAGATGCCTCGGCACGGTCCCCCAGCTTTGCAATGAGGATGCTTGTTGTGTGGGGCCTGCTGGCTGAATGGGAGATGATTCCCCAACACTGACCAACTTCAGAATTGTTTACAACTGGAGCAAGTGCCCTGATACGGTTTTCCTCTGTGTAACTGGTGTGTTCTGTTTTTTTTTCTTTCTTTCGTTTTTGGTTCAAGGTAGATTTTATTCCTCTTTTTTGTATTTACAGATATAAGCATGGAAATAATTTATTCATATAAATACATGTATGTGAAGGGAAGAATATTTTGTCTGTTTTACTTTTTGTAATTTTGAATTTTATTTTATTTTTTTATACAGCAGGTTCTTTTTGGTTATCTATTTTATACATATAAATGTATACATGCCAATCCCAATGTCTCAACTCCTCCCACCACCACCCCACAACAGCTTTCCCCCCTTGGTGTCCATACGTTTGTTGTCTACATCTGTTGCTCTATTTCTGCCTTGCAAAACGGTTCATCTGTACAATTTTTCTAGGTTCCACATATATGCATTAATATACAATATTTGTTTTTCTATTTCTGACTTACTTCACTCTTTATGACAGTCTCTAGATCCATCAACGTCTCTACAAATGACCCACTTTCATTCCTTTTTATGGCTTAGTGATATTCCATTTTATATATGTACCACATATTTATGCATTTGTCTGTCTGTGGGCATTTAGGTTGCTTCCATTACCTGGATATTGTAAATAGTGATGCAATGAACATTGCGGTGAATGTCTCTTTTTGATTTATGGTTTTGTCTGGGTATATGCCCAGTAGTGGGATTGCTGTATCATATGGTAATTCTATTCTTAGTTTTATAAGAAACTCCATAATGTTCTCCACAGTGACTGTATCAATTTACATTCCCAACAATAGCGGAAGAGGGTTCCTTATCTCCACACCCTTTCCAGCATCTGTTGTTTGTAGATTTTCTAATGATGCCCATTCTAACAGGTGTGAGGTGATACACCATGGATGAGTCTATTTCGTTGAGCAAAGAGTAGGTCTTGCCTATTACATATTTGGCTTATGGAACGGTATGTGTGCTAATTACAATCTCTGGTTTTATACAGCACCCCAACTCAACTTTCCCCTTAAGCAAGCATAAGTTTTTATCTAAATGTGAGACTCTGTTCGGTTTTGTAATTCAGTTTATGTGTAGCCAAGTTTACACTCTCTCTATTAGTGATATCTAATGATAATTATCTTACTCTGTGTGACATATTTCTCTATTTCTCTTAGAATCATCATACTTAAATCCACTCAATTTGCTGCTACAGGCCTGATGACATTGATTTCATTGCTGAGTGATATTCCGTTGTACGTAAGTAGCACAACTCCTTTATCCATTTTTTTCTTTCTGGGATATTTAATTTGTACTGGATTCGAGGTTCTTGTAAACACAGCAGCCCTAAATTTTGTGTTGGCTGTGTCTTGTTGATTTTAATTTTCCTAAGCTATAGGGCCAAAAGTGGAAGTGCCCTAGGGTCTGTAGCTTTGTTTTTCAGATGTTTCAGGATACACCATAAACATCTCCAGAGTGTCTGTTGGCAACTTACCTCCCGCCCATCAGCATAACAAGGCTCCCTGTTCTCCATGGCCTGTCCTGTGTATCTGGTTTTTACACTTTTTTCAGATGGCCCTTTTGACGAATGGGAAATGAGACTTCATTGTAGTGCGGATTTCCATTGCTCGAGTGCTTGGTTGGCCAAAAAGGGCATATGCATTTTTTCCTGAATATATTCAGGAAAAACTGTATACGCACTTTTGTCCAAGTGCATCACTGTCAAAGATCTGCCGCTTTTCACATGCTTTAAATGCAATTCCAATCTACCTCCTGAAATATGATTCCTGCAATTCTGCCTCGTTTTCAAGTCCTCTTTGCAGACTTACTTCAATATATTTTTGCCAATAGCTGTCATTTATAACTCTGCAGGTTTGTGAATTACAGTGCCCGTGATTTCCTTTAAAACTCGTTTCCTTGAAAGCTGGCCACAGAACCGCAGGTTTGCTTCAGGCCGTAATCAGGGTCTAACACGTCACTCTGAGCCTTTGGTTAATTCCTCTTCCTGGTGGGAAATTAGAGTTAAATGTGCCCCTCCAGACACCTGCCTCACTCCCAGCCCCTTGGGGATGTGTGTCCTCTGGTTTGAGGCCCCATGTGCTGGGTCCCTCACCTTTCGCTGATGTGGCCCCACTGGTGTGAGGACACTCCTGCCTGGTTCCCATCCTCTTGGTGATGTGGGCCCTCCGGTGAGAGTCTGATACTGGTTGGGTTACTCACACTTCTGTGAGGTGGGACCTCTTCTCTGAGGTCACTCCTGCCTGGCTGGCACACCCCGCCTTGGCGACGTCGGCCCTCTGGTGGGAGTTGATGCCTGCTGGGAGTCTCCTCCCCTCGGTAATGAGGGCCCTCTGGCATCAGGCCATAACTCCTGGGCTCCAAAAATTTTCTGATGTGCGCCCTGTGGCGCGAGTACACTCCTGCCAGTTTCCCAACCCCATGGGAATGTGAGCCTTCTGCTCTGAGGTCCCAACGTTGGGTTGCTCAGTTTCATGATGAGGGCCCTCAGGTGTGAGTTCACTCCGGCCTGGATCCCATAGCCTCGCTGCTCCTGGCCACCTGCTGGGAGATTCCAACTGTGGGATTCCTCACCTTTTTTCTTCTATGGGCCCTCTGTTTTGAGACTCCTCCTGCCTGCCTCACTCCCAGCCCCTTGGTGATGTGTGTCCTCTTGTTTGAGGCCACGTGTACTGGGTCCCTCACCTCTCGATGATGTGGCCCCACTGGTGTGAGGACACTCCTGCCTGGTTCCTATCCCTTTGAGGATGTGGGCCCTCTGGTGAGAGTCTGATCCTGGCTGGGTTCCTCACCCTTCTGTGAGGTGGGCCCTCTGCTGTGAGGTCACTCCTGCCTGGCTGGCACACCCCGCCAGGGCAACATCGGCCCTCTTGTGGCAGTTGGAGCCTGCTGGGAGCCTCCTCCCCTCGGTGATGACGGCCCTCTTGCATCAGGCCCTAACTGCTGGGTACCCACATTTTCTGATACGTGCTAAGTGGTGCGAGGACACTCCTGCGAGGTTCCCATCCCCATGGGGATGTGGGCCTTCTGCTCTGAGGTCCCAATGGCTGGGTTGCTCACAGTTTCATGATGTGGGCCCTCTGCTGTGAGTTCACTGCAGCCTGGATCGCATAGACTCGGTGCTCTGGGCCGCCTCCTGGGAGGTTCCCACTGCAGGATTCCTCAGCTTTTTTATTCTATGGGCCCTGTGTTTTGAGGCTCCTCCTGCCTGCCTCAGTCCAAGCCCCTTGGAGATGTGGGTCTTCTGGTTTAGGCCACATGTGCTGGTTTCCTCACCTTTCTATGATGTGGCCACACTGGTGTGAAGACAGTCCTGCCTGTTTCTGATCCCCTTGGTGATGTGGGCCCTCTTGTGAGAGTCTTATCCTGGCTGGGTTCCTTAGCCTTCTGTGAGGTGGTCCCTCTGATGTGAGGTCACTCCTGCCTGGCTGTCACACGTCACCTTGGCGACATGGGCCCTCAGTTGGGAGTCGGTGCCTGCTTGGAGTCTCCTCCCCTTGGTAATGAGGGCCCTCTGGCATCAGGCCCTAACTTCTGAGTTCCCAAAATTCTCTGATGTGTGCCCTGTGGTGCGAGTACACTTATGCCATGTTCCCAACCACATGGGAATGTGGACCTTCTGCTCTGAGGTCCCAACGGCTGGGTTGCTCAGAGTTTCATGATGAGGGCCCTCTGTTTTGAGTTCAGTCAGGTCTGGATCCCATAGCCTCGCTGCTCCTGGCCGCCTGCTGGGAGGTTCCAACTGCTGGATTCCTCACCATTTTTATTCCATGGGCCCTATGTTTTGAGGCTCCTCCTGCCTGCCTCACTCCCAGCCCCTTGATGATGTGTGTCCTCTGGTTTGAGGCCACGTGTGCTGGGTCACTCACATTTCGGTGATGACGCCTCACTGGTGTGAGGACACTCCAGCCTGGTTCCCATTCCCTTGGTGATGTGGGCCCTGTGGTGAAAGTCTGATCCTCTTTTGGTTCCTCACACTTTTGTGAGGTGGGCCCTCTGCTCTGAGGTCACTCCTGCCTGGCTGGCACATCCCGCATTGGCGATGGCGGCCCTCTGGTAGCAGTTGGAGCCTGCTGGGAGCCTCCTCTCCTCGGTGATGAGAGCCCTCTGGCGTCAGGCCCTAACTGCTGGGCTCCCCACATTTTCTGATGTGTGCCCACTGGTGCGATGACACTCCTGCTTGGTTCCCTTCCCCATGAGGATGTGGGCCTTGTGCTCTGAGGTCACAACGGCTGGTATGCTCACAGTTTCATGATGAGGGCCCTCTGTTGTGAGTTCATCACTGCCTGGATCCCATAGCCTCGGTGCTCTGGGCCGCCTGCTGGGATGTTCCAACTGCTGGATTCCTCACCTTTTTTATACAATGGGCCATGTGTTGTGAGGTTAATCCTGCCTGCCTCGCTCCGAAACTCATGGTGATGTGGGTCCTCTGGTTTGAGGCCATATTTTTTGTGTACCTCAACTTTTGATGATGTGGCCCCATGGGTGTGATGATACTCCTGCGTGGTTCACAGCCCCTTGCTGATGTGGGCACTCTGGTGAGAGTCTGATCCTGGCTGGGTTCCTTACCCTTCTGTGAGGTGGGCCCTCTGATGTGAGGTCACTCCTGCCTGGCTGGCTCACATCGCCTTGGCGATGTGGGCACTCTGTTGGCCATGAAAGCATGCTGGGAGCCCCCTACCCTCTTTAATGAGGGCCCTGAAAAAAGGCATATGCACTTTTTGACCAAGTGCATCATTGTCGAGGATCTGCCTCTTCTCCTATGCTTTAAATGCAATTCCCGTCTACCCGTGAAATCGTTTTCCTGCAATTCTGCCCCGCTTACAAGTCCTCTTCGCAGCATTCTTTCAATATTTTTTTGGGCTATAGCGGTCATTTATAACTCTGCAGGTTTTTGAGTTACACTGCCCCTGAGCTCCTTTCTTCAACTCGCTATCTTGTGAGCTGGCCGCAAACCCGCAGGATTGCTTCAGGCCCTAATCTGGTTCTGGCACGGCATGCTGAGCCTTTGGTTAATTCCTCTTCCTGGTGGGAAATGAGCATTAAATTTGCCCGTGCAAACACCTACAGCTAGTCTCTCATTGGTTCTCCCTATTCCTGTTCATCTTGTGCAGAAATTGCAAACTGTGCCAAACAGGAGGTTAAAGGCAGTGACTCTCCAAGTGGGGAGAGTGTTAGTAAAGGGTCTGGAACGGTGAATCCGAGTAAAAGGGGACGAAAACTGAGATGCATTTGAAAACGTTTCCCGGTCACACGGTGCACCATACTGTGGGTTTCCCATGCATGTTTTAGCTGAAGGAAGAATCCCTGAAACCTGGAGAGTTGGGACCCATGGTATGGGTACCATGCAGTATGACTTCAAAAGGTCTGCATTTGCTCATCGAACCTCACCAATGCTATCAGCCTGAAGTGCCCAACCTTATGTCTCACTCAGCTCTGGGTGTAGATGTGGTAAATCCAGGTTGCATCACAAGCCCTGAATGAATTATTTAAGAATTGCTCTCTATTTCACTGTCCTTGTGTTTTGTTTTTGTAATTCATTTTGATAATGGGATTTATCGGATTTTCTCTGCTGCATTCATCCCACTGTACACACTCTTCATTCTCTTATGGAGACATATAAATCCATGGGTTTGAAGATTCTTACTAGTCAGGTGTATTCCTAGGCTTTGAATATGGGGTGTTTAGTCCATTTCGTTGAGCAAGGTGTAGGTCTTGACTATTACATATTTGGATTATGGAAAGGTATCTGTGCTAATTTCTATCTCTGGTTTTATGCAGCACCCCAACTCACCTTTCCCCTTAAGCAAGCATAAGTTGGTTTTCTAAATTTGAGACCCTGTTCTGTTTTTTAATTCTGTTCATGTGTATCCAAGTTTACATTCCGTGTATTACTGATATCTTATGATGTTTCATTTTCTGTGTGACTTATTTCACTTAGAATCATCGTACCTGAATCCACTCATTATGCTGCGATGGGACTGATGACAGAGATTACATTGCTGAGTGATATTCCATTGTACGTACGTAAAACAACTTCTTTATCCATTTTTCACATTCTGGGATATTTAACTTGTACCGTAGACGAGGTTCTTGTAAACAGAGCCGTCCGAAATTTTGGGTTGGCTGTGTGTTTTTGATTTTAATTTCCCTAAGCTATAGGACCATAAGTGGAAGTGCCGTAGGCTCCGTTGCTTTGTTTCTTAGGTGTTCCAGGAAACACCATACACTTCTCCAGAGTGGCTGTTGGCAATTTACATCCCGCCCATCAGCATAACAAGGCTCCCTGTTCTCCATGGCCTGTGCTGCATTTCTGGATTTTACACTTTTTTCAGATGGCCCTTTTGACCGGGGGGCAGGGAGACTTCATTGTAGTGCAGATTCCTTTAACATGCTTGCTTGGTTGACCAAAAAGGGCGAATGCGTTTTTTCCTGAATATATTCAGGAATAAACGCATACGCTCTTTTTGGCCAAGAGCATCATTGTCGACGTTCTGCCTCTTTTCCTATGCTTTAAATGCAATTCCCGTCTACCCCCTGAAATCGTTTTACCGCAATTCTGCCATACATGGAAGTTCTCTTCGCAGCCTTCCTTCAATATATTTTTGGACGATAGCTGTCATTTATAACTCTGCAGGTTTGTGAGTTACAGTGCCCCTTAGCTCCTTTCTTCTACTCGCTATCTTGTGAGCTGGCCGCAAACCCGCAGGATTGCTTCAGGCCCTAATCTGGTTCCGGCATGGCATGGTGAGCCTTAGGTTAATTCCTCTTCCTGGTGGGAAATGAGCATTAAATTTGCCCGTGCAGACAGCTACAACTAGTCTCTCATTGGTTCTCCCTATTCCTGTTCATCTTGCGCAGAAATTACAAACTGTGCCAAACAGGAGGTTAAAGGCAGTGACTCTCCAAGTGGGGAGAGTGTTAGTAAAGGGTCTGGAATGGTGAACCCGAGTAAAAGGGGACAAAAACTGAGATGCATTTGAAAACCTTTGCCGGTCACACGGTGTACCATACTGTGGGTTTCCCATGCATGTTTTAGCTGAAGGAAGAATCCCTTAAACCTGGAGAGTTGGGTCCCATGGAATGGGTACCATGCAGAATGACTTCAAAGGGTCTGCATTTGCTCATCGGACCTCACCAATGCTATCAGCCCAAAGTGTCCAACCTTATGTCTCACTCAGCTCTGGGTGTAGATGTGGTAAATCCAGGTTGCCTCACAAGCCCTGAATGAATTATTTAAGAATTGCTCTCTATTTCACTGTCCTTGTGTTTTGTTTTTTAATTCATTTTGATAATGGGATTTATCGGATTTTCACTGCTGCATTCATCCCACTGTACACAGGCTTCATTCTCTTACGGAGACATATAAATCCATGGGTTTGAAGATTCTTACTAGTCAGGTGTATTCCTAGGCGTTGAATATGGGGTGTTTAGTCCATTTCGTTGAGCAAGGTGTAGGTCTTGACTATTACATATTTGGCTTATGGAAAGGTATCTGTGCTAATTTCTATCTCTGGTTTTATGCAGCACCCCAACTCACCTTTCCCCTTAAGCAAGCATAAGTTGGTTTTCTAAACTTGAGACCATGTTCTGTTTTGTAATTCAGTTCATGTGTAGCCACGTTTACATTCCGTGTATTAGTGATATCTTACGATGTTTCATTTTCTGTGTGACTTATTTCACTTAGAATCATCGTATCTGAATCCACTCATTATGCCGCGGCGGGCCTGATGACATATATTTCATTGGTGACTGGTATTCCATTGTACGTACGTACCACAACTTCTTTATCCATTTTTCACTTTCTGGGATATTTAACTTGTACCGTAGCCAAGGTTTTTGTAAACAGAGCCGTCCGAAACTTTGGGGTGGCTGTGTGTTTTTGATTTTAATTTCCCTAAGCTATAGGACCATAATTGGAAGTGCAGTAGGCTCCGTTGCTTTGTTTTTTAGGTGTTCCAGGAAACACCATACACTTCTCCAGAGTGGCTGTTGGCAATTTACATCCCGCCCATCAGCATAACAAGGCTCCCTGTTCTCCATGGCCTGTGCTGCCTTTCTGGATTTTACACTATTTTCAGATGGCCCTTTTGACCAGGGGGCAGTGAGACTTCATTGTAGTGCAGATTTCTTTAACATGCTTGCTTGGTTGGCCAAAAAGTGCGTATGGGTTTCTTACTGAATATATTCAGAAAAAAACGCATACGCCCTTTTTGGCCAAGAGCATCATTGTCGACGTTCTGCCTCTTTTCCTATGTTTTAAATGCAATTCCCGTCTACCCCCTGAAATCGTTTTCATGCAATTCTGCCCCAATTACAAGTCCTCTTCGCAGCCTTCCTTCAATATATTTTTGGACGATAGCTGTCATTTATAACTCTGCAGGTTTGTGAGTTACAGTGCCCCTGAGGTCCTTTCTTCAACTCGCTATCTTGTGAGCTGGCCGCAAACCCGCAGGATTGCTTCAGGCCCTAATCTGGTTCCGGCATGGCATGCTGAGCCTTAGGTTAATTCCTCTTCCCTGTGGGAAAAGAGCGTTAAATTTGCCTGTGCAGACAGCTACAGCTAGCCTCTCATTTGTTCTCCCTATTCCTGTTCATCTTGCGCTGAAATTGTAAACTGTGCCAAACAGGAGGTTAAAGGCACTGACTCTCCAAGTGGGGAGAATGTTAGTTAAGCGTCTGGAATGGTGAACCCGAGTATAAAGGGAGGAAAACTGAGATGCATTTGAAAACGTTTCCCAATCACATGGTGGACGATACTCTGGGTTTCCCATACATGATTTAGCGGAAGGAAGAATCCCTTAAACCTGGAGAGTTGGGACCCATGGAATGGGTACCATGCAGTATGACTTCAAAGGGTCTGCATTTGCTCACCGAACCTCACCAGTGCTATCAGAACGAAGTGTCCGGCCTTATGTCTCCCCATCTCTGGGTGTAGATGTAGTAAATCCAGGTTGCATCACAAGCCCTGAATTAATTATTTAATAATTGCTCCCTATTTCACTCTCATTGTGTTCTGTATTTGAAATTTATTTTGATAATGGGATTTATCGGATTTTCACTGCTGCGTTTATGCCGCTGTACACACGTTGATTCTCTTACGGAGACATATAAATCCATGGGTTTTAAGATTCTTACTAGTCAGGTATATTCCTAGGCGTTGAATATGGAGTGTTGAGTCCATTTCGTTGAGCAGCGAGTAGCTCTTGACTATTACACATTTGGCTTATGGAACGGTATCTGTACTAATTTCAATCTCTGGTTTTATGCAGCATCCCAACTCACCTTTCCCCATTAGCAAGCATAAGTTGGGTTCCTAATTTCAGACCCTGTTCTGTTTTGTATTTCAGTTCATGTGTAGCCAAGTTTACATTCCGTGTATTAGTGATATCTTATGTTGCTTTAAATGATATCTTATGTTGTGTGTCTTTTTCTTTTGAATTATGTGACTTCGAACGATCATACGTAACTCCTCTGGAGTTGTTACAACTGGCCGTATTTCTTTGATTTCCAGGCTGAGTAAAATTCCGGTCTACATAAGTACCACATCTCTATCCATTTTTTCCCTCCAGAGACATTTAAGTTATATCCTAGTCGAGGATCATTTAAACTGAGAGGCGGTAAATATTGGGGTGCCTGAGTCCTCTCGATTTTTGTTTTTCCCAAGATATACGTCCATGAGTGCTAGTGCCCTGTGCCCTGTAGCTCATTTTTTAGATGCTTTAGTAAACACAATACACTTCTCCAGAGTGACCGTTGGCAATATACGTTTCCACTATAAGCCTCACAGGGCTCCCTTTTCTCCTTGCCCTGTCCTGCATTTCTGGTGTTTACACTTTATGAGGAAGGCTCTTCTGACTGATGCGAAGTGATATCTTTTGTAGTATTGATTTCCAGTGCCCACCTGTTTGGTTGGCTAAAAAGTGTATGCCCTTTTCTTGAATATATACAGAAAAAAACGCATATACACTTTTTGGCCAACTGCAATGTTGGCAATGTTCAACCCCTTTTCTTGTGCTTAATGGCGAGTCCTTTCTACCTCTTCCAATCCCTTTCCTGCCATTCTCCATTGCTTACAAGTCCTTTTCTCTGACTTTCCTCAAGACATTTTTCAGTGATAGATATTTTCAACTCTGCAGTTTCGTGAATTTTAGTGCCCCTGAGTTCCATTTTTCAAATTGTGTTTATGGGAACTGGCCACAAAGCAGTGGAATTTCCTCAAGCCCTATTCTGTTACCATGGGCAACCCTAGCCTTTGGTCAATTCGTCTTCCTGATTGGAAATGAGAGTGACACGTGCCTGTCCGAACACCTAGGACTTGCCAGTCATTGTTCCTCCTCCTTCCGCTTCATCCTCTGGACAAATTCCAAACTGTATGCAACAGGATTTTGACAATGCTGACATCTCCAAGTGGGGAGACTGTTATTAAAGACGCTGGAGGGGTGAACCCTAGTACCAGGAGATGAGGAGATGAGATGCCTTTTCCAAACTCATCCTGATCAGACGGTATACCATCCTCTGGGTGTGACAGGCAAGTTTTAGTTGTAGGAAGGGTCCCATTCATGTGAGGAGAACACCAGGGCTTTTTCAAAATCAGTGTCTCTCCACAACCCAAACTGGGGAATTTTTTAAGCTACGGCTACACATATGTTCATTAAGGGCCTTGGGAAGTAGGCAGAGTCCAAGCTTTAGATGATTGAAGTCTTCAGGGTCAGAAGCACTCACCACCGGCTTCCCTTAGGTTCCATTTTAACTGTCATTGATAGATGATGTCAATAAAAATATCTATTCTTTTTCAGATTATTTCCCCTTATAGGTTATTGCAAAATATTGAGTGTAGTTCCCTGTGCTATACAGTAGTTCCTTGTTGATGATCGATTTTATACATAGCAGTGTGTATGTGTTAATCCCAAACTGTTAATTTATCCCTCCTCCCAACTTTCCCCTTTGGTAATAATAAATTATAAGATTTTATACTTCTCAGAAATGGGGGAGCTGAAAGAGAGGTATCATTTTCAATGGAAAAGCATTTAAAACAAGATTCAAGCTTTAACCAAGGTTATTAGATGTACATCCTTGGAAAGAAATCACTTCGTTTCTCTAATATTGACCTGACAAATAAGACAAACCTTTTCACTGAACTTGCTTATAATAAAGTGATGGAAATATCAAATGGAAGTGTTAGAAACATCTTATTTTACCCGAGCCTTATACACTGTTCTATGTTAATTACAGTTTGGCTCACACATCTGTTCATTGAAGTTACAATGTTCTCAATTTCTGTTACTGATCCTCCAGAGTGGACCCCAACAAGTGTCCCCCTGCCCGGTGTCATTGGAGCCAACAGATCGAGACTGAGTTTGGTTCAGAAGCAAAGGAAACTTTATATTTTGATCAGAGAATGGAGAGGTGAGAGCATGTGTTACCCTGTGGGCTGTGGGCTGGGCTGCTGTGTAGAGATCCTGTCAGAGTCAGTGGGAGGGAGGGGGCGGAGCTCTCGAGGGCCCAGTTGGCTGCAGCTCAGGCTCTATATTGCGGAGTCTGCACCGTGCCCCAGGAGCTGAGGTGTCGACCCAGCCATTCTGCACTAGAAAATCTGGTCTGAAGTGCCAGGTGTGGAACCAATGTATGCGGGACTCTAGGAGCACGTGAAATTAGACAAAGCACAAAGGATAAAAAAGTTTAGACTTTATTTTATTGCCCAGATTCTATTTTTATCTCACAGGGATTTTTAAGGGGTTTGCCTGGGACAAACCCCTCTTCTGCCTTTTGTCCCCTTCCTCATTCTTGGAGTGCTGAGGGTGCAGACCCTTCTTCTGTAACTGTTGAGTGCTGAGTTAGGAGCCCTCATACCCGCGGGTGAGGGTCAGATCTTCTCCCCAGTAGCCTGCAGATGACATTGATTGTTCCCAGGCCTCCTGCCTCCCTCTTCGTCCGCCTGAGCACCAGTATTGGAAGTGAGATAGATTCTAATGACCTTTAAGGGTCCAGGAAGGAGATGTGCAGTGATGCTGTGAGGTCCAGTTTCACCCCGCCCCACATTTGTACGGCCAACTTAGGCTGACCTTTTCTGCCAGGATAGATGCTCTGACCAGTAGTCTGTGCTTTCTTCAATTAGACCCCTGAATTAACGTAAAAACAGCACCAGGTGTCAGGACTCTGCCCGCTCAACTCCTAGACAGTCCAGGGTCAGTGGTGATGATGGACCATGATGGCCACTGAGTTAACAGCCTTTTGAAGTAAACAGGAGTCCAGCCGGTCTTATTGGCCACCATCATCACGGTGTCTGTAGGCTTTTCTATGGTGACAGCGTGATATACGGTTCCCCCGCCAAGATTATTACCTCCCCTCTGGGTGCAGTAAATCCTGCAAGCAGTAGTCTACTCTTTTGGGACACACTCTTGTTGTTTTATGAGAGAAACTCCAGGTCAAGTGATGGTCACACGAGTCGTCATGTTGCCCCATTGCCCCCGGTTATCTCTCTGGAGGTTGGAGTTGGAGGGCCTCCTCACTCGAGGTCAGTGTGCCCACGGAGCAAACCCTGCAACTTCAGGGCATGCCTGGGGGTTAGGATCACCACGTGTGGTCCTTTTCCCTTAGGAGGGAGGTGGCCTTTTGGGCTGCTTATTTCCAGGTTTTTAGATACCGCCAGTATCTTGGCCAGATGTGGTGGTGGGCCAAGCCCCTTGGTGACCGTAGTTTATCCTACCTGGATGGCATTCTTGCATTGTTCCATTTCAAGTGGTCCCAGGTTTTGCACTAATACCCCAATGGCGATTCACCTTTCACCAGGAATGTAAAGGTCAAAGGGTTTAGCTAAATTAGGGAGTTCCAGGGCAAGGGTCTGAATTGACTGCTCTTTCCATTCTTGAAAGGCCACTTCTGGATTCTATTCTAAAGGATCATCATCTCTTCCTTTCAGTGTTTCATATAGAGGCCCAGCTAGTAGACTGTCGTTAGGGATCCAGAAGCAGCAAACCCTGGCCTCCCCAGGAAGCCCTCATCTGTCTTCTAACTTTAGAAAGGGGTAAGGCTGAAAATTGTTTCTTCTCTTTCCTGGAATGGGCTTCTCCGTCCTTCTGTGAGAATGAAGCCCAGGCAGGTCACCATAGTCTGTGATATTTGAGCTTTTTCTTGGACACCTTCTATCCTTTATTGGCTTGGTAGTTCAGAGGCCTCCTTAGTAGGGCTGGTGACCAGAATGTCATCTGCATATTGAAGGAATGTTTCCTTTTCCAGAGGTAGAACTTTTAGGTCTTTAGCTGAGCTTTCCCCAAAGATGGTGTGGGAATTTTTGAACCCTTGGGTCAAGACGGCCCGGAAATATTGTTTTAGTTGTATGTTGAGTCCTGCCACTCACAAGCCAAAATTTCTTGTGACTCTGGGACTAATGGAATACAAAAGAAGGCATCATTGAAGACTAATACAGAATACCAAGTCCTGGTGGTTGGTAGAATGACCAGCAGGGTGTAGGATTTAGGAACTACTGGAGGTATATCCTCAGTGGCTTCACTGACTGTCCTGACATCCTTTACCAGGACTCCAGCAGCCCATGGGGCTTTCGAGGTCAGGCCAAACCCAGGATATGGAGCGCAGCTGGGCATGTACCCCACCCCCAAGCTAGCCCACGGGGCTCTCGTGTTCAGGACCCTCCCAGGATATGGTGTTCCCTGGGCACGTCCCCTGCAGCCCATGGGGCTCTCGTGGTCAGGCCCCTCCCAGTATACAGAGCTACCCTTGCAGGTACCATGGCAGGGCTGGGCACACAGGAACCGTGCACATAGTCCTAATTGCAGAGCACTCCCAGCTCACCTGTCGCTCAGGTCTGACACAGAGCACCTCAGAGCAGGACTTGAACTAACAAACAGCAGCTCTGACAGGTCTGTGACCCTGGGCATCACTCTGTGCGGCCTCCCTCCACCTGGTCTTCCAGAGACTTCCACTGCACCCGGGGCACCAGGCCTCTGTCTCCACCCACCACCCAACCCTCCTCTCCCTGACTCCTGGCTTCCTCTCATTAGGAGAGAGTTTTCTTGAAATTGTCTCCCACTCATGGGCCAGATAATATGATTTGAAAACAAGCCAGAGCTGCAGAGCCTTGTCTATCCTGACTCTCAGGAGCCCACACCTGTTCCTTGGACCTGGCCGATTCAGCAAGTTCCATTTTCTGCAACTATGAGCCCCTGAGGGGTGATTATTGGCTGGCCTGGGAAGCCTGACCGTGCTGGCCAGCCCTCCCCAGGTGTGCCTGGGTTCAGATCAATATAAACACCGCTCCAGGCAGCAAGAGCCCCTGCAGCTGTGCCTGACGCCATTTTCTCTGCCTTGTCAGCAGTCTTGGGGCTGGGCTCGTGGGAGGGAGTGAGAAGCCATGGCTTTGTGGTTGGCCCAGTGTGAGTGGGTCTCTGCTGGACTTTCTGCAGCAGTTGCCAAGATGCCACCTGCTAAAGAAGAGGATGTGTCACCCATACCTGCTGCTGGAATTTCTCCCTGGGCAGAGGTGAGGAAGGAAGAAAGCAGTGGGGGCCGGGACAGCAGGGGTATCTCAGGCAGGGAAATGGAAAGCTTCCAGAAGAGCACCCAGGGCCAGGACCATCCTGGCTGACCTGCAGACACCATGTCGCCTGGCATGCTGTCGCTCATGTGGCTCCATAGCCCTTCCTCTAGGCTTTCAAGTCCTTGTACATATTCAGATGTTTTACCTGGGATGGGTGGGAACATTTCAGCAGCAGCTGGCCTGGGTCTCGGCCCACGTTTACTCACAGATGCCTCGGCACGGTACCCCAGCATTGCAATTGGGACGCTTGTTGCGTGGGGCCTGCTGGCTGAATGGGAGATGATTCCCCACCACTGACCAACTTCAGAATTGTTTACAACTGGAGCAAGTGCCTTGATACGGTTTTCCTCTGTGTAACTGGTGGGTTCTGTTTTTTTTTTTTCTTTTTTTCGTTTTTGGTTCAAGGTAGATTTTATTCCTCTTTTTTGTATTTACAGATATAAGCATGGAAATAATTTATTCATATAAATACATGTATGTGAAGGGAAGAATATTTTTTGTTTTACTTTTTTAAATTTTATTTTTTTAAATTTGAATTTTATTTTATTTTTTTATACAGCAGGTTCTTTATGGTTATCTATTTTATACATATAAATGTATACATGCCAATCCCAATCTCTCAACTCCTCCCACCACCACCCACCCAACAGCTTTCCCCCCTTGGTGTCCATACGTTTGTTGTCTAGATGTGTTGCTCTATTTCTGCCTTGCAAAACGGTTCATCTGTACAATTTTTCTAGGTTCCACATATATGCATTAATATACAAGATTTGTTTCTCTCTTTCTGACTTACTTCACTCTGTATGACAGTCTCTAGATCCATGAACGTCTCTACAAATGACCCAGTTTCATTCCTTTTTATGGCTTAGTAATATTCCATTTTATATATGTACCTCATCTTTATGCATTCGTCTGTCTGTGGGCATTTAGGTTGCTTCCATTACCTGGATATTGTAAATAGTGATGCAATGAACATCACGATGAATGTCTCTTTTTGATTTATGGTTTTGTCTGGGTATATGCCCAGTAGTGGGATTGCTGTATCATATGGTATTTCTATTTTTAGCTTTATAAGAAACTCCATAATGTTCTCCAGAGTGACTGTATCAATTTACATTCCCAACAATAGTGGAAGAGGGTTCCTTATCTCCACACCCTTTCCAGCATTTGTTGTTTGTAGATTTTCTGATGATGCCCATTCTAACAGGTGTGAGGTGATACACCATGGATGAGTCTATTTCGTTGAGCAAAGAGTAGGTCTTGTCTATTACATATTTGGCTTATGGAACGGTATGTGTGCTAATTTCAATCTCTGGTTTTATACAGCACCCCAACTCAACTTTCCCCTTAAACAAGCATAAGTTTTTTACCTAAATGTGAGACTCTGTTCGGTTTTGTAATTCAGTTTATGTGTAGCCAAGTTTACACTCCCTCTATTAGTGATATCTTATGATAATTATCTTTCTTTGTGTGACATATTTCTCTTAGAATCATCATACTCAAATCCACTCAATTTGCTGCTACAGGCCTGATGACATTGATTTCATTGCTGAGTGACATTCCGTTGTACGTAAGTAGCACAACTCCTTTATACATTTTTTTTCTTTCTGGGATATTTAATTTGTACTGGACTTGAGGTTCTCGTAAACACAGCAGCCCTAAGTTTTGTGTTGGCTGTGTCTTGTTGAGTTTAATTTTACTAAGCTATAGGGCCATAAGTGGAAGTGCCCTAGGCTCTGTAGCTTTGTTTTTTAGATGTTTCAGGATACACCATAAACATCTCCAGAGTGTCTGTTGGAAATTTACATCCCGCCCATCAGCATAACAAGGCTCCGTGTTCTCCATGGTCTGTCCTGTGTTTCTGGTTTTTACACTTCTTTGCAGACTTACTTCAATATATTTTTGACAATAGCTGTCATTTATAACTCTGCAGGTTTGTAAATTACAGTGCCCCTGATTTCCTTTCTTAACTCGTTTCCTTGTAAGCTGGCCACAAAACCGCAGGTTTGCTTCAGGCCGTAATCTGGTTCTGGCACGGAACGCTGACCGTTTGGTTAATTCCACTTCCTGGTGGGAAATGAGAGTTAAATGTGCCCGTCCAGACACCTGCCTCACTCCCAGCCCCTTAGTGATGTGTGTCCTCTGGTTTGAGACCACATGTGCTGGGTTCCTCACCTTTCAATGATGTGGCCCCAATGGTGTGAGGAAACTCCTGCCTGGTTCCAATCCCCTTGGTGATGTGGGCCCTCTGGTGAGAGTCTGATCCTGGCTGGGTATCTCACCCTTCTGTGAGGTGGGCCCTCTGCTGTGAGGTAACTCCTGCCTGGCTTGCTCCCATTGCCTTGGAGATGTAGGCCCTCTGGTGGCAGTTGGAGCCTGCTGGGTGCCTCCTCTCCTCGGTGATGAGTGCCCTCTGGCGTCAGGTTCTAACTGCTGTGCTCCCCACGTTTTTTGATGTGAGCCCAGTGATGCCAGGACACTCTTGTAAGGTTCCCATCCCCATGGGGATGTGGCCCTTCTGCTCTGAGGTCCCAACGCCTGGGTTGCTTACAGTTTCATGGTGTTGGCTCTCTGGTGTTAGTTCACTCAGGCCTAGATCCCATAGCCTCTGTGCTCTGGGCCACCTGCTGCGAGGTTCCAACTGCTGGATTCCTCACCATTTTTATTCTTTGTGCCCTGTGTTGTGAGGCACCTCCTGCCTGCCTCACTCCCCACCATTGGTGATGTAGGTCCTGTGGTTTGAGGCTACATGTGCCGGTTTCCTCACCTTTTAGTGATGTGACCCCACTGGTGTGAGGACACTCCTGCCTGGTTCCCATCCCCTTGGTGACGTGGGCCCTCTGGTGAGAGTCTGATCCTGCCTGGATTCTTCACACTTCTGGGAGGTGGGCCCTCTTCTGTGAGGTCACTCCTGCCTGTCTGGCACACGTCACCTTGGCCACGTGGGCCCTCTGGTTGCAGTTGGAGCAGGCTGGGAGCCTCCTCCCCTCGGTGATGAGGGCCCTCTGGCATCAGGCCCTAACTGCTGGGCTCCCCACATTTTCTGATGTTTGCCCACTGGTGTGATGACACTCCTGCCAGGTTCCCATCCCCATGGGGATGTGGGTCTTCTGCTCTGAGGTCCCAAAGGCTGTGTTGCTCACAGTGTCAGGATGTGGGCCCTCTGCTGTGAGTACCCGCCGGCATGGATTCCATAGCCTTGGTGCTCTGGGCCACCTGCTTGGAGCTTCCAACTGCTGGATTCCTCACCTTTTTTATTCTATGGACCGTCTGTTGTGAGTCTCCTCCTGCATGCCTCACTCCCAGCCCCTTCGTGATGTGTGTCCTCTTGTTTGAGGCCACACGTCCGGGGTTCCACACCTTTCGATGATGTGGCCCCACTGGTGTGAGGGCACTCCTGCCTGGTTCCCATCCACTTGGTGATATGTGCCCTCTGGTGAGAGTCTTATCCTGGTTGGGTTCGTCACACTTCTGTGAAGTGAGCCCTCTGCTCTGAGGCCAATCCTGCCTGGGTGGCGCACCCTGCCTTGGCGACATCGGCCCTCTGGTGGCAGTTGGAGCCTGCTGGGAGCCTCCTCCCCTTGGTGATGAGGGCGCTGTGGCGTCAGGCTTTAACTGCTGGCCTCCCAACATTTTCTGATGTGTGCCCACTGGTGCGATGACACTCCTGCCAGGTTCCCATCCCCAAGGGGATGTGGGCCTTGAGCTCTGAGGTCCCAATGGCTGGGTTGCTCACAGTATCATGATGTGAGCCCTCTGTTGTGAGTTCACTGCGGCCTAGATCCCATAGACTCGGTGCCCTGGGCCGCCTGCTGGGAGGTTCCAATTACTGGATTCCTCACCTTTTTTATTGTATGGGCCCTGTGTTGTGAGGCTACTCCTGCCTGCCTCACTCCGAGGCCCTTGGAGATGTGGGTCCTCTGGTTTGAGGCCACATGTGCTGTGTTCCTCACCTTTCTATGATTTGGCCACACTGGTGTGAGGCCACTCCTGCCTGGATCCGATCCCCTTGGTGATGTGGGCCCTCTGGTGAGAGTCTTATCCTGGCTGGGTACCTCACCCTTCTGTGACGTAGGCCCTCTGCTGTGAGGTCACTCCTGCCTGGCTGGCACACGTCACCTTGGCGACGTGGGCCCTCAGTTGGGAGTTGGTGCCTGCTGGGAGTCTCCTCCCCTCGGTAATGAGGGCCCTCTGGCGTCAGGCCCTAACTCCTGGGCTCCCATACTTTTCTGATGTGTGCCCTCTGGTGGGAGTACACTCCTGCCAGGTTCCCAACCCCATGAGAATGTGGGCCTTCTGTTCTGTGGTCCCAACCGCTGGGTTGTTCACAGTTTCGTGATGAGGGCCCTCTGTTGTGAGTTCACACCGGCCGGGATCCCATAGCCTCGCTGCTCCTAGCCGCCTGCTGGGAGGTTCCAACTGCGGGATTCCTCACCTTTTTTATTTTATGGGCCCTCTGTTTGAGACGCCTCCTGCCTGCCTTACTCTGAGCCCCTTGTTGATGTGGGTCCTCTGGATTAGGCCATATGTTCTGGGTTCCTCACTTTTCTATGATTTGGCCATACTGGTGTGAGGCCACTCCTGCCTGGTTCTGATCCCCTTGGTGATGTAGGCCCTCTGGTGAGAGTCTTATCCTGGCTGGGTTCCTCCCCCTTCTGTGACGTAGGCCCGCTTCTGTGAGGTCACTCCTGCCTGGCTGACGCACATCACCTTGGCGACGTGGGCCCTCAGTTGGGAGTTGGTGCCTGCTAGCAGTCTGCTCCCCTCGGTAATTAGGGCCGTCTGGCGTCAGGCCCTAACTCCTGGGCTCCCAAAATTTTCTGATGTGTGCCCTGTGGTGCGAGTACACTCTTGCCAGGTTCCCAACCCCATGGGAATGTGGGCCTTCTGTTCTGTGGTCCCAACACCTGTGTTGTTCACAGTTTCATGATCAGGGCCCTCTGTTGTGAGTTCACACCGGGCGGGATCCCATAGCCTCTCTGCTCCTTGCTGCATGCTAGGAGGTTCCAACTGCGGGAATCCTCACCTTTTTTATTCTGTGGGTCCTCTCTTTTGAGGCTCCTACTGCCTGCCTCACTCCCAGCCCCTTGGAGATGTGGGTCCTCTTGTTTAGGCCACATGTTCTGGGTTCTTCACCTTCCTATGATTTGGCCACACTGGTGTGAGGCCACTCCTGCCTGGCTTGCTCCCGTTGCCTTGGTGACGTCGGACCTCTGGTGGCAGTTGGAGCCTTCTTGTACCCTCCTCTCCAAGGTGATGAGGGCCCTCCTACGTCAGGCTCTAACTTCTGGGCTCCCCACGATTTCTGATGTGAGCCCAGTGATGCCAGGACACTCCTGTAAGGTTCCAATCCTCATGGGGATGTGGGCCTTCTGCTCTGTGGTCGCAAGGCCTGTGTTGCTCACAGTTTCGTTATGTTGGCACTCCGGTGTTAGTTCACTCAGGCCTAGATCCCATAGCCTCTGTGCTCTGGGCCGCCTGCTGGGAGGTTCAACTTCTGGATTCCTCACCTTTCTTATACTTTGGGCCCTGTGTTGTGAGGCTCCTCCTGCCTGCCTCACACTGAGCCCCTTGGTGATGTAGGTCTTCTGGTTTGAGACCACGTGTGCCGTTTGCCTCACCTTTTAGGGATGTGGCCCTACTGGTGCGATGACCCTCCTGCCAGGTTCCCATCCCCATGCAGATTTGGACCTTCGGTTCTGAGGTCCCAGCATCTGGGTTGCTCACAGTGTCAGGATGTGGGCCCTCTGCTGTGAGTTCACTCCGGCATGGATCCCAAAGACTCGGTGCTCTGGGCCACCTGCTTGGAGTTTCCAACTGCTGGATTCCTCACCTTTTTTCTTCTATAGACCCTGTGTTGTGAGACATCTCCTGCCTGACTCACTCCGAGCCCCTTTTTGATGTGGCTCTTCTGGTTTGAGGCCACATGTGCTGGGTTCCTCACCTTTCAATGATGTGGCCCCACTGGTGTGAGCACACTCCTGCCTGGTTCCCATCCCCTTGGTGATATGGGCCCTCTGGTGAGAGTCTGATCCTGGTTGGGTTCCTCACTCTTTTGTGAGCTTGGCCCTCTGCTCTGAGGTCACCGCTGCCTGGCTGGCACACCCCACCTTGGCGACGTCGGCCCTCTGGTGGCAGTTGGAGCGTGCTGGGAGCCTCCTCCCCTCAGTGATGAAGGCCCTTTGGCGTCAGGCCCTAACTGCTGGATTCCCACATTTTCTAATACGTACTAAGTGGTGCGAGGACACTCCTGCCAGGTTCCCATCCCCATGGGGATGTGGGCCTTCTGCTCTGAGGTCCCAACGGCTGAGTTGCTCACAGTTTCGTGATGTGGGCCCTCTGCTGTGAGTTCACTTTGTCCTGGATCCCATAGACTCCGTGCTCTG
This sequence comes from Delphinapterus leucas, assembly GCF_059928025.1. Classification (NCBI taxonomy): domain Eukaryota; kingdom Metazoa; phylum Chordata; class Mammalia; order Artiodactyla; family Monodontidae; genus Delphinapterus; species Delphinapterus leucas. The sequence goes on along the minus strand of NC_143147.1, from coordinate 3,247,414 downwards.
GGCCGCCTTCTGTGAGGTTCCAACTGCTGGATTCCTCACATTTTTTAATCTATGGGCCCTGTGTTGTTAGGCTAGTCCTGCCTGCCTCACTCCGAGCCCCTTGGAGATGTGAGTCCTCTGGTTTAGGTCCTCTGGTTTAGGCCACATGTTCTGGGTTCCTCACCTTTCTATGATTTGGCCACACTGGTGTGAGGCCACTCCTGCCTGGATCTGATCCCCTTGGTGATGTGGGCCCTCTGGTGAGAGTCTTATCCTGGCTGGGTACGTCACCCTTCTGTGACATAGGCCCTCTGCTGTGAGGTCACTCCTTCCTGGCTGGCGCACATCACCTTGGCGACGTGGGCCCTCAGTTGGGAGTTGGTGCCTGCTGGGAGTCTCCTCCCCTCGGTAATGAGGGCCCTCTTGCGTCAGGCCCTAACTCCTGGGCTCCCATACTTTTCTGATGTGTGCCCTCTAGTGAGAGTACACTCCCGCCAGGTTCCCAACGCCATGGGAATGTGGGCCTTCTGCTCTGTGGTCCCAACCGCTGGGTTGTTCACAGTTTCGTGATGAGGGCCCTCTGTTTTGAGTTCACACCGGCCGGGATCCCATAGCCTCGCTGCTCCTAGCCGCCTGCTGGGAGGTTCCAACTGCGGGATTCCTCACCTTTTTTATTTTATGGGCCCTCTGTTTGAGACACCTCCTGCCTGCCTCACTCTGAGCCCTTTGTTGATGTGGGTCCTCTGGTTAGGCCATATGTTCTGGGTTCCTCACTTTTCTATGATTTGGCCACACTGGTGTGAGGCCACTCCTGCCTGGTTCTGATCCCCTTGGTGATGTGGACCCTCTGGTGACAGTCTGATCCTGGTTGGGTTCCTCACACTTCTGTGAGCTTGGCCCTCTGCTCTGAGGTCATTCCTTCCTGGCTGGCCCACCCCACCTTGGCGACGTCGGCCCTCTGGTGGCTGTTGGAGCGTGCTGAGAGCCTCCTCGCCTCAGTGATGAGGGCCCTTTGGCGTCAGCCCCTAACTGCTGGGTACCCACATTTTCTACTACGTACTAAGTGGTGCGAGGACACTCCTGCCAGGTTCCCATCTTCATGGGGATGTGGGCCTTCTGCTCTGAGGTCCCAATGGCTGGGTTTCTCACATTTTCATGATGTTGGCCTTCTGCTGTGAGTTCACTTTGGCCTGGATCTCATAGACTCTGTGCTCTGGGCCGCCTGCTGCAAGGTTCCAAATGCTGGATTCCTCACATTTTTTAATCTATGGGTCCTGTGTTGTTAGGCTAGTCCTGCATGCCTCACTCCGAGCACCTTAGAGATGTGGTTCCTGTGGTTTAGGCCACATGTTCTGGGTTCCTCACCTTTCCATTATTTGGCCACACTGGTGTGAGGATACTTCTGCCTGGTTCCGATCCCCTTGGTGATGTGGGCCCTCTGGTGAGAGTCTTAACCTGGCTGGGTTCCTCACCCTTCTGTGACGTATGCCCTCTGCTGTGAGGTCACTCCTGCCTGGCTGGCGCACTTCACCTTGGCGACGTGGGCCCTCAGTTGGGATTTGGTGCCTGCTGGGAGTTTCCTCCCTTCGGTAATGAGGGTCCTCTGGCGTCAGGCCCTAACTCCTGGGCTCCCAAACTTTTCTGATGTGTGCCCTGTGGTGCGAGTACACTCCTGCCAGGTTCCCAACCCCATGGGAATGTGGGCCTTCTGCTCTGTGGACACAACGGCTGTGTTGTTCACAATTTCATGATGAGGGCCCTCTGTTGTGAGTTCACACCAGCCGGGATCCCATAGCCTCACTGTTCCTTGCCGCCTGCTGGGACGTTCCAACTGCGGGATTCCTCACTTTTTTACTCTATGGGCCCTCGGTTTTGAGGCTACTCCTGCCTGCCTCCGTCCCAGCCCCTTGGTGATGTGTGTCCTCTGGTTTGTGGCCACGTGTGTTGCGTCCCTCACCTTTTGATGATGTGGCCCCATTGGTGTGAGAACACTCCTGCCTGGTTCCCATCCCCTTGGTGTTGTGGGCCCTCTGGTGAGAGTCTGATCTTTGCTGGGTTCCTGACCCTTCTTTGAGGTGGGCCCTCTTCTGTGAGGTAACTCCTGCCTGGCTTGCTCCCATGGCCTTGGTGACGTCGGCCATCTGGTGGCAGTTGGAGCCTGCTGGGAGCCTCCTCTCCTAGGTGATGAGGGCCCTCTGGCATCAGGCTCTAACTGCTGGGCACCCCACGTTTTCTGACTGAGCCCAGTGATGCCAGCACACTCCTGTAAGGTTCCCATCCCCATGGGGATGTGGGCCTGCTGCTCTGTGGTCCCAACGCCTGGGTTGCTCACAGTTTCGTGATGTTGGTTCTCTGGCGTTAGTTCACTCAGGCCTAGATCCCATAGCCTCTGTGCTCTGGGCCGACTGCTGGGAGGTTCCAACTGCGGGATTCCTCACCTTTTTTATTCTATGGGCCCTGTGTTGTGAGGCTCCTCCTGCCTGCCTCACTCCAAGCCCCTTGGTGATGTAGGTCCTCTCGTTTGAAGCCACATGTGCCAGTTGCCTCTCCGTTTAGGTATGTGGCCCCACTGGAGTGAGGACACTCCTGACTGGTTCCCATCCTCTTGTTGATGTGGGCCTTCTGGTGAGAGTCTGATCCTGGCTTGATTCCTCACACTTCTGGGAGGTGGATCCTCTGCTGTTTGGTCACTCCTGCCTGGCTGGCACACGTCGCCTTGGCCACATGGGCCCTCTGGTTGCAGTAGGAGCGTGCTGGGAGCCTCCTCCCATCGGTGATGAGGGCCCTTTCGCGTCAGGCCCTAACTGCTGGGCTCCCCACATTTTCTGATGTGCGCCCACTGGTGCGATGACACTCCTGCCAGGTTCCCATCCCCATGCGGATTTGGGCCTTCTGTTCTGAGGTGCCAACGGCTGGGTTGCTCACAGTGTCAGGATGTGGGCCCTCTCCTGTGAGTTCACTCCGGCATGGATCCCATAGCCTCGGTGCTCTGAGCCACATGCTTGGAGCTTCCAACTGCAGGATTACTTACCTTTTTTCTTCTATGGGCCGTGTGTTGTGAGACACTCCCTGCCTGCCTCACTCTGAGCCCCATGTTGATGTGGGTCTTCTGGTTTGATGCCACATGTGGTGGGTTCCTCGCCTTTCAATGATGTGGCCCCCCTGGAGTGAGAACACTCCTGCCTGGTTCCCATGCCCTTGGTGATGTGGGGTCTCTGGTGAGAGTCTCATCCTGGTTGGGTTCCTCACAGTTCCGTAAGGTTGGCCCTCTGCCCTGAGGTCACTCCTGCCTGGGTGGCACACCCTGCCTTGGTGTCGTCAGCCCTCTGGCGGCAGTTGGAGCATGCTGGGGGCCTTCTCCTCTCGGTGATGAGGACCCTCTGGTTCAGGCCCTAACTGCTGGGTAACCACATTTTCTGATACGTGCTAAGTGGTGAGAGGACACTCCTGCCAGGTTCCCATCCCCATGCGGTTTTGGGCCTTCTGCTCTGGGGTCACAACGGCTGGGTTGCTCACAGTGTCAGGATGTGGTTCCTCTGCTGTGATTTCACTCCAGCATGGATCCCATAGCCTCGGTGCTCTGGGACAACTGCTTGGAGCTTCCAACTGCTGGATTCCTCACCTTTTTTCTTCTATGTGCACTGTGTTGTGAGACACCTCCTCCCTGCCTCACTCCGAGCCCCTTTTTGATGTGGGTCTTCTGGTTCGAGGCCACATGTGCTGGGTTCCTCACCTTTCAATGATGTGGCCCCACTGGTCTCAGAACACTCCTGCCTGGTTCCCATCGCCTTGGTGATGTGGGCCCTCTGGTGAGAGTCTGATCCTGCTTGGGTTCCTCACACTTCCGTGAGCTTGGCCCTCTGCTCTCAGGTCACACCTGCCTGGCTGGCACAAACCGCCTTGGTGATGTCGGCCCTCTGGCGGTAGTTGGAGCATGCTGGGAACCTCCTCTCCTCGGTGATGAGGGCACTGTCGCGTCAGACCCTAACTGCTGGGTACCCACATTTTCTGATACGTACTAAATGGTGCGAGGACACTCCTGCCAGGTTCCCATCCCCATGGGGATGCGGGACTTCTACTCTGATGTCCAAACGGCTGGGTTGCTCAAAGTTTCATGATGTTGGCCCTCTGCTGTGAGTTCACAGTGGCCTGGATCCCATAGACTGGGTGCTGTGGGCCACCTGCTGGGAGGTTCCAACTGCAGGATTCCTCACATTTTTTATTCTATGGGCCCTGCATTTTGAGGCTAGTCCTGCCTGCTTCACTCCGAGCCCCTTGGAGATGTGGGTCCTCTGGTTTAGGCCATATGTTCTGGGTTCCTCACTTTTCTATGATTTGGCCCCACTGGTGTGAGGCCACTCCTGCATGGTTCTGATCCCCTTGGTGATGTGGGCACTCTGGTGAGAGTCTTATCCTGGCTGCGTTCCTCCCCCTTCTGTGACGTAGGCCCTCTGCTGTGAGGTCACTCCTGCCTGGCTGACGCACGTCAACTTGGCAACGTGGGCCCTCAGTTGGGAGTTGGTGACTGCTAAGAGTCTGCTCCCCTCGGTAATTAGGGCCATCTGGCGTCAGGCCCTAACTCCTGGGCTCCCCAAATTTTCTGAGGTGTGCCCTGTGGTGCGAGTACACTCCTGCCAGGTTTCCAACCCCACCGGAATGTGGGCCTTCTGTTCTGTGGTCCCAACAGCTGTGTTGTTCACAGTTTCATGGTGAGGGCCCTCTGTTGTGAGTTCACACCGGCCGGGATCCCATAGCCTCGCTGCTCCTTGCCGCATGCTAGGAGGTTCCAACTGCGGGATTCCTCACATTTTTTATTCTATGGGTCCTCTGTTTTGAGGCTCCTCTTTCCTGCCTCACTCCCAGCCCCTTGTTGATGTGTGTCCTCTGATTAGAGGCCACGTGTGCTGGGTCCCTCAACTTTCGATGCTGTGGCTCCACTGGTGTGAGGATACTTGTGCCTGGTTCCCCTCCCCTTGGTGATATGGGCCCTCTGGTGAGGGTCTGATCCTGGCTGGGTTCCTCACACTTCTGTGAGGTGGGCCCTCTGCTGTGAGGTAACTCCTGCCTGGCTTCCCATTGCCTTGGTGACGTCGGCCCTCTGGTAGCAGTTGGAACCTATTGGGAGGCTCCTCCCCTTGGTGATGAGGGCCCTCTTGCGTCAGGCCGTAACTGCTGGGCTCCCCACGTTTTCTGATGTGAGCCCAGTGATAACAGGACACTCCTGTAAGGTTCCCATCCCCATGGGGATGTGGGTCTTCAGCTCTGAGATTCCAACCCTGGGTTGCTCACAGTTTCATGACATAGGCTCTCTGGTGTTAGTTCGCTCAGGCTGGGATCCCATAGCCTCTGGGCTCTGGGCCGCCTGCTGGAAGATTCCAACTCCTGGATACCTCACCTTTTTTATTCTTTAGGCCCTTTGTTGTGAGACTCCTCCTGCCTGCCTCACTCCCAGCCCCTTGGTGATGTGGGTCCTCTGGTTTGAGGCCACATGAGCCGGTTTACTCACCTTTTAGTGATGTGGACCCACTGGTGTGAGGACACTCCTGCCTGGTTCCCATCCCCTTGGTGATGTGCGCCGTCTGGTGAGAGTCTGATCCTGGATGGTTTCGTCACCTTTCTGTGAGGTGGTCCCTCTGCTCTGAGGTCACACCTGCCTGGCTTGCTCCCGTTGCCTTGGTGACGTCGGCCCTCTGGTGGCAGTTGGAGCTTGCTGGGAGCCTCCTCCCCTCGGTGATGAGGGCCCTGTGGCGTCAGTCAATAACTGCTGGGCTCCCCATATTTTCTGATGTGTGCCCACTGGTGCGATGACACTCCTGCCGGGTTCCCATCCCCATGTGGATGTGCGCCTTCTGCTGTGAGGTCCCAACGGTTGGGTTGCTCACAGTTTAATGATGAGGGCCCTCTGGTGTGAGTTCATTCCGGACTGGATGCCATAGCCTCGCTGCTCCTGGCCGCCTACAGGGAGGTTCCAACTGCGGGATTCCTCACCTTTTTTATTCTATATTATATATTCAGGAAAAAACGCATACGCCCTTTTTGTCCAAGTGCATCATTGTCGACATGCTGCCTCTTTTCCTATGCTTTAAGTGCAATTCCAGTCTACCCCCTGAAATCATTTTCTTGAAATTCTGCCCCGCTTTCAAGTCCTCTTCGAAGACTTACTTCAATACATTTTTGGACGATAGCTGTCGTCCATAACTCTGTAGGTTTCTGAATTACAGTGCCCCTGAGCTCCTTTCTTCAACTCGTTTCTTGTGAGCTGGCCCCAAAACCGCAGGATTGCTTCAGGCCCTAATCTGGTTCCGGCAGGGCACGCTGAGCCTTTGGTTAATTCCTCTTGCTGGTGGGAAATGAGCGTTCCATTTGCCCGTGCAGACACCTACAGCTAGTCTCTCATTGGTTCTCCCTATACCTGTTCATCTTGCGCAGAAATTGCAAACTGTGCCAAACAGGAGGTTAAAGCACTGACTCTCCAAGTGGGGAGAGTGTTAGTAAACCGTCTGGAACGGTGAACCCGAGTACCAGGGGACGAAACCTGAGATGCACTTGAAAACGTTTCCCAATCACACGGTGGACCATACTCTGGTTTTCCCATGTATGTTTTAGCTGAAGGAAGAATCCCTTAAACCTGGAGAGTTGGGACCCATGGAATGGGTACCATGCAGTATGACTTCAATGGGTCTGCGTCTGTTCACCGAACCTCACCAATGCTATCAGCCCGAAGTGTCCAGCCTTATGTCTCACCCAGCTCTGGGTGTAGATTTGGTAAATCCAGGTTGCATCACAATCCCTTAATGAATTATTTAAGAATTGCTCTCTATTTCACTGTCATTTTGTTTTGTTTTTGAAATATATTTTGATAATGGGATTTATCGGATTTTCACTGCTGCGTTTAGGCTGCTGTACACACGCTTGATTTCCTTATGGAGACATATAAATCCATGGGTCTCAAGATTCTTACTTGTCAGGTATATTCCCAGGCGTTGAATATGTGGTGTTGGGTCCATTTCGTTGAGCAAGGAGTAGGTCTTGTCTATTATATATTTGGCTTATGGAACGGTATCTGTGCTAATTTCAATCTCTGGTTTTATGCAGCACCCCAACTCACCTTTCCCCATAAGCAAGCATAAGTTGGTTTTCTAAATTTGAGACCCTGTTCTGTTTTGTAATTCAGTTCATGTGTAGCCAAGTTTACATTCCGTGTATTAGTGATATCTTATGATGTTTCTTTTTTTGTGTGACTTATTTCTCGTAGAATCGTCGTACCTGAATCCACTCATTATGCCGCTACGGGTCTGACGACGTAGATCTCATTGCTGTGTGATATTCCATTGTACGTACGTACCACAACTTCTTTATCCATTTTTTGCTTTCTCGGATATTTAACTTGTACCGTAGACGAGGTTCTTGTAAACAGAGCCATCCAAAATTTTGGGGTGGCTGTGTGTTTTTGATTTTAATTACCCTAAGCTATAGGACCCTAAGTGGAAGTGCCATAGGCTGTGTTGCTTTGTTTCCTACGTGTTTCAGGAAACACCATACACTTCTCCAGAGTGGCTGTTGGCAATTTACATCCCGCCCATCAGCATAACAAGGCTCCCTGTTCTCCATGACCTGTCCTGCCTTCCTGGATTTTAAACTTTCTTCAGATGACTTTTTTGACCGGCGGGCAGTGAGACTTCATTGTAGTGCACATTTCCTTTACACGCTTGCTTGGTTGGCCTAAAAGGGCGTATGCGTTTTTCACTGAATATATTCAGGAAAAAACGCATACACCCTTTTTGGCCAAGTGCATCATTGTCGACATTCTGCCTCTTTTCCTATGCTTTAAGTGCAATTCCAGTCTACCCCCTGAAATCTTTTTCCTGAAATTCTGCCCCGCTTTCAAGTCCTCTTCAAAAACTTACTTCAATACATTTTTGGACGATAGCTGTCATTCATAACTCTGCAGGTTTGTGAATTACAGTGCCCCTGAGTTCCTTTCTTCAACTCGCTTTCTTGTGAGCTGGCCGCAAAACCGCAGGATTGCTTCAGGCCTTAATCTGGTTCCGGCAGGGCACGCGGAGCCTTTGGTTAATTCCTCTTCCTGGTGGGAAATGAGCATTCCATTTGCCCGTGCAGACAGCTACAGCTAGTCTCTCATTGGTTCTCCCTATTCCTGTACATCGAGCGCAGAAATTGCAAACTGTGCCAAACAGGAGGTTAAAGACACTGACTGTCCAAGATGGGAGAATGTTAGAAAAGCGTATGGAATGGTGAACCCGAGTACCTGGGGACGAAACCTGAGATGCATTTGAAAACGTTTCCCAATCACACGGTGGACCATACTCTGGGTTTCCCATGCATGTTTTAGCTGAAGGAAGAATCCCTTAAACCTGGAGAGTTGGGACCCATGGAAAGGGTACCATGCAGTATGAATTCAAAGGGTCTGCGTTTGCTCTACGAACCTCACCAATGCTATCAGCCTGAAGTGTCCAGCCTTATGTCTCACCCAGCTCTGGGTGTAGATGTGGTAAATCCAGGTTGCATCACAAGCCCTGAATGATTTATTTAAGAATTGCTCTCTATTTCACTGTCATTGTGTTTTGTTTTTGAAATATATTTTGATAATGGGATTTATCGGATTTTCACTGCTGCGTTTAGGCCGCTGTACACATGCTTGATTTCCTTATGGAGACATATAAATCCATGGGTCTTAAGATTCTTACTTGTCAGGTATATTCCCAGACGTTGAATATGGGGTGTTGAGTCCATTTCGTTGAGCAAGGAGTAGGTCTAGTCTATTATATATTTGGCTTATGGAACGGTATCTGTGCTAATTTCAATCTCTGGTTTGATGCAGGACCCCAACTCACCTTTCCCCATAAGCAAGCATAAGTTGGTTTTCTAAATTTGAGACCCTGTTCTGTTTTGTAATTCAGTTCATGTGTAGACAAGTTTACATTCCGTGTATTAGTGATATCTTATGATGTTTCTTTTTCTGTGTGAATTATTTCTCGTAGAATCATCGTACCTGAATCCACTCATTATGCCGCTACGGGCCTGATGACGTAGATCGCATTGCTGAGTGATATTACATTGTACGTACGTACCACAACTTCTTTATCCATTTTGTGCTTTCTTGGATATTTAACTTGTACCGTACACGAGGTTCTTGTAAACAGAGCCGTCCCAAACTTTGGGGTGGCTGTGTGTTTTTGATTTTAATTTCCCTATGCTATAGGACCCTGAGTGGAAGTGCCATAGGCTGTGTTGCTTTGTTTCCTACGTGTTTCAGGAAACACCATACACTTCTCCAGAGTGGCTGTTGGCAATTTACATCCCTCTCATCAGCATAATAAGGTTCCCTGTTCTCCATGACCTGTGCTGCCTTTCTGGATTTTACACTTTTTTCAGAGGGCCCTTTTGACCGGGGGGCAGTGAGACTTCTTTGTAGTGCAGATTTCCTTTACACGCTTGCTTGGTTGGCCAAAAAGTGCGTATGCGTTTTTTCCTGAATATATTCAGGAAAAAACGCATACGCCCCTTTTGGCCAAGTGCATCATTGTCGACATTCTTCCTCTTTTCCTATGCTTTAAGTGCAATTCCAGTCTACCCCCTGAAATCGTTTTCCTGAAATTCTGCCCCGCTTTCAAGTCCTCTTCGTAGACTTACTTCAATACATTTTTGGACGATAGCTGTCATTCATAACTCTGCAGTTTTGTGAATTACAGTGCCCCTGAGCTCCTTTCTTCAAATCGCTTTCTTGTGAGCTGGCCGCAAACCCACATGATAGCTTCAGGCCCTAATCTGGTTCCGGCACGGCATGCTGAGCCTTTGGTTAATTCCTCTTCCTGGTTGGAATGAGCATTAAATTTGCACGTGCAGACACCTACAGCTAGTCTCTGATTGGTTCTCCCTATTCCTGTTCACCTTGCGCAGAATTTCCAAACTGTGCCAAACAGGAGGTTAAGGCACTGACTCTCCATGTGGAGAGAGTGTTAGTAAAGGGTCTGGAATGGTGAACCCGTGTAAAAGGGGACGAAAACTGAGATGCATTTGAAAACGCTTCCCAGTCACACGTTGTACCATACTTTGGGTTTCCCATGCATGTTTTAGCTGAAGGAAGAATCTCTTAAACCTGGAGATTTGGGACCCATGGAATGGGTACCATGCAGTATGACTTCAAATGGTCTGCATTTGCTCATCGTACCTCACCAGTGCTATCCGCCCGAAGTGTCCAACCTTATGTCTCACTCAGCTCTTGGTGCAGATGTGGTTAATCCAGGTTGCATCACAAGCTCTGAATGACTTATTTAAGAATAGCTCTCTATTTCACTGTCATTGTGTTTTGTTTTTGTAAATCATTTTGATAATTGGATATATCGGATTTTCTCTGCTGCGTTCATAAATCTATACACACGCTTGATTCTCTTACGGAGACATATAAATCCATGGGTTTGAAGATTCTTACTAGTCAGGTGTATTCCTAGGCGTTGAATATGGGGTGTTTAGTCCATTTCGTTGAGCAACTGGTAGGTCTTGACTATTACATATTTGGCTTATGGAAAGGTATCTGTGCTAATTTCTATCTCTGGTTTTATGCAGCACCCCAACTCTCCTTTATCCTTAAGCAAGCATATGTTGGTTTTCTAAATTTGAGACCCCGTTCTGTTTTGTAATTCAGTTCATTTGTAGCCACGTTTACTTTCCATGTATTAGTAATATCGTGTGTCTTTTTCTTTTTGAATTATGTGACTTCGAATGATCATACGTAACTCCTCTGTGGTTGTTACAACTGGCCATATTTCATTGATTTCCAGGCTGAGTAATATTCCACTCTACATAAGTGCCACATCTCTATCCATTTTTTCCCTCCAGAGACTTATAAATCATATCCTAGTCGAGGATCTTTTAAACATAGAGGCGGTAAATATTGGGGTGCCTGTGTCCTCTCGATTTTTGTTTTTCCCAAGATATACGTCCATGAGTGCAAGTGCCCTGTGCTCTGTAGCTCATTTTTTAGATGCTTTAGTAAACACAATACACTTCTCCAGAGTGACCGTTGGCAATATACATTTCCAGTATAAGCCTCAGAGGGCTCCCTTTTCTCCTTGCCCTGTCCTGCATTTCTGGTGTTTACACTTTATGAGGAAGGCTCTTCTGACTGAGGCGAAGTGATATGTTTTGTAGTATTGATTTCCAGTGCCCACCTGTTTGGTTGGCTAAAAAAGTGTATGCCCTTTTCTTGAATACATACAGAAAAGACGCATACACCCTTTTTGGCCAATTGCAATGTTGGCAATGTTCAGCCCCTTTTCTTGTGCTTAATGGCGAGTCCTTTCTACCTCTTCCAATCCCTTTCCTGCCATTCTCCGTTGCTTACAAGTCCTTTCCTCTGACTTTCCTCAAGACATTTTTCAGTGATAGATATTTTCAACTCTGCAGTTTTGTGAATTTTAGTGTCCCTGAGTTCCATTTTTCAACTTGTGTTTATGGGAACTGGCCACAAAGCAGCAGAATTTCCTCAAGCCCTATTCTGTTTCCATGGGCAACCCTAGCCTTTGGTCAATTCGTCTTCCTGATTGGAAATAAGAGTGACATGTGCCTGTCCGAACACCTAGGACTTGTCTCTCATTGTTCCTCCTCCTTCTGCTTCATCCTCTGGACAAATTCCAAACTGTCTGCAACAGGATGTTGACAGTGCTGACATCTCCAAGTGGGGAGACTGTTCGTAAAGACGCTGGAGGGGTGAACCCGAGCACCAGGAGATGAGGAGATGAGATGCCTTTTCCAAACTCTTCCCGATCAGACGGTATACCATCCTCTGGGTGTGACAGGCATGTTTTAGCTGTAGGAAGTGTCCCATTCATGTGAGGAGAACACCAGGGCTTTTACAAAATCAGTGTCTCTCCACAACCCAAACTGGGGAATTTTTTAAGCTACGGCTACACATATGTTCACTAAGGGCCTTGGGAAGTAGGCAGAGTCCAAACTTTAGATGATTGAAGTCTTCAGGGTCAGAAGCACTCACCACCGGCTTCCCTTAGGTTCCATTTTAACTGTCATTAATAGATGATGTCAATAAAAATATCTATTCTTTTTCAGATGATTTCCCCTTATAGGTTATTGTAAAATATTGAGTGTAGTTCCCTGTGCTATACAGTAGTTCCTTGTTGATGATCGATTTTATACATAGCAGTGTGTATGTGTTAATCCCAAACTGTTAATTTATCCCTCCTCCCACCTTTCCCCTTTGGTAATAATAAATTATAAGATTTTATACTTCTCAGAATTGGGGGAACTGAAAGAGAGGTATCATTTTCAATGGAAAAGCATTTAAAACAAGATTGAAGCTTTAACCAAGATTTTTAGATGTACATCCTTGGAAAGAAATCACTTCGTTTCTCTAATATTGACCTGACAAATAAGACAAACCTTTTCACTGAAATTGCTTATAATAAAGTGATGGAAATATCAAATGGGAGTGTTAGAAACATCTTATTTTACCCGAGCCTTATACACTGTTCTATGTTAATTACAGTTTGGCTCACACATCTGTTCATTGAAGTTACAATGTTCTCAATTTCTGTTACTGATCCTCCAGAGTGGACCCCAACAAGTGTCCCCCTGCCCAGTGTCATTGGAGCCAACAGATTGAGACTGAGTTTGGTTCAGAAGCAAAGGAAACTTTATATTTTGATCAGAGAATGGAGAGGTGAGAGCATGTGCTACCCCGTGGGCTGTGGGCTGGGCTGCTGTGTAGAGATCCTGTCAGAGTCAGTGGGAGGGAGGGGGCGGAGCTCTCGAGGGCCCGGTTGGCTGCAGCTCAGGCTCTATATCGCGGGGTGTGCACTGTGTCCCAGGAGCTGAGGTGTCGACCCAGCCATTCCGCACTAGGAAATCTGGTCTGAAGTGCCGGATGTTGAACCTCTGTATGCGGGACACTAGGAGCACGTGAAATTAGACAAAGCACAAAGGATAAAAAAGGTTAGACTTTATTTTATTGCCCAGATTCTATTTTTATCTCCCAGGGATTTTTAAGGGGCTTTGCCTGGGAAAAAGCCCTCTTCTGCCTTTTTTCCCCTTCCTCATTCTTAGAGCGCTGAGGGTGCAGACCCTTCTTCTGTAACTGCTGAGTGCTGAGTTAGGAGCCCTCATACCCATGGGCGAGGGTCAGAACTTCTCTCCAGCAGCCTCCAGGTGACGTTGATTGTCCCCAGGCCTCCTGCCTCCCCGCTCGTCCGCCTGAGCACCAGTATTGGAAGCGTTATAGATTCTAATGACCTTTAAGGGTCCAGGAAGGAGATGTGCAGTGACGCTGTGAGGTCCAGTTTCACCCCGCCCTGCATTTGTTCGGCCACCTTAGGCTGACCGTTTCTGCCAGCCTAGATGCTCTGACCAGTAGTCTGCACTTTCTTCAATTAGGCCCCTGAATTAACGTAAAAACAGCACCAGGTGTCAGGACCCTGCCTGCTCAACTCCCAGAGAGTCCAGGGTCAGTGGTGATGAAGGACCATGATGGCCACTGAGTCAACAGCCTTTTGAAGTAAACAGGAGTCCAGCCGGTCTTATTGGCCACCATCATCACAGTGTCTGTAGGCTTTTCTATGGTGACAGCGTGATATACTGTTCCCCCGCCAAGATTATTAGGTCCGCTCTGGGTGCAGTAAGTCCTGCAAGCAGTAGTCTACTCTTTTGGGACACACTCTTGTTGTTTTATGATAGAAACTCCAGGTCAAGTGATGGTCACACGAGTCGTCATGGTGCCCCTTTGCCCCGGTTATCTCTCTGGAGGTTGGAGTTGGAGGGCCTCCTCACTCGAGGTCAGTGTGCCCACGGAGCAAACCCTGCAACTTCAGGGCATGGTTGGGGGTTAGGATCACCACGTGGGGTCCTTTTCACTTAGGAGGGAGGTGGCCTTTTGGGCTGCTGATTTCCAGGTTTTCAGATACCGCCAGTATCTTGGCCAGATGTGGCGGTGGGCCAAGCCCATTGGTGACCGTAGTTTATCCTACCGGGATGGCATTCTTGCATTGTTCCATTTCAAGTGGTCCCAGTTTTTGCACTAATACTCCAATAGCGATTCACCATTCACCAGGAATGTAAAGGTCAAAGGGTTTAGCTAAATTAGGGAGTTCCAGGGCAAGGGTCTGAATTGACTGCTCTTTCCATTCTTGAAAGGCCACTTCTGGATTCTATTCAAAAGGATCATCATCTTTTCCTTTCAGTGTTTCATATAGAGGCCCAGCTAGTAGACTGTAGTTAGGGATCCAGAAGCACCAACCCTGGCCTCCCCAGGAACCCCTAAGCTGTCTTCTAGTTTTAGAAATGGGTAAGGCTGAAAATTGTTTCTTCCCTTTCCTGAGATGGGCTTCTCCGACCTTCTGTGAGAATGAAGCCCAGGCAGGTTACCGTAGTCTGTGATATTTGAGCTTTTTATTTGACAACTTCTATCCTTTATTGGCTTGGTAGTTCAGAGGTCTCCTTAGTAGGGCTGGCGATCAGAATGTCGTCTGCATATTGAAGGAGTGTTTCCTTTTCCAGAGGTAGAACTTTTAGGTCTTTAACTGAGCTTTCCCCAAAGATGGTGTGGGAATTTTTGAACCCTTGGTGCAACACGGCCCAGAAGTATTGTTTTAGTTGTATGTTGAATCCTGCCACTCACAAGCCAAAATTTCTTGTGACTCTGGGACTAATAGAATACAAAAGAAGGCATCATTGAAGACTAATACAGAATACCATGTCCCGGTGGTTGGTAGAATGACCAGCAGGGTGTAGGATTTAGGAACTACTGGAGGTATATCCTCGGTGGCTTCACTGACTGTCCTGACATCCTTTACCAGGACTCCAGCAGCCCATGGGGCTCTCGAGGTCAGGCCAATCCCAGGATATGGAGCTCACCTGGGCAGGTACCCCACCCCCACCGCAGCCCACGGTGCTCTCCTCTTCAGGCCCCTCCCAGGATATGGGGTTCCCTGGGCAGGTACCCCTGCAGCCCATGGGGCTCTCATGGTCAGGCCCCTCCCTGGATACAGAGCTACCCTTGCAGTTACCCTGGCAGGGCTGGGCACACAGGTACCGTGCACATCGCCCTCATTGCAGAGCACTTCCAGCTCACCTGTCACTCAGATCTGACACAGAGCACCTCAGAGCAGGACTTGAACTAAGAAACAGCAGCTCCAACAGGTCTGTGACCCTGGGCATCACTCTGTGTGGCCTCCCTCCACCTGGTCTTCCAGAGACTTCCACTGCACCCGGGGCACCAGGCCTCTGTCTCCACCCACCACCCACCCCTCCTCTCCCTGACTCCTGGGTTCCTCTCATTAGGAGAGGGTTTTCTTGAAGTTGTCTCCCACTCATGGGCCAGATAATATAATTAGAAAACAAGCCAGAGCTGCAACCCCTTGTCTATCCTGACTCTCAGGAGCCCACACCTGTTCCTTGGACCGGGCCGATTCAGCAAGTTCCAGTTTCTGCAACTGTGAGCCCCTGAGGGGTGATTATTGGCTGGCCTGGGAAGCCTGACCGTGCCGGCCAGCCCTCCCCAGGTGTGCCTGTTTGAGATCAATATAAACACCGCTCCAGGCAGCAAGAGCCCCTGCAGCTGTGCCTGACGCCATTTTCTCTGCCCTGTCAGCAGTCTCTGGGCTGGACTGGTGGGAGGGAGTGAGAGGCCACGGCTTTGTGGGTGGCCCAGTGTGAGTGGGGCTCTGCTGGACTTTCTGCAGCAGTTACCAAGATGCCACCTGCTAAAGAAGAGGATGTGTCACCCATACCTGCCGCTGGAATTTCTCCCTGGGCAGAGGTGAGTGAGGAAGAAATCAGTGGGGGCCCGGACAGCAGGGGTATCTCAGGCAGGGAAATGGAAAGCTTCCAGAAGAGTACCCAGGGCCAGGACCATCCTGGCTGGCCTGCAGGCACCAAATCGGCTGGCATGCTGTCGCTCATGTGGCTCCATGGCCCTTCCTCTAGGCTTTCAAGTCCTTGTACATATTCAGGTGTTTTACCTGGGAAGGGTGGGAACATTTCAGCAGCAGCTGGCCTGGGGCTCGGCCCACATTTACTCACAGATGCCTTGGCACGGTCCCCCAGCTTTGCAATGAGGACGCTTGTTGCGTGGGGCCTGCTGGCTGAATGGGAGATGATTCCCCACCACTGGCCAACTACAGAATTGTTTACAACTGGAGCAAGTGCCCTGATACGGTTTTCCTCTGTGTAACTGGTGGGTTCTGTTTCTTTTTTCTTTTTTTCATTTTTGGTTCAAGGTAGATTTTATTCCTCTTTTTTGTATTTACAGATATAAGCATGGAAATAATTTATTCATATAAATACATGTATATGAAGGGAAGAATATTTTTTCTGTTTTACTTTTTGTAATTTTGAATTTTATTTTATTTTTTTATACAGCAGGTTCTTTTTGGTTATCTATTTTATACATATAAATGTATACATGCCAATCCCAATCTCTCAATCCTCCCACCACCACCCCCCAACAGCTTTCCCCCCTTGGTGTCCATACGTTTGTTGTCTACATCTGTTGCTCTATTTCTGCCTTGCAAAACGGTTCATCTGTACAATTTTTCTAGTTTCCACATATATGCATTAATATACAAGATTTGTTTTTCTATTTCTGACTTTCTTCACTCTGTATGACAGTCTCTAGATCCATCAACGTCTCTACAAATGACCCAATTTCATTCCTTTTTATGGCTTAGTAATATTCCATTTTATATTTGTGCCACATCTTTATGCATTCGTCTGTCTGTGGGCATTTAGGTTGCTTCCATTACCTGGATATTGTAAATAGTGATGCAATGAACATTGAGGTGAATGTCTCTCTTTGATTTATGGTTTTGTCTGGGTATATGCCCAGTAGTGGGATTGCTGTATCATATGGTAATTCTATTCTTAGTTTTATAAGAAACTCCATAATGTTCTCCACAGTTACTGTATCAGTTTACATTCCCAACAATAGTGGAAGAGGGTTCCTTATCTCCACACCCTTTCCGGCATTTGTTGTTTGTAGATTTTCTGATGATGCCCATTCTAACAGGTGTGAGGTGATACACCATGGATTAGTCTATTTCGTTGAGCAAAGAGTAGGTCTTGTCTAATACATATTTGGCTTATGGAATGGTATGTGTGCTAATTTCAATCTCTGGTTTTATACAGCACCCCAACTCAACTTTCCCCTTAAGCAAGCATAAGTTTTTATCTAAATGTGAGACTGTTCGGTTTTGTAATTCAGTTCATGTGTAGCCAAGTTTACACTCCCTCTATTAGTGATATCTTATGATAATTATCTTTCTCTGTGTGACATATTTCTCTTAGAATCATCATACTTAAATCCACTCAATTTGCTGCTACAGGCCTGATGACATTGATTTCATTGCTGAGTGATATTCTGTTGTACGTAAGTAGCACAACTCCTTTATCCATTTTTTTCTTTCTGGGATATTTAATTTGTACTGGATTCGAGGTTCTTGTAAACACAGCAGCCCTAAATTTTGTGTTGGCTGTGTCTTGTTGATTTTAATTTTCCTAAGCTATAGGGCCAAAAGTGGAAGTGCCCTAGTCTCTGTAGCTTTGTTTTTCAGATGTTTCAGGATACACCATAAACATCTCCAGAGTGTCTGTTGGCAATTTACATCCCGCCCATCAGCATAACAAGGCTCCCTGTTCTCCATGGCCTGTCCTGTGTTTCTGGTTTTTACACTTTTTTCAGATGGCCCTTTTGACGAATGGGAAATGAGACTTCATTGTAGTACGGATTTCCATTGCTCGAGTGCTTGGTTGGCCAAAAAGGGCATATGCGTTTTTTCCTGAATATATTCAGGAAAAAATGTATACGCACTGTTCGTCCAAGTGCATCACTGTCAAAGATCTGCCGCTTTTCACATGTTTTAAATGCAATTCCAATCTACCTCCTGAAATATGATTCCTCAATTCTGCCTCGTTTTCAAGTCCTCTTTGCAGACTTACTTCAATATATTTTTGCCAATAGCTGTCATTTATAACTCTGCAGGTTTGTGAATTACAGTGCCCGTGATTTCCTTTCTTAACTCGCTTCCTTGAAGGCTGGCTACAAAACCGCAGGTTTGCTTCAGGCCGTAATCAGGGTGTGGCACGGCACTCTGAGCCTTTGGTTAATTCCTCTTCCTGGTGGGAAATTACAGTTAAATGTGCCTCTCCAGACACCTGCCTCACTCCCAGCCCCTTGGTGATGTGTGTCCTCTGGTTTGAGGCCACATGTGATGGGTTCCTCATCTTTTGATGATGTGGCCCCACTGGTGTGAGGACACTCCTGCCTGCTTCCCATCCCCTTGCTGATGTGGTCCCTCCGGCGAGAGTCTGATCCTGGTTGGGTTCCTCACACTTCTGTGAGGTGGGCCCTCTTCTCTGAGGTCACTCCTGCCTGGCTAGCACACCCCGCCTTGGTGACGTCGGACCTCTGGTGGCAGTTGGAGCCTGCTGGGAGCCTCCTCTCCTCGGTGATGAGGCCCTCTGGCATCAGGCCCTAACTGCTGGGTTCCCACATTTTCTGATACGTGCTAAGTGGTGCGAGGGCACTCCTGCCAGGTTCCCATCCCCATGGGCATGTGGGCCTTCTGCTCTAAGGTCCCAACACCTGTGTTGTTCACCGTTTCATGATGTTGGCTCTCTGGTGTTAGTTCACTCAGGCCTAGATCCCATAGACTCTGTGCTCTGAGCCGCCTGCTGGGAGGTTCCTACTGCTGAATTCCTTACCTTTTCTATTCTTTGGGTCCTGTGTTTTCATGCTCCTCCTTCCTGACTCACTCCCAGCCCCTTTTTGATGTAGGTCCTCTGGTTTGAGGCCACATGTGCCGGTTTCCTCACCTTTATTGATGTGGCCCCACTGGTGTGAGGACACTCCTGCCTGGTTCCCATCCACTTGGTGATGGGGGCCCTCTGGTGAGAGCCTGATCCTGGCTGGATTCCTCACCCTTCTGTGAGGTAGACCCTCTGCTGTGAGGTCACTCCTGCCTGGCTGGCACACGTCACCTTGGCGATGTGGGCCCTCAGTTGGGAGTTGGTGCCTGCTGGGAGTCTCCTCCCCTCGGTAATGAGGGCCCTCTGGCGTCAGGCCCTAACTCATGGGCTCCCAAAATTTTCTGATGTGCGCCCTGTCGTGCGAGTACACTCCTGCCAGGGTCCCATCCCCATGGGGATGTTGGCTTTCTGCTCTGAGGTCCCAACGGCTGGGTTGCTCACAGTGTCAGAATGTGGGCCCTCTGCTGTGAGTTCACTCCGGCATGGATCCCATAGCCTCGGTGCTCTGGGCCACCTGCTTGGAGCTTCCAACTGCGGGGTTCCTCACCTTTTTATTCTATGGGCCCTCTGTTGTGAGTCTCCTCCTGCATGCCTCACTCCCAGCCCTTTTGTGATGTGTGTCCCCTTATTTGAGGCCACATGTGCTGTGTTCCTCACCTTTGGCTGATGTGGCCCCACTGGTGTGAGGACACTCCTGCCTGGTTTCCATCCCCTTGGTGATGTGGGCCCTCTGGTTAGAGTCTGATCCTGGTTGGGTTCCTCACACTTCTGTGAGGTGGGCCCTCTGCTGTGAGGTAACTCCTGCCTGGCTTGCTCCCATTGCCTTGGTGACGTCGGCCCTCTGGTGGCATTTGGAGCCTGCTGGTAGCCTCCTCTCCTCGGTGATGAGGGCCCTCTGGCGTCAGGCCCTAACTGCTGGGTTCCCACATTTTCTGATACGTGTTAAGTTGTGCGAGGACACTCCTGCGAGGTTCCTATCCCCATGGGGATGTGGGTCTTCTGCTCTGAGGTTCCACCGGCTGGGTTGCTCACAGTTTCATGATGTGGGCCCTCTGCTGTGAGTTCACTGTGGCCTGGATCCCATAGACTCCGTGCTCTGGGCCACCTGCTGGGAGGTTCAAACTGCTGGATTCCTCACCTTTTTTTTTCTGTGGGCCCTGTGTTGTTAGGCTACTCCTGCTTGCCTCACTCGGAGCACCTTGGAAATGTGGGTCCTCTGGTTTAGGCCACATGTGCTGGGTTCCTCACCTTTCTATAATGTGGCCACACTGGTGTGAGGACACTGCTGCCTTTTTCCGATCCCCTTGGTGATGTGGGCTCTCTGGTGAGAGTCTTATCCTGGCTGGTTTCCTCACCCTTCTGTGAGGTAGACCCTCTGCTGTGAGGTCACTCCTGCCTGGCTGGCACACATCACCTTGGCGACGTGGGCCCTCAGTTGGGAGTTGGTGCCTGCTGGGGGTCTCCTCCCCTCGGTAATGAGGGCCCTCTGGCGTCAGACCCTAACTCCTGGGATCCCAAAATTTTCTGATGTGCGCCCTGTGGTGCGACTACACTCCTGACAGGTTCCCAACCCCATGGGAATGTGGGCCTTCTGCTCTGAGGTCCCAACGGTGGGTTGCTCAGTTTCATGATGAGGGTCCTCTGGTGTGAGTTCACTCCGCCCTGGATCCAGTAGCCTCGCTGCTCCTGGCTGCCTGCGGGCAGGTTCCAACTGCGGGATTCCTCACCTTTTTTCTTCTATGGGCCCTCTGTTTTGAGATTCCTCCTGCCTGCCTGACTCCCAGCCCCTTGGTGATGTGTGTCCTCTGGTTTGAGGCTACGTGTCCTGGGTCCCTCACCTTTCGATGATGTGGCCCCACTGGTGTGAGGACACTCCTGCCTGGTTCCTATCCCCTTGGTGATGTGGGCCCTCTGGTGAGAGTCTGATCCTGGCTGGGTTCCTCACCCTTCTGTGAGGTGGACCCTCTGCTGTGAGGTCACTCCTGCCTGGCTGGCACACCCCACCTTGGCAACGTCGGCCCTCTTGTGGCAGTTGGAGCCTGCTGGGAGCTTCCTCTCCTCGGTGATGAGGGCCCTCTGGCGTCAGGCCCTAACTTCTGGGCTCCCAAAATTCTCTAATGTGCGCCCTGTGGTGCGAGTACACTCCTGCCAGGTTCCCAACCACATGGGAATGTGGGCCTTCTGCTCTGAGGTCCCAACGGCTGGGTTGCTCACAGTTTCATGATGAGGGCCCTCTGTTTTGTGTTCAGTCAGGCCTGGATCCCATATCCTCGCTGCTCCTGGCCGCCTGCTGGGAGGTTCCAACTGCGGGATTCCTCACCTTTTTTATTCTATGGGCCCTCTGTTTTGAGGCTCCTCCTGCCTGCCTCACTCCCAGCCCCTTGGTGATGTGTGTCCTCTGGTTTGAGGCCACATGTGCTCTGTTCCTCAACTTTCGATGATGTGGTCCCACTGGTGTGAGGACACTCCTGCCTGGTTCCCATCCCCTTGGTGATGTGGGCCCTCTGGTGAGAGTCTGATCCTGGCTGGGTACCTCACCCTTCTGTGAGGTGGGCCCTCTGACATGATGTCACTCCTGCCTGGCTGGCACACGTCGCCTTGGTGACATGGGCTCTCTGTTGGCCATTGGAGTGTGCTGGGAGCCTCCTCCCCTCTTTAATGAGGGCCCTGGATAAAACGCATATGCCCTTCTTGGCCAAGTGCATCATTGTCGACGTACTGCCTCTTTTCCTATGCTTTAAATGCAATTACTGTCTACCTCCTGAAATCGGTTTCCTAAAATTCTGCCCCACTTTCAAGTCTGCTTCGCAGCCTTACTTCAATATATTTTTGGAAGAGAGCTGTCATTGATAACTGCAGATTTGTGAATGACAGTGCCCCTGAGCTCCTTTCTTCAAATCGCTTTCTTGTGAGCTCGCCGCAAACCCGCAGGATAGCTTCAGGCCCTAATCTGGTTCCGGCACGGCATGCTGAGCGTTTGGTTAATTCCTTTTCCTGGTTCGAAATGAGCGTTAAATTTGCCAGTGCAGACACCTACAGCTAGTCTCTCATTGGTTCTCCCTAATCCTGTTCATCTTGCGCAGAAATTGCAAACTGTGCCAATCAGCAGGTTAAAGGCACTGACTCTCAAAGTGGGGAGAGTGTTAGTAAACGGTCTGGAATTGTGAACCCGAGTAAAAGGGGACAAAAACTGAGATGCATTTGAAAACGTTTCCCGGTCACACGGTGCACCATACTGTGGGTTTTCCATGCATGCTTTAGCTGAAGGAAGAATCGCTTAAACCTGGAGATTTGGGACCCATGGAATGGGTACCATGCAGTATGACTTCAAATGGTCTGCATTTGCTCATCGAACCTCACCAATGCTATCAGCCCGAAGAGTCCAACCTTATGTGTCACTGAGCTCTGGGTGTAGACGAGGTAAATCCAGGTTGCATCACAAGCCCTGAATGAATTATTTAAGAATAGCTCTCTATTTCACTGTCATTGTGTTTTTTTCGTAATTCATTTTGATAATAGGATTTATCGGATTTTCTCTGCTGCCTTCATGCAGCTGTACACACGCTTGATTCTCTTATGGAGACATATAAATCCATGGGTTTGAAGATTCTTACTAGTCAGGTGTATTCCTAGGCGTTGAATATAGGGTGTTTAGCCCATTTCGTTGAGCAAGGGGTAGGTCTTGACTATTACATATTTGACGTATGGAATGGTATCTGTGCTAATTTCTATCTCTGGTTTTATGCAGCACACCAACTCACCTTTCCCCTTAAGCAAACATAAGTTGGTTTTCTAAATTTGAGACCCTGTTCTGTTTTGTAATTCAGTTCATGTGTAGCCAAGATTACATTCGGTGTATTAGTGATATCTTATGATGTTTCATTTTCTGTGTGACTTTTCTCTTAGAATCATCGTACCTGAATCGACTCATTATGGCACGACGGGCCAGGTGACATAGATTTCATTGGTGAGTGATATTCCATTGTACGTACGTACCACTACTTCTTTCTCCATTTTTCGCTTTCTGGGATATTTAACTTGTACCGTAGACGAGGTTTTTGTAAACAGAACCGTGTGAAACTTTGGGGTGGCTGTGTATTGTGGATTTTAATTTCCCTAAGCTATAGGACCATAAATGGAAGTGCCGTAGGCTCCGTTGCTTTGTTTTTTAGGTGTTTCAGGAAACACCATACACTTCTCCAGAGTGGCTGCTGGCAATTTACATCCCACCCATCAGTATAACAAGGCCCCCTGTTCTCCATGGCCTGTGCTGCATTTCTGGATTTTACACTTTTTTCAGATGGCCCTTTTGACCGGGGGGCAGTGAGACTTCATTGTAGTGCAGATTTCTTTAACATGCTTGCTTGGTTGGCCAAAAAGGGCGTATGCGTTTTTTCCTGAATATATTCAGGAAAAAACGCATACGCCCTTTTTGGCCAAGTGCATCATTGTCGACGTTCTGCCTCTTTTCCTATGCTTTAAATGCAATTCCAGTCTACCCCCTGAAATCGTTTTCCTGCAATTCTGCCCCGCTTTCAAGTCCTCTTCGCAGCCTTCCTTCAATATATTTTTGGACGATAGCTGTCTCTTATAACTCTGCAGGTTTGTGAATTAGAGTGCTCCGGAGCTCCTTTCTTCAAATCGCTTTCTTGTGAGCTGGCCGCAAACCCACAGGATTGCTTCAGGCCCTAATCTGGTTCCGGCACGGCATGCTGAGCCTTTGGTTAATTCCTCTTCGTGGTTGGAAATGAGCGTTAAATTTTCCCGTGCAGACACCTACAGCTAGTCTCTCATTGGTTCTCCCTATTCCTGTTCATCTTGTGCAGAAATTGCAAACTGTGCCAAACAGCAGGTTATAGGCACTGACTCTCCAAGTGGGGAGAGTGTTAGTAAAGGGTCTGGAATTGTGAACCCGAGTAAAAGGGGACGAAAACTGATAGGCATTTGAAAACGTTTCCCGGTCACACGGTACACCATACTGTGGGTTTCCCATGCATGTTTTAGCTGAAGGAAGAATCGCTTAAACCTGGAGAGTTGGGACCATGGAATGGGTACCATGCAGTATGACTTCAAATGGTCTGCATTTGCTCATCGAACCTCACCAATGCTATCAGCCCGAAGTGTCCAACTTTATGTCTCACTCAGCTCTGGGTGTAGATGAGGTAAATCCAGGTTGCATCACAAGCCCTGAATGAATTATTTAAGGATTGCTCTGTATTTCACTGTCATTGTGTTTTGTTTTTGTAATTCATTTTCATAATGGGATTTATCGGATTTTCTCTACTGCCTTCATGCAGCTGTACACACGCTTGATTCTCTTATGGAGACATATAAATCCATGGGTTTGAAGATTCTTACTAGTCAGGTATATTCCTAGGCGTTGAATATAGGGTGTTTAGCCCATTTCGTTGAGCAAGTGTTAGGTCTTGACTATTACATATTTGACGTATGGAATGGTATCTGTGCTAATTTCTATCTCTGGTTTTATGCAGCACCCCAACTCACCATTCCCCTTAAGCAAACATAAGTTGGTTTTCTAAATTTGAGACACTGTTCTGTTTTGTAATTCAGTTCATGTGTAGCCAAGATTATATTCGGTGTATTAGAGATAACTTATGATGTTTCATTTTCTGTGTGACTTTTTCTCTTAGAATCATTGTACCTGAATCCACTCATTATGCCACGACGGGCCAGGTGACATAGATTTCATTGGTGAGTGATATTCCATTGTATGTACGTACCACAACTTCTTTATCCATTTTTCGCTTTCTGGGATATTTAACTTGTACCGTAGACGAGGTTCTTGTAAACAGAGCCGTCTGAAACTTTGGGGTGGCTGTGTATTGTGGATTTTAATTTCCCTAAGCTATAGGACCATAAGTGGAAGTGCCTTAGGCTCCGTTGCTTTGTTTTTTAGGTGTTTCAGGAAACACCATACACTTCTCCAGAGTGGCTGCTGGCAATTTACATCCCACCCATCAGCATAACAAGGCTCCCTGTTCTCCATGGCCTGTGCTGCATTTCTGGATTTTACACTTTTTTCAGATGGCCCTTTTGACCGGGGGGCAGTGAGACTTCATTGTAGTGCAGATTTCTTTAACATGCTTGCTTGGTTGGCCAAAAAGGGCGTATGCGTTTTTTCCTGAATATATTCAGGAAAAAACGCATACGCCCTTTTTGGCCAAGTGCATCATTGTCGACGCTCTGCCTCTTTCCTATGCTTTAAATGCAATTCCAGTCTACCCCCTGAAATCGTTTTCCTGCAATTCTGCCCCGCTTTCAAGTCCTCTTCGCAGCCTTCCTTCAATATATTTTTGGACGATAGCTGTCATTTATAACTCTGCAGGTTTTGAATTAGAGTGACCCGGAGCTCCTTTCTTCAAATCGCTTTCTTGTGAGCTGGCCGCAAACCCGCAGGATTGCTTCAGGCTCTAATCTGGTTCCGGCACGGCATCCTGAGCGTTTGGTTAATTCCTCTTCCTGGTTGGAAATGAGCATTAAATATGCCCGTGCAGACACCTACAGCTAGTCTCTCATTGGTTCTCCCTATTCCTGTTCATCTTGCGCAGAAATTGCAAACTGTGCCAAACAGGAGGTTAAAGGCACTGACTCTCCAAGTGGGGAGAGTGTTAGTAAAGGGTCTGGAATTGTGAACCCGAGTAAAAGGGGACGAAAACTGAGATGCATTTGAAACGTTTCCCGGTCACACGGTGCACCATACTGTGGGTTTCCCATGCATGTTTTAGCTGAAGGAAGAATCGCTTAAACCTGGAGAGTTGGGACCCATGGAATGGGTACCATGCAGTATGACTTCAAATGGTCTGCATTTGCTCATCGAACCTCACCAATGCTATCAGCCCGAAGTGTCCAACCTTATGTCTCACTCAGCTCTGGGTGTAGATGAGGTAAATCCAGGTTGCATCACAAGCCCTGAATGAATTATTTAAGAATTGCTCTCTATTTCACTGTCATTGTGTTTTGTTTTTGTAATTCATTTTGATAATGGGATTTATCGGATTTTCTCTACTGCCTTCATGCAGCTGTACACACGCTTGATTCTCTTATGGAGACATATAAATCCATGGGTTTGAAGATTCTTACTAGTCAGGTGTATTCCTAGGCGTTGAATATAGGGTGTTTAGCCCATTTCGTTGAGCAAGGGGTAGGTCTTGACTATTACATATTTGACGTATGGAATGGTATCTGTGCTAATTTCTATCTCTGGTTTTATGCAGCACCCAAACTCACCATTCCCCTTAAGCAAATATAAGTTGGTTTTCTAAATTTGAGACACTGTTCTGTTTTGTAATTCAGTTCATGTGTAGCCAAGATTATATTCGGTGTATTAGAGATAACTTATGATGTTTCATTTTCTGTGTGACTTATTTCTCTTAGAGTCATCGTACCTGAATCCACTCATTATGCCACGACGGGCCAGATGACATAGATTTCATTGGTGAGTGATATTCCATTGTACGTACGTACCACAACTTCTTTCACCATTTTTCGCTTTCTGGGATATTTAACTTGTACCGTAGACGAGGTTCTTGTAAACAGAGCCGTCTGAAACTTTGGGGTGGCTGTGTGTTTTTGATTTTAATTTCCCTATGCTATAGGACCATAAGTGGAAGTGCCGTAGGCTCTGTTGCTTTGTTTTTTAGGTGTTTCAGGAAACACAATAGCTTCTCCAGAGTGGCTGCTGGCAATTTACATCCCACCCATCCGTATAACAAGGCTCCCTGTTCTCCATGGCCTGTGCTGCATTTCTGGATTTTACACTTTTTTCAGATGGCCCTTTTGACCGGGGGGCAGTGAGACTTCATTGTAGTGCAGATTTCCTTAACATGCTTGCTTGGTTGGCCAAAAAGGGCGTATGCGTTTTTTCCTGAATATATTCAGGAAAAAACGCATACGCCCTTTTTGGCCAAGTGCATCATTGTGGACGTTCTGCCTCTTTTCCTATGCTTTAAATGCAATTCCAGTCTACCCCCTTAAATCGTTTTCCTGCAATTCTGCCCCGCTTTCAAGTCCTCTTCGCAGCCTTCCTTCAATATATTTTTGGACGATAGCTGTCATTTATAACTCTGCAGGTTTGTGAATTAGAGTGCCCCGGAGCTCCTTTCTTCAAATCGCTTTCTTGTGAGCTGGCCGCAAACCCGCAGGATTGCTTCAGGCCCTAATCTGGTTCCGGCATGGCATGCTGAGCCTTTGGTTAATTCCTCTTCCTGGTGGGAAATGAGCGTTAAATTTGCCCCTGCAGACACCTACAGCTAGTCTCTCATTGGTTCTCCCTATTCCTGTTCATCTTGTGCAGAAATTGCAAACTGTGCCAAACAGGAGGTTAAAGGCACTGACTCTCCAAGTGGGGAGAGTGTTAGTAAAGGGTCTGGAATTGTGAACCCGAGAAAATGGGGACAAAAACTGAGATGCATTTGAAAATGTTTCCCGGTCACATGGTGCACCATACTGTGGGTTTCCCATGCATGCTTTAGCTGAAGGAAGAATCGCTTCATCCTGGAGAGTTGGGACCCATGGAATGGGTACCATGTATTATGACTTCAAAGGGTCTGCATCTGCTCACCGAACCTCACCAATGCTATCAGCCCGAAGTGTCCAACCTTATGTCTCACTCATCTCTGGGTTTAGATGAGGTAAATCCAGGTTGCATCACAAGCCCTCAATGAATTATTTAAGAATTGCTCTCTATTTCACTGTCATTGTGTTTTGTTTTTGTTATTCATTTTGATAATAGGATTTATCGGATTTTCTCTGCTGCCTTGATGCAGCTGTACACACGCTTGATTCTCTTATGGAGACATATAAATCCATGTGTTTGAAGATTCTTACTAGTCAGGTGTATTCCTAGGTGTTGAATATAGGGTGTTTAGCCCATTTTGTTGAGCAAGGGGTAGGTCTTGACTATTACATATTTGACGTATGGAATGCTATCTGTGCTAATTTCTATCTCTGGTTTTATGCAGCACCCCAACTCACCTTTCCTCTTAAGCAAACATAAGTTGGTTTTCTAAATTTGAGACCCTGTTCTGTTTTGTAATTCAGTTTATATGTAGGCAAGATTACATTCGGTGTATTAGTGATATCTTATGATGTTTCATTTTCTGTGTGACTTATTTCACTTAGAATCATCGTACCTGAATCCACTCATTATGACACGACGTGCCAGATGACATAGATTTCATTGGTGAGTGATATTCCATTATACGTACGTACCACCACTTCTTTATCCATTTTTCGCTTTCTGGGATATTTAACTTGTACCGTAGACGAGGTTCTTGTAAACAGAGCCGTCTGAAACTTTGGGGTGGCTGTGTGGTTTTGATTTTAATTTCCCTAAGCTATAGGACCATAAGTGGAAGTGCCGTAGGCTCCGTTGCTTTGTTTTTTAGGTGTTTCAGAAAACACCATACACTTCTCCAGAGTGGCTCTTGGCAGTTTACATCCCACCCATCAGCATAACAAGGCTCCCTGTTCTCCATGGCCTGTGCTGCATTTCTGGATTTTACACTTTTTTCAGATGGCCCTTTTGACCGGGGGGCAGTGAGACTTCATTGTAGTGCAGATTCCTTTAACATGCTTGCTTGGTTGGTCAAAAAGTGCGTATGCGTTTTTTCCTGAATATATTCAGGAAAAAACGCATACGCACTTTTTGGCCAAGTGCATCATTGTCGACGTTCTGCCTCTTTTCCTATGCTTTAAATGCAATTCCAGTCTACCCCCTGAAATCGTTTTCCTGCAATTCTGCCCCGCTTTCAAGTCCTCTTCACAGCCTTCCTTCAATATATTTTTGGACGATAGCTGTCATTTATAACTCTGCAGGTTTGTGAATTACAGTGCCCCTGAGCTCTTTTCTTCAAATCGCTTTCTTGTGAGCTGGCGGCAAACCCGCAGGATTGCTTCAGGCCCTAATCTGGTTCCGGCACGGCATGCTGAGCGTTTGGTTAATTCCTGTTCCTGGTTGGAAATGAGCGTTAAATTTGCCCATGCAGACACCTACAGCTAGTCTCTCATTGGTTCTCCCTATTCCTGTTCATCTTGTGCAGAAATTGCAAACTGTGCCAAACAGCAGGTTAAAGGCACTGACTCTCCAAGTGGGGATAGTTTTAGTAAAGGGTCTGGAATTGTGAACCTGAGTAAAAGGGGACGAAAACTGAGATGCATTTGAAAACGTTTCCCGGTCACACGGTGCACCATACTGTGGGTTTCCCATGCATGTTTTAGCTGAAGGAACAATCGCTTAACCCTGGAGAGTTGGGACCCATGGAATGGGTACCATGCAGTATGACATCAAATGGTCTGCATTTGCTCATCGAACCTCACCAATGCTATCAGCGCGAAGTGTCCAACCTTATGTCTCACTGAGCTCTGGGTGTAGATGAGGTAAATCCAGGTTGCATCACAAGCCCTGAATGAATTATTTAAGAATTGCTCTCTATTTCAGTGTCATTGTGTTTTGTTTTTGTAATTCATTTTGATAATGGGATTTATCGGATTTTCTCTGCTGCCTTCATGCAGCTGTACACATGCTTGATTCTCTTATGGAGACATATAAATCCATGGGTTTGAAGATTCTTTCTAGTCAGGTGTATTCCTAGGCGTTGAATATAGTGTGTTTAGCCCATTTCGTTGAGCAAGGGGTAGGTCTTGACTATTACATATTTGACGTATGCAATGGTATCTGTGCTAATTTCTCTCTCTGGTTTTATGCAGCACCCCAACTCACCTTTCCCCTTAAGCAAACATAAGGTGGTTTTCTAAATTTGAGACCCTGTTCTGTTTTGTAATTCAGTTCATATGTAGCCAAGATTACATTCGGTGTATTAGTGATATCTTATGATATTTCACTTTCTGTGTGACTTATTTCACTTAGAATCATCGTACCTGAATCCACTCATTATGCCACGATGGGCCAGATGACATAGACTTCATTGGTGAGTGATATTCCATTGTACGTACGTACCACAAGTTCTTTATCCATTTTTCGCTTTCTGGGATATTTAACTTGTACCGTAGACGAGGTTCTTGTAAACAGAGCCGTCTGAAATTTTGGTGTGGCTGTGTGTTTTTGATTTTAATTTCCCTAAGCTATAGGACCATAAGTGGATGTGCCGTAAGCTCCCTTGCTTTGTTTTTTAGGTGTTTCAGGAAACACCATACACTTCTCCAGAGTGGCTGTTGGCAATTTATATCACACCCATCAGCATAACAAGGCTCCCTGTTCTCCATGGCCTGTGCTGCATTTCTGGATTTTACACTTTTTTCAGATGGCCCTTTTGACCGGGGGGCAGTGAGACTTCATTGTAGTGCAGATTTCTTTAACATGCTTGCTTGGTTGGCCAAAAAGGGCGTATGTGTTTTTTCCTGAATATACTCAGGAAAAAACGCATACGCCCTTTTTAGCCAAGTGCATTATTGTCGACGTTCTGCCTCTTTTCCTATGCTTTAAATGCAATTCCAGTCTACCCCCTGAAATCGATTTCCTGCAATTCTGCCCCGCTTTCAAGTCCTCTTCCAGCCTTCCTTCAATATATTTTTGGACGATAGCTGTCATTTATAACTCTGCCGGTTTGTGTATTACAGTGACCCTGAGCTCCTTTCTTCAAATCGCTTTCTTTTGAGCTGGCCACAAACCCACAGGATTGCTTCAGGCCCTAATCTGGTTCCGGCACGGCATGCTGAGCCTTTGGTTAATTCCTCTTCCTGGTGGGAAATGAGCGTTAAATTTGCCCCGGAACACACCTACAGCTAGTCTCTCATTGGTTCTCCCTATTCCTGTTCATCTTGCGCAGAAATTGCAAACTGTGCCAAACAGCAGGTTAAAGGCACTGACTCTCCAAGTGGGGAGAGTGTTAGTAAACGGTCTGGAATTCTGAACCCGAGTAAAGGGGGACAAAACTGAGATGCATTTGTAAACGTTTCCTGGTCACATGGTGCACCATTCTGTGGGTTTCCCATGCATGCTATAGCTGAAGGAAGAATCACTTCAACCTGGAGAGTTGGGACCCATGGAATGTGTACCATGAAGTATGACTTCAAATGGTCTGCATTTGCTCATTGTACCTCACCAATGGTATCAGCGCGAAGTGTCCAACCTTATGTCTCACTCAGCTATGGGTTTAGATGAGGTAAATCCAGGTTGCATCACAAGCCCTGATTGAATTATTTAAGAATTGCTCTCTATTTCACTGTCATTGTTTTGTTTTTGTAATTCATTTTGATAATGGGATTTATCGGATTTTCTCTGCTGCCTTCATGCAGCTGTACACATGCTTGATTCTCTTATGGAGACATATAAATCCATGGGTTTGAAGATTCTTACTAGTCAGGTGTATTCCTAGGCGTTGAATATAGGGTGTTTAGCCCATTTCGTTGAGCAAGGGGTAGGTCTTAACTATTACATATTTGACGTATGGAATGGTATCTGTGCTAATTTCTATCTCTGGTTTTATGCAGCACCCCAACTCACCTTTCCCCTTAAGCAAACATAAGTTGGTTTTCTAAATTTGAGACCCTGTTCTGTTTTGTAATTCAGTTCATATGTAGCCAAGATTACATTCGGTGTATTAGTGATATCTTATGATGTTTCATTTTCTGTGTGACTTATTTCACTTAGAATCATCGTACCTGAATCCACTCATTATGCCACGATGGGCCAGATGACATAGACTTCATTGGTGAGAGATATTCCATTGTACGTACGTACCACAACTTCTTTATCCATTTTTCGCTTGCTGGCATATTTTACTTGTACCGTAGACGAGGTTCCTGTAAACAGAGCCGTCTGAAACTTTGGGGTGGCTGTGTGTTTTGGATTTTAATTTCCCTAAGCTATAGGACCATAAGTGGAAGTGCCGTAGGCTCCGTTGCTTTGTTTTTTAGGTGTTTCAGGAAACACCATACACTTCTCCATAGTGGCTGTTGGCTATTTATAACCCACCCATTAGCATAACAAGGCTCCCTGTTCTCCATGGCCTATGCTGCATTTCTGGATTTTACACTTTTTTCAGATGGCCCTTTTGACAGCGGGGCAGTGAGACTTCATTGTAGTGCAGATTTCTTTAACATGCTTGCTTGGTTGGCCTAAAAGGGCGTATGCGTTTTTTCCTGAATATATTCAGGAAAAAACGTATACGCCCTTTTTGGCCAAGTGCATCATTGTCGACATTCTGCCTCTTTTCCTATGCTTTAAATGCAATTCCAGTCTACCCCCTGAAATCGTTTTCCTGCAATTCTGCCCCGCTTTCAAGTCCTCTTCGCAGCCTTCCTTCAAAATATTTTTGGACGATAGCTGTCATTTATAACTCTGCAGGTTTGTGAATTACATTGCCCCTGAGCTCCTTTCTTCACATCGCTTTCTTGTGAGCTGGCCGCAAACCCGCTGGATTGCTTCAGGCCCTAATCTGGTTCCGGCACGGCATGCTGAGCCTTTGGTTAATTCCTCTTCCTCTTGGGAAATGAGCGTTAAATTTGCCCGTGCAGACACCTACAGCTAGTTTCTCATTGGTTCTCCCTATTCCTGTTCATCTTGCGCAGAAATTGCAAACTGTGCCAAACAGGAGGTTAAAGGCACTGACTCTCCAAGTGGGGAGAGTGTTAGTAAAGGGTCTGGAATTCTGAACCCGAGTAAAAGGGGACAAAACTGAGATGCATTTGTAAACGTTTCCCGGTCACACGGTGCACCATTCTGTGGGTTTTCCAAGCATGCTATAGCTGAAGGAAGAATCACTTCAACCTGGAGAGTTGGGACCCATGGAATGGGTACCATGCAGTATGTCTTCAAAGGGTCTGCATTTGCTCATCGAACCTCACCAATGCTATCAGCCCGAAGTGTCCAAACTTATATCTCACTCAGCTCTGGGTGTAGATGAGGTAAATCCAGGTTGCATCACAAGCCCTGAATGAATTATTTAAGAATTGCTCTCTATTTCAGTGTCATTGTGTTTTGTTTTTGTAATTTATTTTGATAATAGGATTTATCGCATTTTCCCTGCTGCCTTCATGCAGCTGTACACAGGCTTGATTCTCTTATGGAGACATATAAATCCATGGGTTTGAAGATTCTTACTAGTCAGGTGTATTCCTAGGCGTTGAAAATAGGGTGTTTAGCCCATTTCGTTGAGCAAGGGGTAGGTCTTGACTATTACATATTTGACTTATGGAATGGTATCTCTGCTAATTTCTATCTCTGGTTTTATGCAGCACCCCAAACTCACCTTTCCCCTTAAGCAAACATAAGTTGGTTTTCTAAACTTGAGACCCTGTTCTGTTTTGTAATTCAGTTCATGTGTAGCCCAGATTACATTCTGTGTATTAGTGATATCTTATGATGTTTCATTTTCTGTGTGACTTATTTCACTTAGAATCATCGTACCTGAATCCACTCATTGTGCCACGACGGGCCTGATGACATAGATTTCATTGGTGAGTGATATTCCATTGTACGTACGTACCACAATTTCTGTATCCATTTTTTGCTTTCTGGGATATTTAACTTGTACCGTAGACGAGGTTCTTGTAAACAGAGCCGTCTGAAACTTTGGGGTGGCTGTTTGTTTTTGATTTTAATTTCCCTAAGCTATAGGACCATAAGTGGAATTGCTGTAGGCTCCGTTGCTTAGTTTTTTAGGTGTTTCAGGATTCACGATACACTTCTCCAGAGTGGCTGTTGGCAACTTACATCCCACCCATCAGCATAACAAGGCTCCCTGTTCTCCATGGCCTGTGCTGCATTTCTGGATTTTACACTTTTTTCAGATGGCCATTTTGACCGTGAGGCAGTGAGACTTCATTGTAGTGCAGATTTCTTTAACATGCTTGCTTGGTTGGCCAAAAAGTGCGTATGCGTTTTTTCCTGAATATATTCAGGAAAAAACGCATACGCACTTTTTGGCCAAGTGCATCATTGTCGACGTTCTGCCTCTTTTCCTATGCTTTAAATGCAATTCCAGTCTACCCCCTGAAATCGTTTTCCTGCAATTCTGCCCCGCTTTCAAATCCTCTTCGCAGTCTTCCTTCAATATATTTTTGGACGATAGCTGTCATTTATAACTCTGCAGGTTTGTGAATTACAGTGCCCCTGAGCTCCTTTCTTCAAATCATTTTCTTGTGAGCTGGCGACAAACCCAAAGGATTGATTCAGGCCCTAATCTGGTTCCGGCACGGCATGCTGAGCGTTTGGTTAATTCCTCTTCCTGGTGGGAAATGAGCGTTAAATTTGCCCGTGCAGACACCTACAGCTAGTCTCTCATTGGTTCTCCCTATTCCTGTTCATCTTGCGCAGATATTGCAAACTGTGCCAAACAGCAGGTTAAAGGCACTGACTCTCCAAGTGGGGAGAGTGTTAGTAAAGGGTCTGGAATGGTGAACCTGAATAAAAGGGGCCGAAAACTGAGATGCATTTGAAAACGTTTCCCGGTCACACGGTGCACCATACTGTGCGTTTCCCATGCATGTTTTAGCTGAAGGAAGAATCGCTTAAACCTGGAGAGTTGGGACCCATGGAATGGGTACCATGCAGTATGACTTCAAAGGGTCTGCATTTGCTCATCGAACCTCACCAATGCTATCAGCCCGAAGTGTCCAACCTTATGTCTCACTCAGCTCTGGGTGTAGATGAGGTAAATCCAGGTTGCATCACAAGCCCTGAATGAATTATTTAAGAATTGCTCTCTATTTCACTGTCATTGTGTTTTGTTATTTAATCCATTTTTATAATGGGATTTATCGGATTTTCTCTGCTGCCTTCATGCAGCTGTACACACGCTTGATTCTCTTATGGAGACATATAAATCCATGGGTTTGAAAATTCTTACTAGTGAGGTGTATTCCTAGGCGTTGAATAGAGGGTGTTTAGCCCATTTTGTTGAGCAAGCGGTAGGTCTTGACTATTACATATTTGACTTATGGAATGGTATCTCTGCTAATTTCTATCTCTGGTTTTATGCAGCACCCCAACTCACCTTTCCCCTTAAGCAAACATAAGTTGGTTTTCTAAATTTGAGACCCTGTTCTGTTTTGTAATTCAGTTCATGTGTAGCCCAGATTACATTCTGTGTATTAGTGATATCTTATGATGTTTCAATTTCCGTGTGGCTTATTTCACTTAGAATCATCGTACCTGAATCCACTCATTATGCCACGACGGGCCTGATGACATAGATTTCATTGGTGAGTGATATTCCATTGTACGTACGTACCACAATTTCTTTATCCATTTTTCGCTTTCTGGGATATTTAACTTGTACCGTAGACGAGGTTCTTGTGAAGACAGCCGTCTGAAACTTTGGGGTGGCTCTGTGTTTTTGATTTTAATTTCCCTAAGCTATAGGACCATAAGTTGAAGTGCAGTAGGCTGCGTTGCTTTGTTTTTTAGGTGTTTCAGGAAACACCATACACTTCTCCAGAGTGGCTGTTGGCAATTTACATCCCAACCATCAGCATAACAAGGCTCCCTGTTCTCCATGGCCTGTGCTGCCTTTCTGGATTTTACACTTTTTTCAGATGGCCCTTTTGACTGGGGGGCAGTGAGACTTCATTGTAGTGCAGATTTCTTTAACATGCTTGCTTGGTGTTGCCAGAAAGTGCGTATGCGTTTTTTCCTGAATATATTCAGGAAAAAACGCATACGCCCTTTTTGGCCAAGTGCATCATTGTGGACGTTCTGCCTCTTTTCCTATGCTTTAAATGCAATTCCAGTCTACCCCCTGAAATCGTTTTCCTGCAATTCTGCCCCGCTTTCAAGTCCTCTTCGCAGCCTTCCTTCAATATATTTTTGGACGATAGCTGTCATTTATAACTCTGCAGGTTTGTGAATTACATTGCCCCTGAGCTCCTTTCTTCACATCGCTTTCTTGTGAGCTGGCCGCAAACCCGCAGGATTGCTTCAGGCCCTAATCTGGTTCCGGCACGGCATGCTGAGCCTTTGGTTAATTCATCATCCTGGTGGGAAATGAGCGTTAAATTTGCCCGTGCAGACACCTACAGCTAGTCTCTCATTGGTTCTCCCTATTCCTGTTCATCTTGCGCAGAAACTGCAAACTGTGCCAAACAGCAGGTTAAAGGCACTGACTCTCCAAGTGGGGAGACTGTTAGTAAAGGGTCTGGAATTGTGAACCCGAGTAAAAGGGGACGAAAACTGAGATGCATTTGAAAACGTTTCCCGGTCACACGGTGCACCATACTGTGGGTTTCCCATGCATGTTTTAGCTGAAGGAAGAATCGCTTAAACCTGGAGAGTTGGGACCCATGGAATGGGTACCATGCAGTATGACTTCAAAGGGTCTGCATTTGCTCATCGAACCTCACCAATGCTATCAGCACGAAGTGTCCAACCTTATGTCTCACTCAGCTCTGGGTGTAGATGAGGGAAATCCAGGTTGCATCACAAGCCCTGAATGAATTATTTAAGAATTGCTCTCTATTTCAGTGTCATTGTGTTTTGTTTTTGTAATTCATTTTGATAATAGGATTTATCGCATTTTCTCTGCTGCCTTCATGCAGCTGTACACACGCTTGATTCTCTTATGGAGACATAAAAATCCATGGGTTTGAAGATTCTTACTAGTGAGGTGTATTCCTAGCCGTTGAATATAGGGTGTTTAGCCCATTTCGTTGAGCAAGGGGGAGGTCTTGACTATTACATATTTGACGTATGGAATGGTATCTGTGCTAATTTCTATCTCTGGTTTTATGCAGCACCCCAACTCACCTTTCCCCTTAAGCAAACATAAGTTGGTTTTCTAAATTTGAGACCCTGTTCTCTTTTGTAATTCAGTTCATGTGTAGCCAGGATTACATTCCGTGTATTAGTGATATCTTATAATATTTCATTTTCTGTGTGACTTATTTCACTTACAATCATCGTACCTGAATCCACTCATTATGCCACGACGGGCCAGTTGACATAGATTTCACTGGTGAGAGATATTACATTGTACGTACTTACCACAA
This sequence comes from Delphinapterus leucas, assembly GCF_059928025.1. Taxonomy (NCBI): domain Eukaryota; kingdom Metazoa; phylum Chordata; class Mammalia; order Artiodactyla; family Monodontidae; genus Delphinapterus; species Delphinapterus leucas. The sequence continues at coordinate 3,210,694 of NC_143147.1, read as the reverse complement.
CTTCTTTATCCATTTTTCGCTTTCTGGGATATTTAACTTGTACCGTAGACCAGGTTCCTGTAAACAGAGCCGTCTGAAACTTTGGGGTGGCTGTTTCTTTTTGATTTTAATTTCCGTAAGCTATAGGACCATAAGTGGAATTGCCGTAGGCTCCGTTGCTTAGTGTTTTAGGTGTTTCAGGATTCACGATACACTTCTCCAGAGTGGCTGTTGGCAACTTACATCCCACCCATCTGCATAACAAGGCTCCCTGTTCTCCATGGCCTGTGCTGCCTTTCTGGATTTTACACTTTTTTCAGATGGCCCTTTTGACCTGGGGGCAATGAGACTTCATTGTAGTGCAGATTTCTTTAACATGCTTGCTTGGTTGGCCAAAAAGTGCGTATGCGTTTTTTCCTGAATATATTCAGGAAAAAACGCATACGCACTTTTTGGCCAAGTGCATCATTGTCGACGTTCTGCCTCTTTTCCTATGCTTTAAATGCAATTCCAGTCTACCCCCTGAAATCGTTTTCCTGCAATTCTGCCCCGCTTTCAAATCCTCTTCGCAGCCTTCCTTCAATATATTTTTGGACGATAGCTGTCATTTATAACTCTGCAGGTTTGTGAATTACAGTGCCCCTGAGCTCCTTTCTTCAAATCGTTTTCTTATGAGCTGGCCGCAAACCCGAAGGATTGATTCAGGCCCTAATCTGGTTCCGGCACGGCATGCTGAGCGTTTGGTTAATTCCTCTTCCTGGTGGGAAATGAGCATTAATTTTGCCCGTGCAGACACCTACAGCTAGTCTCTCATTGTTTCTCCCTAGTCTTGCGCAGAAATTGCAAACTGTGCCAAACAGCAGGTTAAAGGCACTGACTCTCCAAGTGGGGAGAGTGTTAGTAAAGGGTCTGGAATTGTGAACCCGAGTAAAAGGGGACGAAAACTGAGATGCATTTGAAAACGTTTCCCGGTCACATGGTGCACCATACTGTGGGATTCCCATGCATGTTTTAGCTGAAGGAAGAATCGCTTAAACCTGGAGACTTGGGAACCATGAAATGGGTCCCATGAAGTATGACTAAAAAGGGTCTGCATTTGCTCATCGAACCTCACCAATGCTATCAGTCCGAAGTGTCCAACCTTATGTCTCACTCAGCTCTGGGTGTAGATGAGGTAAATCCAGGTTGCATCACAAGCCCTGAATGAATTATTTAAGAATTGCTCTCTATTTCACTGGCATTGTGTTTTGTTTTTGTAATTCATTTTGATAATGGGATTTATCGGATTTTCTCTGCTGCCTTCATGCAGCTGTACACACGCTTGATTCTCTTATGGAGACATATAAATCCATGAGTTTGAAGATTCTTACTAGTCAGGTGTATTCCTAGGCGTTGAATATAGGGTGTTTAGCCCATTTCGTTGAGCAACGGGTAGGTCTTGACTATTACATATTTGACGTATGGAATGGTATCTGTGCTAATTTCTATCTCTGGTTTTATGCAGCACCCCAACTCACCTTTCCCCTTAAGCAAACATAAGTAGGTTTTCTAAATTTGAGAACCTGTTCTGGTTTGTAATTCAGTTCATGTGTAGCCAAGATTACATTCCGTGTATTAGTGATATCTTATGATGTTTCATTTTCTGTGTGACTTATTTCACTTAGAATCATTGTACCTGAAACCACTCCTTATGCCACGACGGGCCTGATGACATAGATTTCATTGGTGAGTGATATTCCATTGTACGTACTTACCACAACTTCTTTATCCATTTTTCGCTTTCTGGGATATTTAACTTGTACCGTAGACGAGGTTCTTGTAAACAGAGCCGTCTGAAACTTTGGGGTGGCTGTGTGTTTTTGATATTAATTTCCCTAAGCTATAGGACCATAAGTGGAAGTGCCGTAGGCTCCATTGCCTTGTTTTTAAGGTGTTTCAGGAAACACTATACACTTCTCCAGAGTGGCTGTTGGCAATTTACATCCCACCTATCAGCATAACAAGGCTCCCTGTTCTCCATGGCCTGTGCTGCATTTCTGGATTTTACACGTTTTTCAGATGGCCCTTTTGACCAGGGGGCAGTGAGTCTTCATTGTAGTGCAGATTTCTTTAACATGCTTGCTTGGTTGGCCAAAAAGTGCGTATGCGTTTTTTCCTGAATATATTCAGGAAAAAACGCATACGCACTTTTTGGCCAAGTGCATCATTGTGGACGTTCTGCCTCTTTTCCTATGCTTTAAATGCAATTCCAGTCTACCCCCTGAAATCGTTTTACTGCAATTTTGCCCCACTTTCAAGTCCTCTTCGCAGCCTTCCTTCAATATATTTTTGGACGATAGCTGTCATTTATAACTCTGCAGGTTTGTGAATTACAGTGCCCCTGAGCTCCTTTCTTCAAATCGCTTTCTTGTGAGATGGCCGCAAACCTGCAGGTTTGATTCAGGCTCTAATCTGGTTCCAGCACGGAATGCTGAGCGTTTGGTTAATTCCTCTTCCTGGTTGGAAATGTGCGTTAAATTTGCCCGTGCAGGCACCTACAGCTAGTCTCTCATTGGTTCTCCCTATTCCTGTTCATCTTGCGCAGAAATTGCAAACTGTGCCAAACAGCAGGTTAAAGGCACTGACTCTCCAAGTGGGGAGAGTGTTAGTAAAGGGTCTGGAATGGTGAACCCGAGTAAAAGGGGCCGAAAACTGAGATGCATTTGAAAACGTTTCCCAGTCACACGGTGCACCATACTGTGGGTTTCCCGTGCATGTTTTAGCTGAAGGAAGAATCGCTTAAACCTGGAGAGTTGGGACCCATGGAATGGGTACCATGCAGTATGACTTCAAATGGTCTGCATTTGCTCATCGAACCTCACCAATGCTATCAGCCCGAAGAGTCCAACCTTATGTCTCACTCATATCTGGGTGCAGATGAGGTAAATCCAGGTTGCACCACAAGCCCTGAATGAATTATTTAAGAATTGCTCTCTATTTCACTGTCATTGTGTTTTGTTTTTTAATTCATTTTGATAATGTGATTTATCGGATTTTCTCTGCTGCCTTCATGCAGCTGTACACAGGCTTGATTCTCTTATGGAGACATATAAATCCATGGGTTTGAAGATTCTTACTAGTCAGGTGTATTCCTAGGCGTTGAAAATAGGGTGTTTAGCCCATTTCGTTGAGCAAGGGGTAGGTCTTGACTATTACATATTTGACTTATGGAATGGTATCTGTGCTAATTTCTATCTCTGGTTTTATGCAGCACCCCAACTCACCTTTCCCCTTAAGCAAACATAAGTTGGTTTTCTAAATTTGAGACCCTGTTCTGTTTTGTAATTCAGTTCATGTGTAGCCCAGATTACATTCCGTGTATTACTGATATCTTATGATGTTTCATTTTCTGCGTGACTTATTTCACTTAGAATCATCGTACCTGAATCCACTCATTATGCCACGACGGACCTGATGACATAGATTTCATTGGTGAGTGATATTCCATTGTACGTACGTACCACAAGTTCTTTATCCATTTTTCGCTTTCTGGGATATTTAACTTGTACCGTAGACGAGGTTCTTGTGAAGAGAGCCGTCTGAAACTTTGGGGTGGCTGTGTGTTTTTGATTTTAATTTCCCTAATCTATAGGTCCAAAAGTGGAAGTGCCATAGGCTCCGTTGCTTTGTTTTTTAGGTGTTTCAGGAAACACCATACACTTCTCCAGAGTGGCTGTTGGCAATTTACATCCCACCCATCAGTATAACAAGGCTCCCTGTTCTCCATGGCCTGTGCTGCATTTCTGGATTTTACACTTTTTTCAGATGGCCCTTTTGACCGGGGGGCAGTGAGACTTCATTTTAGTGCAGATTTCTTTAACATGCTTGCTTGGTTGTCCAAAAAGCGCGTATGCGTTTTTTCCTGAATATATTCAGGAAAAAAACGCATACGCCCTTTTTGTCCAAGTGCATCATTGTCGACGTTCTGCCTCTTTTCCTATGCTTTAAATGCAATTCCAGTCTACCCCCTGAAATCGTTTTCCTGCAATTCTGCCCTGCTTTCAAGTCCTCTTCGCAGCCTTCCTTCAATATATTATTGGACGATAGCTGTCATTTATAACTCTGCAGGTTTGTGAATTACAGTGCCCCTGAGCTCCTTTCTTCAAATCGCTTTCTTGTGAGCTGTCCGCAAACCCGCAGGATTGCTTCAGGCCCTAATCTGGTTCTGGCATGGCATGCTGAGCGTTTGGTTAATTCCTCTTCCTGGTGGGAAATGAGCATTAATTTTGCCCGTGCAGACACCTACAGCTAGTCTCTCATTGTTTCTCCCTAGTCTTGCGCAGAAATTGCAAACTGTGCCAAACAGCAGGTTAAAGGCACTGACTCTCCAAGTGGGGAGAGTTTAATAAAGGGTCTGGAATTGTAAACCCGAGTAAAAGGGGACGAAAACTGAGATGCATTTGAAAACGTTTCCCAGTCACACGGTGCACCCTACTGTGGGTTTCCCATGCATGTTTTCGCTGAAGGAAGAATCGCTTAAACCTGGAGGGTTGGGATCCATGGAATGGGTACCATGCAGTATGACTTCAAAGGGTCTGCATTTGCTCATCGAACCTCACCAATGCTATCAGCCCGAAGTGTCCAAGCTTATGTCTCACTCAGCTCTGGGTGTAGATGAGGTAAATCAAGGTTACATCACAAGCCCTGAATGAATTATTTAAGAATTGCTCTCTATTTCACTGTCATTGTGTTTTGTTTTTGTAATTCATTTTGATAATGGGATTTATCGGATTTTCTCTACTGCCTTCATGCAGCTGTACACACGCTTGATTCTCTTATGGAGACATATAAATCCATGGGTTTGAAGATTCTTACTAGTCAGGTGTATTTCTAGGCGTTGAATATAGGGTGTTTAGCCCATTTCGTTGAGCAAGTGTTAGGTCTTGACTATTACATATTTGACGTATGGAATGGTATCTGTGCTAATTTCTATCTCTGGTTTTATGCAGCACCCCAACTCACCATTCCCCTTAAGCAAACATAAGTTGGTTTTCTAAATTTGAGACACTGTTCTGTTTTGTAATTCAGTTCATGTGTAGCCAAGATTATATTCGGTGTATTAGAGATAACTTATGATGTTTCATTTTCTGTGTGACTTTTTCTCTTAGAATCATTGTACCTGAATCCACTCATTATGCCACGACGGGCCAGGTGACATAGATTTCATTGGTGAGTGATATTCCATTGTATGTACGTACCACAACTTCTTTATCCATTTTTCGCTTTCTGGGATATTTAACTTGTACCGTAGACGAGGTTCTTGTAAACAGAGCCGTCTGAAACTTTGGGGTGGCTGTGTATTGTGGATTTTAATTTCCCTAAGCTATAGGACCATAAGTGGAAGTGCCTTAGGCTCCGTTGCTTTGTTTTTTAGGTGTTTCAGGAAACACCATACACTTCTCCAGAGTGGCTGCTGGCAATTTACATCCCACCCATCAGCATAACAAGGCTCCCTGTTCTCCATGGCCTGTGCTGCATTTCTGGATTTTACACTTTTTTCAGATGGCCCTTTTGACCGGGGGGCAGTGAGACTTCATTGTAGTGCAGATTTCTTTAACATGCTTGCTTGGTTGGCCAAAAAGGGCGTATGCGTTTTTTCCTGAATATATTCAGGAAAAAACGCATACGCCCTTTTTGGCCAAGTGCATCATTGTCGACGCTCTGCCTCTTTCCTATGCTTTAAATGCAATTCCAGTCTACCCCCTGAAATCGTTTTCCTGCAATTCTGCCCCGCTTTCAAGTCCTCTTCGCAGCCTTCCTTCAATATATTTTTGGACGATAGCTGTCATTTATAACTCTGCAGGTTTTGAATTAGAGTGACCCGGAGCTCCTTTCTTCAAATCGCTTTCTTGTGAGCTGGCCGCAAACCCGCAGGATTGCTTCAGGCTCTAATCTGGTTCCGGCACGGCATCCTGAGCGTTTGGTTAATTCCTCTTCCTGGTTGGAAATGAGCATTAAATATGCCCGTGCAGACACCTACAGCTAGTCTCTCATTGGTTCTCCCTATTCCTGTTCATCTTGCGCAGAAATTGCAAACTGTGCCAAACAGGAGGTTAAAGGCACTGACTCTCCAAGTGGGGAGAGTGTTAGTAAAGGGTCTGGAATTGTGAACCCGAGTAAAAGGGGACGAAAACTGAGATGCATTTGAAACGTTTCCCGGTCACACGGTGCACCATACTGTGGGTTTCCCATGCATGTTTTAGCTGAAGGAAGAATCGCTTAAACCTGGAGAGTTGGGACCCATGGAATGGGTACCATGCAGTATGACTTCAAATGGTCTGCATTTGCTCATCGAACCTCACCAATGCTATCAGCCCGAAGTGTCCAACCTTATGTCTCACTCAGCTCTGGGTGTAGATGAGGTAAATCCAGGTTGCATCACAAGCCCTGAATGAATTATTTAAGAATTGCTCTCTATTTCACTGTCATTGTGTTTTGTTTTTGTAATTCATTTTGATAATGGGATTTATCGGATTTTCTCTACTGCCTTCATGCAGCTGTACACACGCTTGATTCTCTTATGGAGACATATAAATCCATGGGTTTGAAGATTCTTACTAGTCAGGTGTATTCCTAGGCGTTGAATATAGGGTGTTTAGCCCATTTCGTTGAGCAAGGGGTAGGTCTTGACTATTACATATTTGACGTATGGAATGGTATCTGTGCTAATTTCTATCTCTGGTTTTATGCAGCACCCAAACTCACCATTCCCCTTAAGCAAACATAAGTTGGTTTTCTAAATTTGAGACACTGTTCTGTTTTGTAATTCAGTTCATGTGTAGCCAAGATTATATTCGGTGTATTAGAGATAACTTATGATGTTTCATTTTCTGTGTGACTTATTTCTCTTAGAGTCATCGTACCTGAATCCACTCATTATGCCACGACGGGCCAGATGACATAGATTTCATTGGTGAGTGATATTCCATTGTACGTACGTACCACAACTTCTTTCACCATTTTTCGCTTTCTGGGATATTTAACTTGTACCGTAGACGAGGTTCTTGTAAACAGAGCCGTCTGAAACTTTGGGGTGGCTGTGTGTTTTTGATTTTAATTTCCCTATGCTATAGGACCATAAGTGGAAGTGCCGTAGGCTCTGTTGCTTTGTTTTTTAGGTGTTTCAGGAAACACAATAGCTTCTCCAGAGTGGCTGCTGGCAATTTACATCCCACCCATCCGTATAACAAGGCTCCCTGTTCTCCATGGCCTGTGCTGCATTTCTGGATTTTACACTTTTTTCAGATGGCCCTTTTGACCGGGGGGCAGTGAGACTTCATTGTAGTGCAGATTTCTTTAACATGCTTGCTTGGTTGGCCAAAAAGGGCGTATGCGTTTTTTCCTGAATATATTCAGGAAAAAACGCATACGCCCTTTTTGGCCAAGTGCATCATTGTCGACGTTCTGCCTCTTTTCCTATGCTTTAAATGCAATTCCAGTCTACCCCCTTAAATCGTTTTCCTGCAATTCTGCCCCGCTTTCAAGTCCTCTTCGCAGCCTTCCTTCAATATATTTTTGGACGATAGCTGTCATTTATAACTCTGCAGGTTTGTGAATTAGAGTGCCCCGGAGCTCCTTTCTTCAAATCGCTTTCTTGTGAGCTGGCCGCAAACCCGCAGGATTGCTTCAGGCCCTAATCTGGTTCCGGCAGGGCATGCTGAGCCTTTGGTTAATTCCTCTTCCTGGTGGGAAATGAGCGTTAAATTTGCCCCTGCAGACACCTACAGCTAGTCTCTCATTGGTTCTCCCTATTCCTGTTCATCTTGTGCAGAAATTGCAAACTGTGCCAAACAGGAGGTTAAAGGCACTGACTCTCCAAGTGGGGAGAGTGTTAGTAAAGGGTCTGGAATTGTGAACCCGAGAAAATGGGGACAAAAACTGAGATGCATTTGAAAATGTTTCCCGGTCACACGGTGCACCATACTGTGGGTTTCCCATGCATGCTTTAGCTGAAGGAAGAATCGCTTCATCCTGGAGAGTTGGGACCCATGGAATGGGTACCATGTATTATGACTTCAAAGGGTCTGCATCTGCTCATCGAACCTCACCAATGCTATCAGCCCAAAGTGTCCAACCTTATGTCTCACTCATCTCTGGGTTTAGATGAGGTAAATCCAGGTTGCATCACAAGCCCTCAATGAATTATTTAAGAATTGCTCTCTATTTCACTGTCATTGTGTTTTGTTTTTGTTATTCATTTTGATAATAGGATTTATCGGATTTTCTCTGCTGCCTTGATGCAGCTGTACACACGCTTGATTCTCTTATGGAGACATATAAATCCATGTGTTTGAAGATTCTTACTAGTCAGGTGTATTCCTAGGTGTTGAATATAGGGTGTTTAGCCCATTTTGTTGAGCAAGGGGTAGGTCTTGACTATTACATATTTGACGTATGGAATGGTATCTGTGCTAATTTCTATCTCTGGTTTTATGCAGCACCCCAACTCACCTTTCCTCTTAAGCAAACATAAGTTGGTTTTCTAAATTTGAGACCCTGTTCTGTTTTGTAATTCAGTTTATATGTAGGCAAGATTACATTCGGTGTATTAGTGATATCTTATGATGTTTCATTTTCTGTGTGACTTATTTCACTTAGAATCATCGTACCTGAATCCACTCATTATGACACGACGTTCCAGATGACATAGATTTCATTGGTGAGTGATATTCCATTGTACGTACGTACCACCACTTCTTTATCCATTTTTCGCTTTCTGGGATATTTAACTTGTACCGTAGACGAGGTTCTTGTAAACAGAGCCGTCTGAAACTTTGGGGTGGCTGTGTGATTTTTATTTAATTTCCCTGAACTATAGGACCATAAGTGGAAGTGCCGTAGGCTCCCTTGCTTTGTTTTTTGGGTGTTTCAGGAAACAACATACACTTCTCCGGAGTGGCTCTTGGCAATTTACATCCCACCCATCAGCATAACAAGGCCCCCTGTTCTCCATGGCCTGTGCTGCATTTCTGGATTTTACACTTTTTTCAGATGGCCCTTTTGACCTGGGGCAGTGAGACTTCATTGTAGTGCAGATTTCTTTAACATGCTTGCTTGGTTGGCCAAAAAGGGCGTATGCGTTTTTTCCTGAATATATTCAGGAAAAAACGCATACGCCCTTTTTGGCCAAGTGCATCATTGTCGACGTTCTGCCTCTTTTCCTATGCTTTAAATGCAATTCCAGTCTACCCCCTGAAAACGTTTTCCTGCAATTTTGCCCCGTTTTCTAGTCCTCTTTGCAGCCTTCCTTCAATATATTTTTGGACGATAGCTGTCATTTATAACTCTGCAGGTTTGTGAATTACAGTGCCCCTGAGCTCCTTTCTTCAAATCTCTTTCTTGTGAGCTGGCCGCAAACCCGCAGGATTGCTTCAGGCACTAATCTGGTTCCGGCACGGCATGCTGAGCGTTTGGTTAATTCCTCTTCCTGGTTGGAAATGAGCGTTAAATTTGCCCGTGCAGACACCTACAGCTAGTCTCTCATTGGTTCTCCCTATTCCTGTTCATCTTGCGCAGAAATTGCAAATTGTGCCAAACAGCAGGTTATAGGCACTGACTCTCCAAGTGGGGAGAGTGTTAGTAAAGGGTCTGGAATTGTGAACCCGAGTAAAAGGGGACGAAAACTGATAGGCATTTGAAAACGTTTCCCGGTCACACGGTACACCATACTGTGGGTTTCCCATGCATGTTTTAGCTGAAGGAAGAATCGCTTAAACCTGGAGAGTTGGGACCATGGAATGGGTACCATGTAGTATGACTTCAAATGGTCTGCATTTGCTCATCGAACCTCACCAATGCTATCAGCCCGAAGTGTCCAACTTTATGTCTCACTCAGCTCTGGGTGTAGATGAGGTAAATCCAGGTTGCATCACAAGCCCTGAATGAATTATTTAAGGATTGCTCTGTATTTCACTGTCATTGTGTTTTGTTTTGTAATTCATTTTCATAATGGGATTTATCGGATTTTCTCTACTGCCTTCATGCAGCTGTACACACGCTTGATTCTCTTATGGAGACATATAAATCCATGGGTTTGAAGATTCTTACTAGTCAGGTGTATTCCTAGGCGTTGAATATAGGGTGTTTAGCCCATTTCGTTGAGCAAGTGTTAGGTCTTGACTATTACATATTTGACGTATGGAATGGTATCTGTGCTAATTTCTATCTCTGGTTTTATGCAGCACCCCAACTCACCATTCCCCTTAAGCAAACATAAGTTGGTTTTCTAAATTTGAGACACTGTTCTGTTTTGTAATTCAGTTCATGTGTAGCCAAGATTATATTCGGTGTATTAGAGATAACTTATGATGTTTCATTTTCTGTGTGACTTTTTCTCTTAGAATCATTGTACCTGAATCCACTCATTATGCCACGACGGGCCAGGTGACATAGATTTCATTGGTGAGTGATATTCCATTGTATGTACGTACCACAACTTCTTTATCCATTTTTCGCTTTCTGGGATATTTAACTTGTACCGTAGACGAGGTTCTTGTAAACAGAGCCGTCTGAAACTTTGGGGTGGCTGTGTATTGTGGATTTTAATTTCCCTAAGCTATAGGACCATAAGTGGAAGTGCCTTAGGCTCCGTTGCTTTGTTTTTTAGGTGTTTCAGGAAACACCATACACTTCTCCAGAGTGGCTGCTGGCAATTTACATCCCACCCATCAGCATAACAAGGCTCCCTGTTCTCCATGGCCTGTGCTGCATTTCTGGATTTTACACTTTTTTCAGATGGCCCTTTTGACCGGGGGGCAGTGAGACTTCATTGTAGTGCAGATTTCTTTAACATGCTTGCTTGGTTGGCCAAAAAGGGTGTATGCGTTTTTTCCTGAATATATTCAGGAAAAAACGCATACGCCCTTTTTGGCCAAGTGCATCATTGTCGACGCTCTGCCTCTTTCCTATGCTTTAAATGCAATTCCAGTCTACCCCCTGAAATCGTTTTCCTGCAATTCTGCCCCGCTTTCAAGTCCTCTTCGCAGCCTTCCTTCAATATATTTTTGGACGATAGCTGTCATTTATAACTCTGCAGGTTTTGAATTAGAGTGACCCGGAGCTCCTTTCTTCAAATCGCTTTCTTGTGAGCTGGCCACAAACCCGCAGGATTGCTTCAGGCTCTAATCTGGTTCCGGCACGGCATCCTGAGCGTTTGGTTAATTCCTCTTCCTGGTTGGAAATGAGCATTAAATATGCCCGTGCAGACACCTACAGCTAGTCTCTCATTGGTTCTCCCTATTCCTGTTCATCTTGCGCAGAAATTGCAAACTGTGCCAAACAGGAGGTTAAAGGCACTGACTCTCCAAGTGGGGAGAGTGTTAGTAAAGGGTCTGGAATTGTGAACCCGAGTAAAAGGGGACGAAAACTGAGATGCATTTGAAACGTTTCCCGGTCACACGGTGCACCATACTGTGGGTTTCCCATGCATGTTTTAGCTGAAGGAAGAATCGCTTAAACCTGGAGAGTTGGGACCCATGGAATGGGTACCATGCAGTATGACTTCAAATGGTCTGCATTTGCTCATCGAACCTCACCAATGCTATCAGCCCGAAGTGTCCAACCTTATGTCTCACTCAGCTCTGGGTGTAGATGAGGTAAATCCAGGTTGCATCACAAGCCCTGAATGAATTATTTAAGAATTGCTCTCTATTTCACTGTCATTGTGTTTTGTTTTTGTAATTCATTTTGATAATGGGATTTATCGGATTTTCTCTACTGCCTTCATGCAGCTGTACACACGCTTGATTCTCTTATGGAGACATATAAATCCATGGGTTTGAAGATTCTTACTAGTCAGGTGTATTCCTAGGCGTTGAATATAGGGTGTTTAGCCCATTTCGTTGAGCAAGTGGTAGGTCTTGACTATTACATATTTGACGTATGGAATGGTATCTGTGCTAATTTCTATCTCTGGTTTTATGCAGCACCCCAACTCACCATTCCCCTTAAGCAAACATAAGTTGGTTTTCTAAATTTGAGACACTGTTCTGTTTTGTAATTCAGTTCATGTGTAGCCAAGATTATATTCGGTGTATTAGAGATAACTTATGATGTTTCATTTTCTGTGTGACTTATTTCTCTTAGAGTCATCGTACCTGAATCCACTCATTATGCCACGACGGGCCAGATGACATAGATTTCATTGGTGAGTGATATTCCATTGTACGTACGTACCACCACTTCTTTCACCATTTTTCGCTTTCTGGGATATTTAACTTGTACCGTAGACGAGGTTCTTGTAAACAGAGCCGTCTGAAACTTTGGGTTGGCTGTGTGTTTTTGATTTTAATTTCCCTATGCAATAGGACCATAAGTGGAAGTGCCGTAGGCTCTGTTGCTTTGTTTTTTAGGTGTTTCAGGAAACACAATAGCTTCTCCAGAGTGGCTGCTGGCAATTTACATCCCACCCATCCGTATAACAAGGCTCCCTGTTCTCCATGGCCTGTGCTGCATTTCTGGATTTTACACTTTTTTCAGATGGCCCTTTTGACCGGGGGGCAGTGAGACTTCATTGTAGTGCAGATTTCTTTAACATGCTTGCTTGGTTGGCCAAAAAGGGCGTATGCGTTTTTTCCTGAATATACGCATACGCCCTTTTTGGCCAAGTGCATCATTGTCGACGTTCTGCCTCTTTTCCTATGCTTTAAATGCAATTCCAGTCTACCCCCTGAAATCGTTTTCCTGCAATTCTGCCCCGCTTTCAAGTCCTCTTCGCAGCCTTCCTTCAATGTATTTTTGGACGATAGCTGTCATTTATAACTCTGCAGGTTTGTGAATTAGAGTGCCCCGGAGCTCCTTTCTTCAAATCGCTTTCTTGTGAGCTGGCCGCAAACCCACAGGATTGCTTCAGGCCCTAATCTGGTTCCGGCACGGCATGCTGAGCCTTTGGTTAATTCCTCTTCGTGGTTGGAAATGAGCGTTAAATTTTCCCGTGCAGACACCTACAGCTAGTCTCTCATTGGTTCTCCCTATTCCTGTTCATCTTGCGCAGAAATTGCAAACTGTGCCAAACAGCAGGTTATAGGCACTGACTCTCCAAGTGGGGAGAGTGTTAGTAAAGGGTCTGGAATTGTGAACCCGAGTAAAAGGGGACGAAAACTGATAGGCATTTGAAAACGTTTCCCGGTCACACGGTGCACCATACTGTGGGTTTCCCATGCATGTTTTAGCTGAAGGAAGAATCGCTTAAACCTGGAGAGTTGGGACCATGGAATGGGTACCATGCAGTATGACTTCAAATGGTCTGCATTTGCTCATCGAACCTCACCAATGCTATCAGCCCGAAGTGTCCAACTTTATGTCTCACTCAGCTCTGGGTGTAGATGAGGTAAATCCAGGTTGCATCACAAGCCCTGAATGAATTATTTAAGAATTGCTCTCTATTTCACTGTCATTGTGTTTTGTTTTTGTAAGTCATTTTGATAATGGGATTTATCGGATTTTCTCTGCTGCCTTTATGCAGCTGTACACACGCTTGATTCTCTTATGGAGACATATAAATCCATGGGTTTGAAGATTCTTACTAGTCAGGTGTATTCCTAGTTGTTGAATATAGGGTGTTTAGCCCATTTCGTTGAGCAAGGGGTAGGTCTTGACTATTACATATTTGACGTATAGAATCGTACCTGTGCTAATTTCTATCTCTGGTTTTATGCAGCACCCCAACTCACCTTTCCCCTTAAGCCAACATAAGTTGGTTTTCTAAATTTGAGACCCTGTTCTGTTTTGTAATTCAGTTCATGTGTAGCCAAGATTACATTCGGTGTATTAGTGATATCTTATGATGTTTCATTTTCTGTGTGACTTTTTCTCTTAGAATCATTGTACCTGAATCCACTCATTATGCCACGACGGGCCAGGTGACATAGATTTCATTGGTGAGTGATATTCCATTGTATGTACGTACCACAACTTCTTTATCCATTTTTCGCTTTCTGGGATATTTAACTTGTACCGTAGACGAGGTTCTTGTAAACAGAGCCGTCTGAAACATTGGGGTGGCTGTGTATTGTGGATTTTAATTTCCCTAAGCTATAGGACCATAAGTGGAAGTGCCTTAGGCTCCGTTGCTTTGTTTTTTAGGTGTTTCAGGAAACACCATACACTTCTCCAGAATGGCTGCTGGCAATTTACATCCCACCCATCAGCATAACAAGGCTCCCTGTTCTCCATGGCCTGTGCTGCATTTCTGGATTTTACACTTTTTTCAGATGGCCCTTTTGACCGGGGGCAGTGAGACTTCATTGTAGTGCAGATTTCTTTAACATGCTTGCTTGGTTCGCCAAAAAGGGCGTATGCGTTTTTTCCTGAATATATTCAGGAAAAAACGCATACGCCCTTTTTGGCCAAGTGCATCATTGTCGACGCTCTGCCTCTTTCCTATGCTTTAAATGCAATTCCAGTCTACCCCCTGAAATCGTTTTCCTGCAATTCTGCCCCGCTTTCAAGTCCTCTTCGCAGCCTTCCTTCAATATATTTTTGGACGATAGCTGTCATTTATAACTCTGCAGGTTTTGAATTAGAGGGACCCGGAGCTCCTTTCTTCAAATCGCTTTCTTGTGAGCTGGCCGCAAACCCGCAGTATTGCTTCAGGCTCTAATCTGGTTCCCGCACGGCATCCTGAGCGTTTGGTTAATTCCTCTTCCTGGTTGGAAATGAGCATTAAATATGCCCGTGCAGACACCTACAGCTAGTCTCTCATTGGTTCTCCCTATTCCTGTTCATCTTGCGCAGAAATTGCAAACTGTGCCAAACAGGAGGTTAAAGGCACTGACTCTCCAAGTGGGGAGAGTGTTAGTAAAGGGTCTGGAATCGTGAACCCGAGTAAAAGGGGACGAAAACTGAGATGCATTTGAAACGTTTCCCGGTCACACGGTGCACCATACTGTGGGTTTCCCATGCATGTTTTAGCTGAAGGAAGAATCGCTTAAACCTGGAGAGTTGGGACCCATGGAATGGGTACCATGCAGTATGACTTCAAATGGTCTGCATTTGCTCATCGAACCTCACCAATGCTATCAGCCCGAAGTGTCCAACCTTATGTCTCACTCAGCTCTGGGTGTAGATGAGGTAAATCCAGGTTGCATCACAAGCCCTGAATGAATTATTTAAGAATTGCTCTCTATTTCACTGTCATTGTGTTTTGTTTTTGTAATTCATTTTGATAATGGGATTTATCGGATTTTCTCTACTGCCTTCATGCAGCTGTACACACGCTTGATTCTCTTATGGAGACATATAAATCCATGGGTTTGAAGATTCTTACTAGTCAGGTGTATTCCTAGGCGTTGAATATAGGGTGTTTAGCCCATTTCGTTGAGCAAGGGGTAGGTCTTGACTATTACATATTTGACGTATGGAATGGTATCTGTGCTAATTTCTATCTCTGGTTTTATGCAGCACCCAAACTCACCATTCCCCTTAAGCAAACATAAGTTGGTTTTCTAAATTTGAGACCCTGTTCTGTTTTGTAATTCAGTTCATGTGTAGCCAAGATTATATTCGGTGTATTAGAGATAACTTATGATGTTTCATTTTCTGTGTGACTTATTTCTCTTAGAATCATCGTACCTGAATCCACTCATTATGCCACGACGGGCCAGATGACATAGATTTCATTGGTGAGTGATATTCCATTGTACGTACGTACCACAACTTCTTTATTCATTTTTCGCTTTCTGGGATATTTAACTTGTACCGTAGACGAGGTTCTTGTAAACAGAGCCGTCTGAAACTTTGGGGTGGCTGTGTGTTTTGATTTTAATTTCCCTAAGCTATAGGACCATAAGAGGAAGTGCCGTAGGCACCGTTGCTTTGTTTTTTAGGTGTTTCAGGAAACACCATACACTTCTCCAGAGTGGCTCTTGGCAATTTACATCCCACCCATCAGCATAACAAGTCTCCCTGTTCTCCAAGGCCTGTGCTGCATTTCTGGATTTTACACTTTTTTCAGATGGCCCTTTTGAGCGGGGGGCAGTGATACTTCATTGTAGTGCAGATTTCTTTAACATGCTTGCTTGGTTGGCCAAAAAGTGCGTATGCGTTTTTTCCTGAATATATTCAGGAAAAAACGCATACGCCCTTTTTGTCCAAGTGCATCATTGTCGACGTTCTGCCTCTTTTCCTATGCTTTAAATGCAATTCCAGTCTACCCCCTGAAATCTTTTTCCTGCAATTCTGCCCCGCTTTCAAGTCCTCTTCGCAGCCTTCCTTCAATATATTTTTGGACGATAGCTGTCATTTATAACTCTGCAGGTTTGTGAATTAGAGTACCCCTGAGCTCTTTTCTTCAAATCGCTTTCTTGTGAGCTGGCCGCAAAACCGCAGGATTGCTTCAGGCCCTAATCTGCTTCCGGCACGGCATGCTGAGCGTTTGGTTAACTCCTCTTCCTGGTTGGAAATGAGCGTTAAATTTGCCCGTGCAGACACCTACAGCTAGTCTCTCATTTGTTCTCCCTATTCCTGTTCATCTTGCGCAGAAATTGCAAACTGTGCCAAACAGCAGGTTAAAGGCCCTGACTCTCCATGTGGGGAGAGTGTTAGTAAAGGGTCTGGAATTGTGAACCCGAGTAAAAGGGGACGAAAACTGAGATGCATTTGAAAACGTTTCCAGGTCACACGGTGCACCATACTGTGGGTTTCCCATGCATGTTTTAGCTGAAGGAAGAATCGCTTAAACCTGGAGAGTTGGGACCCATGGAATGGGTACCATGTATTATGGCTTCAAATGGTCTGCATTTGCTCATCGAACCTCACCATTGCTATCAGCCCGAAGTGTCCAACCTTATGTCTCACTGAGCTCTGGGTGTAGATGAGGTAAATCCAGGTTGCATCACAAGCCCTGAATGAATTATTTAAGAATTGCTCTCTATTTCACTGGCATTGTGTTTTGTTTTTGTAATTCATTTTGATAATGGGATTTATCGGATTTTCTCTGCTGCCTTCATGCAGCTGTACACATGCTTGATTCTCTTATGGAGACATATAAATCCATGGGTTTGAAGATTCTTTCTAGTCAGGTGTATTCCTAGGCGTTGAATATAGTGTGTTTAGCCCATTTCGTTGAGCAAGGGGTAGGTCTTGACTATTACATATTTGACGTATGCAATGGTATCTGTGCTAATTTCTCTCTCTGGTTTTATGCAGCACCCCAACTCACCTTTCCCCTTAAGCAAACATAAGGTGGTTTTCTAAATTTGAGACCCTGTTCTGTTTTGTAATTCAGTTCATATGTAGCCAAGATTACATTCGGTGTATTAGTGATATCTTATGATATTTCACTTTCTGTGTGACTTATTTCACTTAGAATCATCGTACCTGAATCCACTCATTATGCCACGATGGGCCAGATGACATAGACTTCATTGGTGAGTGATATTCCATTGTACGTACGTACCACAAGTTCTTTATCCATTTTTCGCTTTCTGGGATATTTAACTTGTACCGTAGACGAGGTTCTTGTAAACAGAGCCGTCTGAAACTTTGGGGTGGCTGTGTGTTTTTGATTTTAATTTCCCTAAGCTATAGGACCATAAGTGGAAGTGCCATAGGCTCCGTTGCTTTGTTTTTTAGGTGTTTCAGGAAACACCATACACTTCTCCAGAGTGGCTGTTGGCAATTTACATCCCGCCCATCAGCATAACAAGGCTCCCTGTTCTCCATGGCCTGTCCTGCATTTCTGGATTTTACACTTTTTTCAGATGGCCCTTTTGACCGGGGGGCAGTGAGACTTCATTGTAGTGCAGATTTCTTTAACATGCTTGCTTGGTTGGCCAAAAAGGGCGTATGCGTTTTTTCCTGAATATACTCAGGAAAAAACGCATACGCCCTTTTTGGCCAAGTGCATCATTGTCGACGTTCTGCCTCTTTTCCTATGCTTTAAATGCAATTCCAGTCAACCCCCTGAAATCGTTTTCCTGCAATTCTGCCCCGCTTTCAAGTCCTCTTCCAGCCTTACTTCAATACATTTTTGGACGATAGCTGTCATTTATAACTCTGCAGGTTTGTGAATTACAGTTCCCCTGAGCTCCTTTCTTCAACTCGCTTTCTTGTGAGCTGGCCGCAAACCCGCAGGATTGCTTCAGGCCCTAATCTGGTTCCTGCACGGCATTCTGAGCCTTTGGTTAATTCCTCTTCCTGGTGGGAAATGAGCGTTAAATTTGCCCGTGCAGACACCTACAGCTAGTCTCTCATTGGTTCTCCCTATTCCTGTTCATCTTGCGCAGAAATTGCAAACTGTGCCAAACAGGAGGTTAAAGGCACTGACTCTCCAAGTGGGGAGAGTGTTAGTAAACGGTTTGGAATTCTGAACCCGAGTAAAAGGGGACAAAACTGAATTGCATTTGTAAACGTTTCCCGGTCACATGGTGCACCATACTGTGGGTTTCCCATGCATGCTATAGCTGAAGGAAGAATCACTTCAACCTGGAGAGTTGGGACCCATGGAATGGGTACCATGCAGTATGACTTCAAATGGTCTGCATTTGCTCATCGAACCTCACCAATGCTATCAGCGCGAAGTGTCCAACCTTATGTCTCACTCAGCTCTGGGTTTAGATGAGGTAAATCCAGGTTGCATCACAAACCCTGAATGAATTATTTAAGAATTGCTCTCTATTTCAGTGTCATTGTGTTTTGTTTTTGTAATTCATTTTGATAATAGGATTTATCGGTTTTTCTCTGCTGCCTTCATGCAGCTGTACACACGCTTGATTCTCTTATGGAGACATATAAATCCATGGGTTTGAAGATTCTTACTAGTCAGGTGTATTCCTAGGCGTTGAATATAGGGTGTTTAGCCCATTTCGTTGAGCAAGGGGTAGGTCTTGACTATTACATATTTGACGTATGGAATGGTATCTGTGCTACTTTCTCTCTCTGGTTTTATGCAGCACCCCAACTCACCTTTCCCCTTAAGCAAACATAAGGTGGTTTTCTAAATTTGAGACCCTGTTCTGTTTTGTAATTCAGTTCATATGTAGCCAAGATTACATTCGGTGTATTAGTGATATCTTATGATATTTCACTTTCTGTGTGACTTATTTCACTTAGAATCATCGTACCTGAATCCACTCATTATGCCACGATGGGCCAGATGACATAGACTTCATTGGTGAGTGATATTCCATTGTACGTACGTACCACAAGTTCTTTATCCATTTTTCGCTTTCTGGGATATTTAACTTGTACCGTAGACGAGGTTCTTGTAAACAGAGCCGTCTGAAATTTTGGTGTGGCTGTGTGTTTTTGATTTTAATTTCCCTAAGCTATAGGACCATAAGTGGATGTGCCGTAAGCTCCCTTGCTTTGTTTTTTAGGTGTTTCAGGAAACACCATACACTTCTCCAGAGTGGCTGTTGGCAATTTATATCACACCCATCAGCATAACAAGGCTCCCTGTTCTCCATGGCCTGTGCTGCATTTCTGGATTTTACACTTTTTTCAGATGGCCCTTTTGACCGGGGGGCAGTGAGACTTCATTGTAGTGTAGATTTCTTTAACATGCTTGCTTGGTTGGCCAAAAAGGGCGTATGTGTTTTTTCCTGAATATATTCAGGAAAAAACGCATACGCCCTTTTTAGCCAAGTGCATTATTGTCGACGTTCTGCCTCTTTTCCTATGCTTTAAATGCAATTCCAGTCTACCCCCTGAAATCGATTTCCTGCAATTCTGCCCCGCTTTCAAGTCCTCTTCCAGCCTTCCTTCAATATATTTTTGGACGATAGCTGTCATTTATAACTCTGCCGGTTTGTGTATTACAGTGACCCTGAGCTCCTTTCTTCACATCGCTTTCTTGTGAGCTGGCCGCAAACCCGCTGGATTGCTTCAGGCCCTAATCTGGTTCCGGCACGGCATGCTGAGCCTTTGGTTAATTCCTCTTCCTCTTGGGAAATGAGCGTTAAATTTGCCCGTGCAGACACCTATAGCTAGTCTCTCATTGGTTCTCCCTATTCCTGTTCATCTTGCGCAGAAATTGCAAACTGTGCCAAACAGGAGGTTAAAGGCACTGACTCTCCAAGTGGGGAGAGTGTTAGTAAAGGGTCTGGAATTCTGAACCCGAGTAAAAGGGGACAAAACTGAGATGCATTTGTAAACGTTTCCCGGTCACACGGTGCACCATTCTGTGGGTTTTCCAAGCATGCTATAGCTGAAGGAAGAATCACTTCAACCTGGAGAGTTGGGACCCATGGAATGGGTACCATGCAGTATGTCTTCAAAGGGTCTGCATTTGCTCATCGAACCTCACCAATGCTATCAGCCCGAAGTGTCCAAACTTATATCTCACTCAGCTCTGGGTGTAGATGAGGTAAATCCAGGTTGCATCACAAGCCCTGAATGAATTATTTAAGAATTGCTCTCTATTTCAGTGTCATTGTGTTTTGTTTTTGTAATTTATTTTGATAATAGGATTTATCGCATTTTCCCTGCTGCCTTCATGCAGCTGTACACAGGCTTGATTCTCTTATGGAGACATATAAATCCATGGGTTTGAAGATTCTTACTAGTCAGGTGTATTCCTAGGCGTTGAAAATAGGGTGTTTAGCCCATTTCGTTGAGCAAGGGGTAGGTCTTGACTATTACATATTTGACTTATGGAATGGTATCTCTGCTAATTTCTATCTCTGGTTTTATGCAGCACCCCAAACTCACCTTTCCCCTTAAGCAAACATAAGTTGGTTTTCTAAACTTGAGACCCTGTTCTGTTTTGTAATTCAGTTCATGTGTAGCCCAGATTACATTCTGTGTATTAGTGATATCTTATGATGTTTCATTTTCTGTGTGACTTATTTCACTTAGAATCATCGTACCTGAATCCACTCATTGTGCCACGACGGGCCTGATGACATAGATTTCATTGGTGAGTGATATTCCATTGTACGTACGTACCACAATTTCTGTATCCATTTTTCGCTTTCTGGGATATTTAACTTGTACCGTAGACGAGGTTCTTGTAAACAGAGCCGTCTGAAACTTTGGGGTGGCTGTTTGTTTTTGATTTTAATTTCCCTAAGCTATAGGACCATAAGTGGAATTGCTGTAGGCTCCGTTGCTTAGTTTTTTAGGTGTTTCAGGATTCACGATACACTTCTCCAGAGTGGCTGTTGGCAACTTACATCCCACCCATCAGCATAACAAGGCTCCCTGTTCTCCATGGCCTGTGCTGCATTTCTGGATTTTACACTTTTTTCAGATGGCCCTTTTGACCGTGAGGCAGTGAGACTTCATTTTAGTGCAGATTTCTTTAACATGCTTGCTTGGTTGGCCAAAAAGTGCGTATGCGTTTTTTCCTGAATATATTCAGGAAAAAACGCATACGCACTTTTTGGCCAAGTGCATCATTGTCGACGTTCTGCCTCTTTTCCTATGCTTTAAATGCAATTCCAGTCTACCCCCTGAAATCGTTTTCCTGCAATTCTGCCCCGCTTTCAAATCCTCTTCGCAGTCTTCCTTCAATATATTTTTGGACGATAGCTGTCATTTATAACTCTGCAGGTTTGTGAATTACAGTGCCCCTGAGCTCCTTTCTTCAAATCGTTTTTTTGTGAGCTGGCCGCAAACCCAAAGGATTGATTCAGGCCCTAATCTGGTTCCGGCACGGCATGCTGAGCGTTTGGCTAATTCCTCTTCCTGGTTGGAAATGAGCGTTAAATTTGCCCGTGCAGACACCTACAGCTAGTCTCTCATTGGTTCTCCCTATTCCTGTTCATCTTGCGCAGATATTGCAAACTGTGCCAAACAGCAGGTTAAAGGCACTGACTCTCCAAGTGGGGAGAGTGTTAGTAAAGGGTCTGGAATGGTGAACCTGAGTAAAAGGGGCCGAAAACTGAGATGCATTTGAAAACGTTTCCCGGTCACACGGTGCACCATACTGTGCGTTTCCCATGCATGTTTTAGCTGAAGGAAGAATCGCTTAAACCTGGAGAGTTGGGACCCATGGAATGGGTACCATGCAGTATGACTTCAAAGGGTCTGCATTTGCTCATCGAACCTCACCAATGCTATCAGCCCGAAGTGTCCAACCTTATGTCTCACTCAGCTCTGGGTGTAGATGAGGTAAATCCAGGTTGCATCACAAGCCCTGAATGAATTATTTAAGAATTGCTCTCTATTTCACTGTCATTGTATTTTGTTATTTAATCCATTTTGATAATGGGATTTATCGGATTTTCTCTGCTGCCTTCATGCAGCTGTACACACGCTTGATTCTCTTATGGAGACATATAAATCCATGGGTTTGAAAATTCTTACTAGTGAGGTGTATTCCTAGGCGTTGAATAGACGGTGTTTAGCCCATTTTGTTGAGCAAGCGGTAGGTCTTGACTATTACATATTTGACTTATGGAATGGTATCTCTGCTAATTTCTATCTCTGGTTTTATGCAGCACCCCAACTCACCTTTCCCCTTAAGCAAACATAAGTTGGTTTTCTAAATTTGAGACCCTGTTCTGTTTTGTAATTCAGTTCATGTGTAGCCCAGATTACATTCTGTGTATTAGTGATATCTTATGATGTTTCAATTTCCGTGTGGCTTATTTCACTTAGAATCATCGTACCTGAATCCACTCATTATGCCACGACGGGCCTGATGACATAGATTTCATTGGTGAGTGATATTCCATTGTACGTACGTACCACAATTTCTTTATCCATTTTTCGCTTTCTGGGATATTTAACTTGTACCGTAGACGAGGTTCTTGTGAAGACAGCCGTCTGAAACTTTGGGGTGGCTCTGTGTTTTTGATTTTAATTTCCCTAAGCTATAGGACCATAAGTTGAAGTGCAGTAGGCTGCGTTGCTTTGTTTTTTAGGTGTTTCAGGAAACACCATACACTTCTCCA
The DNA here is from genome assembly GCF_059928025.1 of Delphinapterus leucas. NCBI lineage: Eukaryota > Metazoa > Chordata > Mammalia > Artiodactyla > Monodontidae > Delphinapterus > Delphinapterus leucas. The sequence continues at coordinate 3,187,838 of NC_143147.1, read as the reverse complement.
GAGTGGCTGTTGGCAATTTACATCCCAACCATCAGCATAACAAGGCTCCCTGTTCTCCATGGCCTGTGCTGCCTTTCTGGATTTTACACTTTTTTCAGATGGCCCTTTTGACTGGGGGGCAGTGAGACTTCATTGTAGTGCAGATTTCTTTAACATGCTTGCTTGGTGTTGCCAGAAAGTGCGTATGCGTTTTTTCCTGAATATATTCAGGAAAAAACGCATACGCCCTTTTTGGCCAAGTGCATCATTGTGGACGTTCTGCCTCTTTTCCTATGCTTTAAATGCAATTCCAGTCTACCCCCTGAAATCGTTTTCCTGCAATTCTGCCCCGCTTTCAAGTCCTCTTCGCAGCCTTCCTTCAATATATTTTTGGACGATAGCTGTCATTTATAACTCTGCAGGTTTGTGAATTACATTGCCCCTGAGCTCCTTTCTTCACATCGCTTTCTTGTGAGCTGGCCGCAAACCCGCAGGATTGCTTCAGGCCCTAATCTGGTTCCGGCACGGCATGCTGAGCCTTTGGTTAATTCATCATCCTGGTGGGAAATGAGCGTTAAATTTGCCCGTGCAGACACCTACAGCTAGTCTCTCATTGGTTCTCCCTATTCCTGTTCATCTTGCGCAGAAACTGCAAACTGTGCCAAACAGCAGGTTAAAGGCACTGACTCTCCAAGTGGGGAGACTGTTAGTAAAGGGTCTGGAATTGTGAACCCGAGTAAAAGGGGACGAAAACTGAGATGCATTTGAAAACGTTTCCCGGTCACACGGTGCACCATACTGTGGGTTTCCCATGCATGTTTTAGCTGAAGGAAGAATCGCTTAAACCTGGAGAGTTGGGACCCATGGAATGGGTACCATGCAGTATGACTTCAAAGGGTCTGCATTTGCTCATCGAACCTCACCAATGCTATCAGCACGAAGTGTCCAACCTTATGTCTCACTCAGCTCTGGGTGTAGATGAGGGAAATCCAGGTTGCATCACAAGCCCTGAATGAATTATTTAAGAATTGCTCTCTATTTCAGTGTCATTGTGTTTTGTTTTTGTAATTCATTTTGATAATAGGATTTATCGCATTTTCTCTGCTGCCTTCATGCAGCTGTACACACGCTTGATTCTCTTATGGAGACATAAAAATCCATGGGTTTGAAGATTCTTACTAGTGAGGTGTATTCCTAGCCGTTGAATATAGGGTGTTTAGCCCATTTCGTTGAGCAAGGGGGAGGTCTTGACTATTACATATTTGACGTATGGAATGGTATCTGTGCTAATTTCTATCTCTGGTTTTATGCAGCACCCCAACTCACCTTTCCCCTTAAGCAAACATAAGTTGGTTTTCTAAATTTGAGACCCTGTTCTCTTTTGTAATTCAGTTCATGTGTAGCCAGGATTACATTCCGTGTATTAGTGATATCTTATAATATTTCATTTTCTGTGTGACTTATTTCACTTACAATCATCGTACCTGAATCCACTCATTATGCCACGACGGGCCAGTTGACATAGATTTCACTGGTGAGAGATATTACATTGTACGTACTTACCACAACTTCTTTATCCATTTTTCGCTTTCTGGGATATTTAACTTGTACCGTAGACCAGGTTCCTGTAAACAGAGCCGTCTGAAACTTTGGGGTGGCTGTTTCTTTTTGATATTAATTTCCCTAAGCTATAGGACCATAAGTGGAAGTGCCGTAGGCTCCGTTGCTTTGTTTTTAAGGTGTTTCAGGAAACACCATACACTTCTCCAGAGTGGCTGTTGGCAATTTACATCCCACCCATCAGCATAACAAGGCTCCCTGTTCTCCATGGCCTGTGCTGCCTTTCTGGATTTTACACTTTTTTCAGATGGCCCTTTTGACCGGGGGGCAGTGAGACTTCATTGTAGTGCAGATTTCTTTAACATGCTTGCTTGGTTGTCCAAAAATCGCGTATGCGTTTTTTCCTGAATATATTCAGGAAAAAAACGCATACGCACTTTTTGGCCAAGTGCATCATTGTCGACGTTCTGCCTCTTTTCCTATGCTTTAAATGCAATTCCAGTCTACCCCCTGAAATCGTTTTCCTGCAATTCTGCCCCGCTTTCAAGTCCTCTTCGCAGCCTTCCTTCAATATATTTTTGGACGATAGCTGTCATTTATAACTCTGCAGGTTTGTGAATTACATTGCCCCTGAGCTCCTTTCTTCACATCGCTTTCTTGTGAGCTGTCTGCAAACCCGCAGGATTGCTTCAGGCCCTAATCTTGTTCCGGCACGGCATGCGGAGCCTTTGGTTAATTCCTCTTCCTGGTGGGAAATGAGCGTTAAATTTGCCCATGCAGACACCTACAGCTAGTCTCTCATTGGTTCTCCCTATTCCTGTTCATCTTGCGCAGAAATTGCAAACTGTGCCAAACAGCAGGTTAAAGGCACTGACTCTCCAAGTGGGGAGAGTGTTATTAAAGGGTCTGGAATTGTGAACCCGAGTAAAAGGGGACGAAAACTGAGATGCATTTGAAAACGTTTCCCGGTCACACGGTGCACCATACTGTGGGTTTCCCATGCATGTTTTAGCTGAAGGAAGAATCGCTTAAACCTGGAGAGTTGGGACCCATGGAATGGGTACCATGAAGTATGACTTCAAAGGGTCTGCATTTGCTCACCGAACCTCACCAATGCTATCAGCCCGAAGTGTCTAACCTTATGTCTCACTCAGCTCTGGGTGTAGATGAGGTAAATCCAGGTTGCATCACAAGCCCTGAATGAATTATTTAAGAATTGCTCTCTATTTCAGTGTCATTGTGTTTTGTTTTTGTAATTCATTTTGTTAATAGGATTTATCGCATTTTCTCTGCTGCCTTCATGCAGCTGTACACACGCTTGATTCTCTTATGGAGACATATAAATCCATGGGTTTGAAGATTCTTACTAGTGAGGTGTATTCCTAGCCGTTGAATATAAGGTGTTTAGCCCATTTCGTTGAGCAAGGGGTAGGTCTTGACTATTACATATTTGACGTATGGAATGGTATCTGTGCTAATTTCTATCTCTGGTTTTATGCAGCACCCCAACTCACCTTTCCCCTTAAGCAAACATAAGTTGGTTTTCTAAATTTGAGACCCTGTTCTCTTTTGTAATTCAGTTCATGTGTAGCCAGGATTACATTCCGTGTATTAGTGATATCTTATAATATTTCATTTTCTGTGTGACTTATTTCACTTACAATCATCGTACCTGAATCCACTCATTATGCCACGACGGGCCAGTTGACATAGATTTCACTGGTGAGAGATATTACATTGTACGTACTTACCACAACTTCTTTATCCATTTTTCGCTTTCTGGGATATTTAACTTGTACCGTAGACGAGGTTCTTTTAAACAGAGCCGTCTGAAACTTTGGGGTGGCTGTGTGTTTTTGATTTTAATTTCCGTAAGCTATAGGACCATAAGTGGAATTGCCGTAGGCTCCGTTGCTTAGTTTTTTAGGTGTTTCAGGATTCACGATACACTTCTCCAGAGTGGCTGTTGGCAACTTACATCCCACCCATCTGCATAACAAGGCTCCCTGTTCTCCATGGCCTGTGCTGCCTTTCTGGATTTTACACTTTTTTCAGATGGCCCTTTTGACCTGGGGGCAATGAGACTTCATTGTAGTGCAGATTTCTTTAACATGCTTGCTTGGTTGGCCAAAAAGTGCGTATGCGTTTTTTCCTGAATATATTCAGGAAAAAACGCATACGCACTTTTTGGCCAAGTGCATCATTGTCGACGTTCTGCCTCTTTTCCTATGCTTTAAATGCAATTCCAGTCTACCCCCTGAAATCGTTTTCCTGCAATTCTGCCCCGCTTTCAAATCCTCTTCGCAGCCTTCCTTCAATATATTTTTGGACGATAGCTGTCATTTATAACTCTGCAGGTTTGTGAATTACAGTGCCCCTGAGCTCCTTTCTTCAAATCGTTTTCTTATGAGCTGGCCGCAAACCCGAAGGATTGATTCAGGCCCTAATCTGGTTCCGGCACGGCATGCTGAGCGTTTGGTTAATTCCTCTTCCTGGTGGGAAATGAGCATTAATTTTGCCCGTGCAGACACCTACAGCTAGTCTCTCATTGTTTCTCCCTAGTCTTGCGCAGAAATTGCAAACTGTGCCAAACAGCAGGTTAAAGGCACTGACTCTCCAAGTGGGGAGAGTGTTAGTAAAGGGTCTGGAATTGTGAACCCGAGTAAAAGGGGACGAAAACTGAGATGCATTTGAAAACGTTTCCCGGTCACATGGTGCACCATACTGTGGGATTCCCATGCATGTTTTAGCTGAAGGAAGAATCGCTTAAACCTGGAGACTTGGGAACCATGAAATGGGTCCCATGAAGTATGACTTCAAAGGGTCTGCATTTGCTCATCGAACCTCACCAATGCTATCAGTCCGAAGTGTCCAACCTTATGTCTCACTCAGCTCTGGGTGTAGATGAGGTAAATCCAGGTTGCATCACAAGCCCTGAATGAATTATTTAAGAATTGCTCTCTATTTCACTGGCATTGTGTTTTGTTTTTGTAATTCATTTTGATAATGGGATTTATCGGATTTTCTCTGCTGCCTTCATGCAGCTGTACACACGCTTGATTCTCTTATGGAGACATATAAATCCATGAGTTTGAAGATTCTTACTAGTCAGGTGTATTCCTAGGCGTTGAATATAGGGTGTTTAGCCCATTTCGTTGAGCAACGGGTAGGTCTTGACTATTACATATTTGACGTATGGAATGGTATCTGTGCTAATTTCTATCTCTGGTTTTATGCAGCACCCCAACTCACCTTTCCCCTTAAGCAAACATAAGTAGGTTTTCTAAATTTGAGAACCTGTTCTGGTTTGTAATTCAGTTCATGTGTAGCCAAGATTACATTCCGTGTATTAGTGATATCTTATGATGTTTCATTTTCTGTGTGACTTATTTCACTTAGAATCATTGTACCTGAAACCACTCCTTATGCCACGACGGGCCTGATGACATAGATTTCATTGGTGAGTGATATTCCATTGTACGTACTTACCACAACTTCTTTATCCATTTTTCGCTTTCTGGGATATTTAACTTGTACCGTAGACGAGGTTCTTGTAAACAGAGCCGTCTGAAACTTTGGGGTGGCTGTGTGTTTTTGATATTAATTTCCCTAAGCTATAGGACCATAAGTGGAAGTGCCGTAGGCTCCGTTGCTTTGTTTTTAAGGTGTTTCAGGAAACACTATACACTTCTCCAGAGTGGCTGTTGGCAATTTACATCCCACCCATCAGCATAACAAGGCTCCCTGTTCTCCATGGCCTGTGCTGCATTTCTGGATTTTACACGTTTTTCAGATGGCCCTTTTGACCAGGGGGCAGTGAGTCTTCATTGTAGTGCAGATTTCTTTAACATGCTTGCTTGGTTGGCCAAAAAGTGCGTATGCGTTTTTTCCTGAATATATTCAGGAAAAAACGCATACGCACTTTTTGGCCAAGTGCATCATTGTGGACGTTCTGCCTCTTTTCCTATGCTTTAAATGCAATTCCAGTCTACGCCCTGAAATCGTTTTCCTGCAATTCTGCCCCACTTTCAAGTCCTCTTCGCAGCCTTCCTTCAATATATTTTTGGACGATAGCTGTCATTTATAACTCTGCAGGTTTGTGAATTACAGTGCCCCTGAGCTCCTTTCTTCAAATCGCTTTCTTGTGAGATGGCCGCAAACCTGCAGGTTTGATTCAGGCTCTAATCTGGTTCCAGCACGGAATGCTGAGCGTTTGGTTAATTCCTCTTCCTGGTTGGAAATGTGCGTTAAATTTGCCCGTGCAGGCACCTACAGCTAGTCTCTCATTGGTTCTCCCTATTCCTGTTCATCTTGCGCAGAAATTGCAAACTGTGCCAAACAGCAGGTTAAAGGCACTGACTCTCCAAGTGGGGAGAGTGTTAGTAAAGGGTCTGGAATGGTGAACCCGAGTAAAAGGGGCCGAAAACTGAGATGCATTTGAAAACGTTTCCCGGTCACACGGTGCACCATACTGTGGGTTTCCCATGCATGTTTTAGCTGAAGGAAGAATCGCTTAAACCTGGAGAGTTGGGACCCATGGAATGGGTACCATGCAGTATGACTTCAAATGGTCTGCATTTGCTCATCGAACCTCACCAATGCTATCAGCCCGAAGAGTCCAACCTTATGTCTCACTCATATCTGGGTGCAGATGAGGTAAATCCAGGTTGCACCACAAGCCCTGAATGAATTATTTAAGAATTGCTCTCTATTTCACTGTCATTGTGTTTTGTTTTTTAATTCATTTTGATAATGTGATTTATCGGATTTTCTCTGCTGCCTTCATGCAGCTGTACACAGGCTTGATTCTCTTATGGAGACATATAAATCCATGGGTTTGAAGATTCTTACTAGTCAGGTGTATTCCTAGGCGTTGAAAATAGGGTGTTTAGCCCATTTCGTTGAGCAAGGGGTAGGTCTTGACTATTACATATTTGACTTATGGAATGGTATCTGTGCTAATTTCTATCTCTGGTTTTATGCAGCACCCCAACTCACCTTTCCCCTTAAGCAAACATAAGTTGGTTTTCTAAATTTGAGACCCTGTTCTGTTTTGTAATTCAGTTCATGTGTAGCCCAGATTACATTCCGTGTATTACTGATATCTTATGATGTTTCATTTTCTGCGTGACTTATTTCACTTAGAATCATCGTACCTGAATCCACTCATTATGCCACGACGGACCTGATGACATAGATTTCATTGGTGAGTGATATTCCATTGTACGTACGTACCACAAGTTCTTTATCCATTTTTCGCTTTCTGGGATATTTAACTTGTACCGTAGACGAGGTTCTTGTGAAGAGAGCCGTCTGAAACTTTGGGGTGGCTGTGTGTTTTTGATTTTAATTTCCCTAATCTATAGGTCCAAAAGTGGAAGTGCCGTAGGCTCCGTTGCTTTGTTTTTTAGGTGTTTCAGGAAACACCATACACTTCTCCAGAGTGGCTGTTGGCAATTTACATCCCACCCATCAGCATAACAAGGCTCCCTGTTCTCCATGGCCTGTGCTGCCTTTCTGGATTTTACACTTTTTTCAGATGGCCCTTTTGACCGGGGGGCAGTGAGACTTCATTTTAGTGCAGATTTCTTTAACATGCTTGCTTGGTTGTCCAAAAAGCGCGTATGCGTTTTTTCCTGAATATATTCAGGAAAAAAACGCATACGCCCTTTTTGGCCAAGTGCATCATTGTCGACGTTCTGCCTCTTTTCCTATGCTTTAAATGCAATTCCAGTCTACCCCCTGAAATCGTTTTCCTGCAATTCTGCCCTGCTTTCAAGTCCTCTTCGCAGCCTTCCTTCAATATATTATTGGACGATAGCTGTCATTTATAACTCTGCAGGTTTGTGAATTACAGTGCCCCTGAGCTCCTTTCTTCAAATCGCTTTCTTGTGAGCTGTCCGCAAACCCGCAGGATTGCTTCAGGCCCTAATCTGGTTCTGGCACGGCATGCTGAGCGTTTGGTTAATTCCTCTTCCTGGTGGGAAATGAGCATTAATTTTGCCCGTGCAGACACCTACAGCTAGTCTCTCATTGTTTCTCCCTAGTCTTGCGCAGAAATTGCAAACTGTGCCAAACAGCAGGTTAAAGGCACTGACTCTCCAAGTGGGGAGAGTTTAATAAAGGGTCTGGAATTGTAAACCCGAGTAAAAGGGGACGAAAACTGAGATGCATTTGAAAACGTTTCCCAGTCACACGGTGCACCCTACTGTGGGTTTCCCATGCATGTTTTCGCTGAAGGAAGAATCGCTTAAACCTGGAGGGTTGGGATCCATGGAATGGGTACCATGCAGTATGACTTCAAAGGGTCTGCATTTGCTCATCGAACCTCACCAATGCTATCAGCCCGAAGTGTCCAAGCTTATGTCTCACTCAGCTCTGGGTGTAGATGAGGTAAATCAAGGTTACATCACAAGCCCTGAATGAATTATTTAAGAATTGCTCTCTATTTCACTGTCATTGTGTTTCGTTTTTGTAATTCATTTTGATAATGGGATTTATCGGATTTTCTCTGCTGCATTCATGCAGCTGTACACAGGCTTGATTCTCTTATGGAGAGATATAAATCCATGGGTTTGAAGATTCTTACTAGTCAGGTGTATTCCTAGGTGTTGAATATAGGGTGTTTAGCCCATTTCGTGAAGAAAGGGGTAGGTCTTGACTATTACATATTTGACTTATGGAATGGTATCTGTGCTAATTTCTATCTCTGGTTTTATGCAGCACCCCAACTCACCTTTCCCCTTCAGGAAACATAAGTTGGTTTTCTAAATTTGAGACCCTGTTCTGTTTTGTAATTCAGTTCATGTGTAGCCAATCTTACATTCCGTGTATTAGTGATATCTTATGATGTTTCATTTTCTGTGTGACTTATTTCACTTAGAATCATCGTACCTGAATCCACTCATTATGCCATGACGAGCCTGATGTCAAAGATTTCATTGGTGAGTGATATTCCATTGTACGTACGTATCACAATTTCTTTATCCATTTTTTGCTCTCTGGGATATTTAACTTGTACTGTAGACGAGGTTCTTGTAAACAGAGCCGTCTGAAATTTTGGGGTGGCTGTGTGTTTTTGATTTTAATTTCCCTATGCTATAGGACCATAAGTGGAAGTGCCGTAGGCTCCGCTGCTTTGTTTTTTTGGTGTTTCAGGAAACACCATACACTTCTGCAGAGTGGCTGTTGGCAATTTACATCCCACCCATCAGCATAACATGGCTCCCTGTTCTCCATGGCCTGTGCTGCATTTCTGGATTTTACACTTTTTTCAGATGGCCCTTTTGACCGGGGGGCAGTGAGACTTCATTGTAGTGAAGATTTCTTTAACATGCTTGCTTGGTTGGCCAAAAAGAGCGTATGCGTTTTTTCCTGAATATATTCAGGGAAAAACGCATACGCCCTTTTTGGCCAAGTGCATCATTGTCAACGTTCTGCCTCTTTTCCTATGTTTTAAAAGCAATTCCAATCTACCCCCTGAAATCGTTTTCCTGCAATTCTGCCCCGCTTTCAAGTCCTCTTCGCAGCCTTCCTTCAATATATTTTTGGATGATAGCTGTCATTTATAACTCTGCAGGTTTGTGAATTACAGTGCCCCTGAGCTCCTTTCTTCAAATCGTTTTCTTGTGAGCTGGCCGCAAACCCGCAGGACTGCTTCAGGCCCTAATCTGTTTCTGGCACGGAATGGTGAGCGTTTGGTTAATTCCTCTTCCTGGTGGGCAATGAGCGTTAAATTTGCCCGTGCAGCCACCTACAGCTAGTCTCTCATTGGTTCTCCTTATTCCTGTTCATCTTGCGCAGAAATTGCAAACTGTGCCAAACAGCAGGTTAAAGGCACTGACTACCCAAGTGGGGAGAGTTTAATAAAGGGTCTGGAATTGTGAACCCGAGTAAAAGGGGACGGAAACTGAGATGCATTTGAAAACGTTTCCCAGTCACACGGCGCAACATACTGTGGATTTCCCATGCATGTTTTAGCTGAAGGAAGAATCCCTTAAACCTGGAGAGTTGGGACCCATGGAATGGGTACCATGCAGTATGACTTCAAAGGGTCTGCATTTTCTCATCGAACCTCACCAATGCTATCAGCCCGGAGTGTCCAACCTTATGTGTCATTCAGCTTTGGGTGTCGATGAGGTAAATCCAGGTTGCATCACAAGCCCTGAATGAATTATTTAAGAATTGCTCTCTATTTCACTGTCATTGTGTTTTGTTTTTGTAATTCATTTTGATAAGGGGATTTATCGGATTTTCTCTGCTGCCTTCATGCAGCTGTACACACGCTTGATTCTCTTATGGAGACATATAAATCCATGGGTTTGAAGATTCTTACTAGTCAGGTGTATAACTAGGCGTTGAATAGAGGGTGTTTAGCCCATTTAGTTGAGCAAGGGGTAGGTCTTGACTATTACATATTTGACTTATGGAATGGTATCTGTGCTAATTTCTATCTCTGGTTCTATGCAGCACCCCAACTCACCTTTCCCCTTCAGGAAACATAAGTTGGTTTTCTAAATTTGAGACCCTGTTCTGTTTTGTAATTCAGTTCATGTGTAGCCAAGATTACATTCCGTGTATTAGTGATATCTTATGATGTTTCATTTTCTGTGTGACTTATTTCTCTTAGAATCATTGTACATGACACCACTCATTATGCCATGACTGGCCTGATGACGTAGATGTCATTGGTGAGTGATATTCCATTGTACGTACGTACCACAATTTCTTTATCCATTTTTCGCTTTCTGGGATATTTAACTTGTACCGTAGATGAGGTTCTTGTAAACAGAGACGTCTGAAACTGGGGTGGCTGTGTGTTTTTGATTTTAATTTCCCTAAGCTATAGGACCATAAGTGGAAGTGCCGTAGGCTCCGTTGCTTTGTTTTTTTGGTGTTTCAGGAAACACCATACACTTCTCCAGAGTGGCTCTTGGCAATTTACATCCCACCCATCAGCATTACATGGCTCCCTGTTCTCCATGGCCTGTGCTGCATTTCTGGATTTTACACTTTTTTCAGATGGCCCTTTTGACCGGGGGGCAGTGAGACTTCATTGTAGTGCAGATTTCTTTAACATGCTTGCTTGGTTGGCCAAAAAGGGCGTATGAGTTTTTTCTGGAATATATTCAGGAAAAAACGCATACGCCCTTTTTGGCCAAGTGCATCATTGTCGACGTTCTGCCTCTTTTCCTATGTTTTAAATGAAATTCAGGTCTACCCCCTGAAATCGTTTTCCTGCAATTCTGCCCTGCTTTCAAGTCCTCTTCGCAGCGTTCCTTCAATATATTTTTGGACGATAGCTGTCATTTATAACTCTGCAGGCTTGTGAATTACAGTGCCCCTGAGCGCCTTTCTTCAAATCGCTTTCTTATGAGCCAGCCGCAAACCCGCAGGATTGCTTCAGGCCCTAATCTGGTTCCGGCACGGCATGCTGAGCCTTTGTTTAATTCCTCTTCCTGGTGGGAAATGAGCGTTAAATTTGCCCCTGCAGACACCTACAGCTAGTCTCTCATTGGTTCTCCCTATTCCTGTTCATCTTGCACAGAAATTGCAAACTGTGCCAAACAGGAGGTTAAAGGCACTGACTCTCCACGTGGGGAGAGTGTTAGTAAATGGTCTGGAATTGTGAACCCGAGTAAATAGGGGACAAACCCTGAGATGCATTTGAAAAGGTTTCCCGGTCACACGGTGCACCATATTGTGGGTTTCCCATGCATGCTTTAGCTGAAGGAAGAATCGCTTAAACCTGGAGAGTTGGGACCCATGGAATGGGTACCATGTAGTATGACTTCAAATGGTCTGCATTTGCTCATCGAACCTCACCAATGCTATCAGCCCGAAGTGTCCAACCTTATGTCTCACTCAGCTCTGGGTGTAGATAAGGTAAATCCAGGTTGCATCACAAGCCCTGAATGAATTATTTAAGAATTGCTCTCTATTTCACTGTCATTGTGTTTTGTTTTTGTAATTCATTTTGATAATAGGATTTATCGGATTCTCTCTGCTGCCTTCATGCAGCTGTACACACGCTTGATTCTCTTATGGAGACATATAAATCCATGGGTTTGAAGATTCTTACTAGTCAGGTGTATTCCTAGGCGTTGAATATAGGGTGTTTAGCCCATTTGGTTGAGCAAGGGGTAGGTCTTGACTATTAAATATTTGACGTATGGAATGGTATCTGTGCTAATATCTATCTCTGGTTTTATGCAGCACCCCAACTCAGCTTTCCCCTTAATCAAACATAAGTTGGTTTTCTAAATTTGAGACCCTGTTCTGTTTTGTAATTCAGTTCATGTGTAGCCAAGATTGCATTCCGTGTATTAGTGATATCTTATGATGTTTCATTTTCTGTGTGACATATTTCACTTAGAATCATCGTACCTGTATCCACTCATTAGGCCACAACGGGCCAGATGACATAGATTTCATTGGTGAGTGATATTCCATTGTACGTACGTACCACAACTTCTTTATCCATTTTTCGCTTTCTGGGATATTTAACTTGTACCGTAGACGAGGTTCTTGTAAACAGAGCCGTCTGAAATTTTGGGGTCGCTGTGTGTTTTTGATTTTAATTTCCCTAAGCTATAGGACCCTAAGTGGAAGTGCCGTAGGCTCCGTTGCTTTGTTTTTTAGTTGTTTCAGGAAACACCATACACATCTCCAGAGTGGCTGTTGGCAATTTACATCCCACCCATCAGCATAACAAGGCTCCCTGTTCTCCATGGCCTGTGCTGCATTTCTGGATTTTACACTTTTTTCAGATGGCCCTTTTGACCGTGAGGCAGTGAGACTTCATTTTAGTGCAGATTTCTTTAACATCCTTGCTTGGTTGGCCAAAAAGTGCGTATGCGTTTTTTCCTGAATATATTCAGGAAAAAACGCATACGCACTTTTTGGCCAAGTGCATCATTGTCGACGTTCTGCCTCTTTTCCTATGCTTTAAATGCAATTCCAGTCTACCCCCTGAAATCGTTTTCCTGCAATTCTGCCCCGCTTTCAAATCCTCTTCGCAGTCTTCCTTCAATATATTTTTGGACGATAGCTGTCATTTATAACTCTGCAGGTTTGTGAATTACAGTGCCCCTGAGCTCCTTTCTTCAAATCGTTTTCTTGTGAGCTGGCCGCAAACCCAAAGGATTGATTCAGGCCCTAATCTGGTTCTGGCACGGCATGCTGAGCGTTTGGTTAATTCCTCTTCCTGGTTGGAAATGAGCGTTAAATTTGCCCGTGCAGACACCTACAGCTAGTCTCTCATTGGTTCTCCCTATTCCTGTTCATCTTGCGCAGATATTGCAAACTGTGCCAAACAGCAGGTTAAAGGCACTGACTCTCCAAGTGGGGAGAGTGTTAGTAAAGGGTCTGGAATGGTGAACCTGAGTAAAAGGGGCCAAAAACTGAGATGCATTTGATAACGTTTCCCGGTCACACGGTGCACCATACTGTGCGTTTCCCATGCATGTTTTAGCTGAAGGAAGAATCGCTTAAACCTGGAGAGTTGGGACCCATGGAATGGGTACCATGCAGTATGACTTCAAAGGGTCTGCATTTGCTCATCGAACCTCACCAATGCTATCAGCCCGAAGTGTCCAACCTTATGTCTCACTCAGCTCTGGGTGTAGATGAGGTAAATCCAGGTTGCATCACAAGCCCTGAATGAATTATTTAAGAATTGCTCTCTATTTCACTGTCATTGTGTTTTGTTATTTAATCCATTTTGATAATGGGATTTATCGGATTTTCTCTGCTGCCTTCATGCAGCTGTACACTCGCTTGATTCTCTTATGGAGACATATAAATCCATGGGTTTGAAGATTCTTACTAGTCAGGTGTATTCCTAGGCGTTGAATAGAGGGTGTTTAGCCCATTTTGTTGAGCAAGCGGTAGGTCTTGACTATTACATATTTGACTTATGGAATGGTATCTCTGCTAATTTCTATCTCTGGTTTTATGCAGCACCCCAACTCACCTTTCCCCTTAAGCAAACATAAGTTGGTTTTCTAAATTTGAGACCCTGTTCTGTTTTGTAATTCAGTTCATGTGTAGCCCAGATTACATTCTGTGTATTAGTGATATCTTATGATGTTTCAATTTCCGTGTGGCTTATTTCACTTAGAATCATCGTACCTGAATCCACTCATTATGCCACGACGGGCCTGATGACATAGATTTCATTGGTGAGTGATATTCCATTGTACGTACGTACCACAACTTCTTTATCCATTTTTCGCTTTCTGGGATATTTAACTTGTACCGTAGACGAGGTTCTTGTGAAGACAGCCGTCTGAAACTTTGGGGTGGCTCTGTGTTTTTGATTTTAATTTCCCTAAGCTATAGGACCATAAGTTGAAGTGCAGTAGGCTGCGTTGCTTTGTTTTTTAGGTGTTTCAGGAAACACCATACACTTCTCCAGAGTGGCTGTTGGCAATTTACATCCCAACCATCAGCATAACAAGGCTCCCTGTTCTCCATGGCCTGTGCTGCCTTTCTGGATTTTACACTTTTTTCAGATGGCCCTTTTGACCGGGGGGCAGTGAGACTTCATTGTAGTGCAGATTTCTTTAACATGCTTGCTTGGTTGGCCAAAAAGGGCGTATGAGTTTTTTCTGGAATATATTCAGGAAAAAACGCATACGCCCTTTTTGGCCAAGTGCATCATTGTCGACGTTCTGCCTCTTTTCCTATGTTTTAAATGCAATTCAGGTCTACCCCCTGAAATCGTTTTCCTGCAATTCTGCCCTGCTTTCAAGTCCTCTTCGCAGCGTTCCTTCAATATATTTTTGGACGATAGCTGTCATTTATAACTCTGCAGGCTTGTGAATTACAGTGCCCCTGAGCGCCTTTCTTCAAATCGCTTTCTTATGAGCCAGCCGCAAACCCGCAGGATTGCTTCAGGCCCTAATCTGGTTCCGGCACGGCATGCTGAGCCTTTGTTTAATTCCTCTTCCTGGTGGGAAATGAGCGTTAAATTTGCCCCTGCAGACACCTACAGCTAGTCTCTCATTGGTTCTCCCTATTCCTGTTCATCTTGCACAGAAATTGCAAACTGTGCCAAACAGGAGGTTAAAGGCACTGACTCTCCACGTGGGGAGAGTGTTAGTAAATGGTCTGGAATTGTGAACCCGACTAAATAGGGGACAAACCCTGAGATGCATTTGAAAAGGTTTCCCGGTCACACGGTGCACCATATTGTGGGTTTCCCATGCATGCTTTAGCTGAAGGAAGAATCGCTTAAACCTGGAGAGTTGGGACCCATGGAATGGGTACCATGTAGTATGACTTCAAATGGTCTGCATTTGCTCATCGAACCTCACCAATGCTATCAGCCCGAAGTGTCCAACCTTATGTCTCACTCAGCTCTGGGTGTAGATAAGGTAAATCCAGGTTGCATCACAAGCCCTGAATGAATTATTTAAGAATTGCTCTCTATTTCACTGTCATTGTGTTTTGTTTTTGTAATTCATTTTGATAATAGGATTTATCGGATTCTCTCTGCTGCCTTCATGCAGCTGTACACACGCTTGATTCTCTTATGGAGACATATAAATCCATGGGTTTGAAGATTCTTACTAGTCAGGTGTATTCCTAGGCGTTGAATATAGGGTGTTTAGCCCATTTGGTTGAGCAAGGGGTAGGTCTTGACTATTAAATATTTGACGTATGGAATGGTATCTGTGCTAATATCTATCTCTGGTTTTATGCAGCACCCCAACTCAGCTTTCCCCTTAATCAAACATAAGTTGGTTTTCTAAATTTGAGACCCTGTTCTGTTTTGTAATTCAGTTCATGTGTAGCCAAGATTGCATTCCGTGTATTAGTGATATCTTATGATGTTTCATTTTCTGTGTGACATATTTCACTTAGAATCATCGTACCTGTATCCACTCATTAGGCCACGGCGGACCAGATGACATAGATTTCATTGGTGAGTGATATTCCATTGTACGTACGTACCACAACTTCTTTATCCATTTTTCGCTTTCTGGGATATTTAACTTGTACCGTAGACGAGGTTCTTGTAAACAGAGCCGTCTGAAATTTTGGGGTCGCTGTGTGTTTTTGATTTTAATTTCCCTAAGCTATAGGACCCTAAGTGGAAGTGCCGTAGGCTCCGTTGCTTTGTTTTTTAGTTGTTTCAGGAAACACCATACACATCTCCAGAGTGGCTGTTGGCAATTTACATCCCACCCATCAGCATAACAAGGCTCCCTGTTCTCCATGGCCTGTGCTGCATTTCTGGATTTTACACTTTTTTCAGATGGCCCTTTTGACCGTGAGGCAGTGAGACTTCATTTTAGTGCAGATTTCTTTAACATGCTTGCTTGGTTGGCCAAAAAGTGCGTATGCGTTTTTTCCTGAATATATTCAGGAAAAAACGCATACGCACTTTTTGGCCAAGTGCATCATTGTCGACGTTCTGCCTCTTTTCCTATGCTTTAAATGCAATTCCAGTCTACCCCCTGAAATCGTTTTCCTGCAATTCTGCCCCGCTTTCAAATCCTCTTCGCAGTCTTCCTTCAATATATTTTTGGACGATAGCTGTCATTTATAACTCTGCAGGTTTGTGAATTACAGTGCCCCTGAGCTCCTTTCTTCAAATCGTTTTCTTGTGAGCTGGCCGCAAACCCAAAGGATTGATTCAGGCCCTAATCTGGTTCCGGCACGGCATGCTGAGCGTTTGGTTAATTCCTCTTCCTGGTTGGAAATGAGCGTTAAATTTGCCCGTGCAGACACCTACAGCTAGTCTCTCATTGGTTCTCCCTATTCCTGTTCATCTTGCGCAGATATTGCAAACTGTGCCAAACAGCAGGTTAAAGGCACTGACTCTCCAAGTGGGGAGAGTGTTAGTAAAGGGTCTGGAATGGTGAACCTGAGTAAAAGGGGCCGAAAACTGAGATGCATTTGAAAACGTTTCCCGGTCACACGGTGCACCATACTGTGCGTTTCCCATGCATGTTTTAGCTGAAGGAAGAATCGCTTAAACCTGGAGAGTTGGGACCCATGGAATGGGTACCATGCAGTATGACTTCAAAGGGTCTGCATTTGCTCATCGAACCTCACCAATGCTATCAGCCCGAAGTGTCCAACCTTATGTCTCACTCAGCTCTGGGTGTAGATGAGGTAAATCCAGGTTGCATCACAAGCCCTGAATGAATTATTTAAGAATTGCTCTCTATTTCACTGTCATTGTGTTTTGTTATTTAATCCATTTTGATAATGGGATTTATCGGATTTTCTCTGCTGCCTTCATGCAGCTGTACACACGCTTGATTCTCTTATGGAGACATATAAATCCATGGGTTTGAAGATTCTTACTAGTCAGGTGTATTCCTAGGCGTTGAATAGAGGGTGTTTAGCCCATTTTGTTGAGCAAGCGGTAGGTCTTGACTATTACATATTTGACTTATGGAATGGTATCTCTGCTAATTTCTATCTCTGGTTTTATGCAGCACCCCAACTCACCTTTCCCCTTAAGCAAACATAAGTTGGTTTTCTAAATTTGAGACCCTGTTCTGTTTTGTAATTCAGTTCATGTGTAGCCCAGATTACATTCTGTGTATTAGTGATATCTTATGATGTTTCAATTTCCGTGTGGCTTATTTCACTTAGAATCATCGTACCTGAATCCACTCATTATGCCACGACGGGCCTGATGACATAGATTTCATTGGTGAGTGATATTCCATTGTACGTACGTACCACAATTTCTTTATCCATTTTTCGCTTTCTGGGATATTTAACTTGTACCGTAGACGAGGTTCTTGTGAAGACAGCCGTCTGAAACTTTGGGGTGGCTCTGTGTTTTTGATTTTAATTTCCCTAAGTTATAGGACCATAAGTTGAAGTGCAGTAGGCTGCGTTGCTTTGTTTTTTAGGTGTTTCAGGAAACACCATACACTTCTCCAGAGTGGCTGTTGGCAATTTACATCCCAACCATCAGCATAACAAGGCTCCCTGTTCTCCATGGCCTGTGCTGCCTTTCTGGATTTTACACTTTTTTCAGATGGCCCTTTTGACTGGGGGGCAGTGAGACTTCATTGTAGTGCAGATTTCTTTAACATGCTTGCTTGGTGTTGCCAGAAAGTGCGTATGCGTTTTTTCCTGAATATATTCAGGAAAAAACGCATACGCCCTTTTTGGCCAAGTGCATCATTGTGGACGTTCTGCCTCTTTTCCTATGCTTTAAATGCAATTCCAGTCTACCCCCTGAAATCGTTTTCCTGCAATTCTGCCCCGCTTTCAAGTCCTCTTCGCAGCCTTCCTTCAATATATTTTTGGACGATAGCTGTCATTTATAACTCTGCAGGTTTGTGAATTACATTGCCCCTGAGCTCCTTTCTTCACATCGCTTTCTTGTGAGCTGGCCGCAAACCCGCAGGATTGCTTCAGGCCCTAATCTGGTTCCGGCACGGCATGCTGAGCCTTTGGTTAATTCATCATCCTGGTGGGAAATGAGCGTTAAATTTGCCCGTGCAGACACCTACAGCTAGTCTCTCATTGGTTCTCCCTATTCCTGTTCATCTTGCGCAGAAACTGCAAACTGTGCCAAACAGCAGGTTAAAGGCACTGACTCTCCAAGTGGGGAGACTGTTAGTAAAGGGTCTGGAATTGTGAACCCGAGTAAAAGGGGACGAAAACTGAGATGCATTTGAAAACGTTTCCCGGTCACACGGTGCACCATACTGTGGGTTTCCCATGCATGTTTTAGCTGAAGGAAGAATCGCTTAAACCTGGAGAGTTGGGACCCATGGAATGGGTACCATGCAGTATGACTTCAAAGGGTCTGCATTTGCTCATCGAACCTCACCAATGCTATCAGCACGAAGTGTCCAACCTTATGTCTCACTCAGCTCTGGGTGTAGATGAGGGAAATCCAGGTTGCATCACAAGCCCTGAATGAATTATTTAAGAATTGCTCTCTATTTCAGTGTCATTGTGTTTTGTTTTTGTAATTCATTTTGATAATAGGATTTATCGCATTTTCTCTGCTGCCTTCATGCAGCTGTACACACGCTTGATTCTCTTATGGAGACATAAAAATCCATGGGTTTGAAGATTCTTACTAGTGAGGTGTATTCCTAGCCGTTGAATATAGGGTGTTTAGCCCATTTCGTTGAGCAAGGGGGAGGTCTTGACTATTACATATTTGACGTATGGAATGGTATCTGTGCTAATTTCTATCTCTGGTTTTATGCAGCACCCCAACTCACCTTTCCCCTTAAGCAAACATAAGTTGGTTTTCTAAATTTGAGACCCTGTTCTCTTTTGTAATTCAGTTCATGTGTAGCCAGGATTACATTCCGTGTATTAGTGATATCTTATAATATTTCATTTTCTGTGTGACTTATTTCACTTACAATCATCGTACCTGAATCCACTCATTATGCCACGACGGGCCAGTTGACATAGATTTCACTGGTGAGAGATATTACATTGTACGTACTTACCACAACTTCTTTATCCATTTTTCGCTTTCTGGGATATTTAACTTGTACCGTAGACCAGGTTCCTGTAAACAGAGCCGTCTGAAACTTTGGGGTGGCTGTTTCTTTTTGATTTTAATTTCCGTAAGCTATAGGACCATAAGTGGAATTGCCGTAGGCTCCGTTGCTTAGTGTTTTAGGTGTTTCAGGATTCACGATACACTTCTCCAGAGTGGCTGTTGGCAACTTACATCCCACCCATCTGCATAACAAGGCTCCCTGTTCTCCATGGCCTGTGCTGCCTTTCTGGATTTTACACTTTTTTCAGATGGCCCTTTTGACCTGGGGGCAATGAGACTTCATTGTAGTGCAGATTTCTTTAACATGCTTGCTTGGTTGGCCAAAAAGTGCGTATGCGTTTTTTCCTGAATATATTCAGGAAAAAACGCATACGCACTTTTTGGCCAAGTGCATCATTGTCGACGTTCTGCCTCTTTTCCTATGCTTTAAATGCAATTCCAGTCTACCCCCTGAAATCGTTTTCCTGCAATTCTGCCCCGCTTTCAAATCCTCTTCGCAGCCTTCCTTCAATATATTTTTGGACGATAGCTGTCATTTATAACTCTGCAGGTTTGTGAATTACAGTGCCCCTGAGCTCCTTTCTTCAAATCGTTTTCTTATGAGCTGGCCGCAAACCCGAAGGATTGATTCAGGCCCTAATCTGGTTCTGGCACGGCATGCTGAGCGTTTGGTTAATTCCTCTTCCTGGTGGGAAATGAGCATTAATTTTGCCCGTGCAGACACCTACAGCTAGTCTCTCATTGTTTCTCCCTAGTCTTGCACAGAAATTGCAAACTGTGCCAAACAGCAGGTTAAAGGCACTGACTCTCCAAGTGGGGAGAGTGTTAGTAAAGGGTCTGGAATTGTGAACCCGAGTAAAAGGGGACGAAAACTGAGATGCATTTGAAAACGTTTCCCGGTCACATGGTGCACCATACTGTGGGATTCCCATGCATGTTTTAGCTGAAGGAAGAATCGCTTAAACCTGGAGACTTGGGAACCATGAAATGGGTCCCATGAAGTATGACTAAAAAGGGTCTGCATTTGCTCATCGAACCTCACCAATGCTATCAGTCCGAAGTGTCCAACCTTATGTCTCACTCAGCTCTGGGTGTAGATGAGGTAAATCCAGGTTGCATCACAAGCCCTGAATGAATTATTTAAGAATTGCTCTCTATTTCACTGGCATTGTGTTTTGTTTTTGTAATTCATTTTGATAATGGGATTTATCGGATTTTCTCTGCTGCCTTCATGCAGCTGTACACACGCTTGATTCTCTTATGGAGACATATAAATCCATGAGTTTGAAGATTCTTACTAGTCAGGTGTATTCCTAGGCGTTGAATATAGGGTGTTTAGCCCATTTCGTTGAGCAACGGGTAGGTCTTGACTATTACATATTTGACGTATGGAATGGTATCTGTGCTAATTTCTATCTCTGGTTTTATGCAGCACCCCAACTCACCTTTCCCCTTAAGCAAACATAAGTAGGTTTTCTAAATTTGAGAACCTGTTCTGGTTTGTAATTCAGTTCATGTGTAGCCAAGATTACATTCCGTGTATTAGTGATATCTTATGATGTTTCATTTTCTGTGTGACTTATTTCACTTAGAATCATTGTACCTGAAACCACTCCTTATGCCACGACGGGCCTGATGACATAGATTTCATTGGTGAGTGATATTCCATTGTACGTACTTACCACAACTTCTTTATCCATTTTTCGCTTTCTGGGATATTTAACTTGTACCGTAGACGAGGTTCTTGTAAACAGAGCCGTCTGAAACTTTGGGGTGGCTGTGTGTTTTTGATATTAATTTCCCTAAGCTATAGGACCATAAGTGGAAGTGCCGTAGGCTCCGTTGCTTTGTTTTTAAGGTGTTTCAGGAAACACTATACACTTCTCCAGAGTGGCTGTTGGCAATTTACATCCCACCCATCAGCATAACAAGGCTCCCTGTTCTCCATGGCCTGTGCTGCATTTCTGGATTTTACACGTTTTTCAGATGGCCCTTTTGACCAGGGGGCAGTGAGTCTTCATTGTAGTGCAGATTTCTTTAACATGCTTGCTTGGTTGGCCAAAAAGTGCGTATGCGTTTTTTCCTGAATATATTCAGGAAAAAACGCATACGCACTTTTTGGCCAAGTGCATCATTGTGGACGTTCTGCCTCTTTTCCTATGCTTTAAATGCAATTCCAGTCTACCCCCTGAAATCGTTTTCCTGCAATTCTGCCCCACTTTCAAGTCCTCTTCGCAGCCTTCCTTCAATATATTTTTGGACGATAGCTGTCATTTATAACTCTGCAGGTTTGTGAATTACAGTGCCCCTGAGCTCCTTTCTTCAAATCGCTTTCTTGTGAGATGGCCGCAAACCTGCAGGTTTGATTCAGGCTCTAATCTGGTTCCAGCACGGAATGCTGAGCGTTTGGTTAATTCCTCTTCCTGGTTGGAAATGTGCGTTAAATTTGCCCGTGCAGGCACCTACAGCTAGTCTCTCATTGGTTCTCCCTATTCCTGTTCATCTTGCGCAGAAATTGCAAACTGTGCCAAACAGCAGGTTAAAGGCACTGACTCTCCAAGTGGGGAGAGTGTTAGTAAAGGGTCTGGAATTGTGAACCCGAGTAAAAGGGGACGAAAACTGAGATGCATTTGAAAACGTTTCACGGTCACATGGTGCACCATACTGTGGGATTCCCATGCATGTTTTAGCTGAAGGAAGAATCGCTTAAACCTGGAGAGTTGGGACCCATGAAATGGGTCCCATGAAGTATGACTAAAAATGGTCTGCATTTGCTCATCGAACCTCACCAATGCTATCAGTCCGAAGTGTCCAACCTTATGTCTCACTCAGCTCTGGGTGTAGATGAGGTAAATCCAGGTTGCATCACAAGCCCTGAATGAATTATTTAAGAATTGCTCTCTATTTCACTGTCATTGTGTTTTGTTTTTTAATTCATTTTGATAATGGGATTTATCGGATTTTCTCTGCTGCCTTCATGCAGCTGTACACACGCTTGATTCTCTTATGGAGACATATAAATCCATGAGTTTGAAGATTCTTACTAGTCAGGTGTATTCCTAGGCGTTGAATATAGGGTGTTTAGCCCATTTCGTTGAGCAAGGGGTAGGTCTTGACTATTACATATTTGACGTATGGAATGGTATCTGTGCTAATTTCTATCTCTGGTTTTATGCAGCACCCCAACTCACCTTTCCCCTTAAGCAAACATAAGTTGGTTTTCTAAATTTGAGACCCTGTTCTGTTTTGTAATTCAGTTCATGTGTAGCCAAGATTACATTCCGTGTATTAGTGATATCTTATGATGTTTCATTTTCTGTGTGACTTATTTCACTTAGAATCATTGTACCTGAATCCTCTCATTATGCCACGACGGGCCTGATGACATAGATTTCATTGGTGAGTGATATTCCATTGTACGTACGTACCACAACTTCTTTATCCATTTTTCGCTTTGTGGGATATTTAACTTGTACCGTAGACGAGGTTCTTGTGAAGAGAGCCGTCTGAAACTTTGGGGTGGCTGTGTGTTTTTGATTTTAATTTCCCTAATCTATAGGTCCAAAAGTGGAAGTGCCGTAGGCTCCGTTGCTTTGTTTTTTAGGTGTTTCAGGAAACACCATACACTTCTCCAGAGTGGCTGTTGGCAATTTACATCCCACCCATCAGCATAACAAGGCTCCCTGTTCTCCATGGCCTGTGCTGCCTTTCTGGATTTTACACTTTTTTCAGATGGCCCTTTTGACCGGGGGGCAGTGAGACTTCATTTTAGTGCAGATTTCTTTAACATGCTTGCTTGGTTGTCCAAAAAGCGCGTATGCGTTTTTTTCCTGAATATATTCAGGAAAAAAACGCATACGCCCTTTTTGGCCAAGTGCATCATTGTCGACGTTCTGCCTCTTTTCCTATGCTTTAAATGCAATTCCAGTCTACCCCCTGAAATCGTTTTCCTGCAATTTTGCCCTGCTTTCAAGTCCTCTTCGCAGCCTTCCTTCAATATATTATTGGACGATAGCTGTCATTTATAACTCTGCAGGTTTGTGAATTACAGTGCCCCTGAGCTCCTTTCTTCAAATCGGTTTCTTGTGAGCTGTCCGCAAACCCGCAGGATTGCTTCAGGCCCTAATCTGGTTCTGGCACGGCATGCTGAGCGTTTGGTTAATTCCTCTTCCTGGTGGGAAATGAGCATTAATTTTGCCCGTGCAGACACCTACAGCTAGTCTCTCATTGTTTCTCCCTAGTCTTGCGCAGAAATTGCAAACTGTGCCAAACAGCAGGTTAAAGGCACTGACTCTCCAAGTGGGGAGAGTTTAATAAAGGGTCTGGAATTGTAAACCCGAGTAAAAGGGGACGAAAACTGAGATGCATTTGAAAACGTTTCCCAGTCACACGGTGCACCCTACTGTGGGTTTCCCATGCATGTTTTCGCTGAAGGAAGAATCGCTTAAACCTGGAGGGTTGGGATCCATGGAATGGGTACCATGCAGTATGACTTCAAAGGGTCTGCATTTGCTCATCGAACCTCACCAATGCTATCAGCCCGAAGTGTCCAAGCTTATGTCTCACTCAGCTCTGGGTGTAGATGAGGTAAATCAAGGTTACATCACAAGCCCTGAATGAATTATTTAAGAATTGCTCTCTATTTCACTGTCATTGTGTTTCGTTTTTGTAATTCATTTTGATAATGGGATTTATCGGATTTTCTCTGCTGCATTCATGCAGCTGTACACAGGCTTGATTCTCTTATGGAGAGATATAAATCCATGGGTTTGAAGATTCTTACTAGTCAGGTGTATTCCTAGGTGTTGAATATAGGGTGTTTAGCCCATTTCGTGGAGAAAGGGGTAGGTCTTGACTATTACATATTTGACTTATGGAATGGTATCTGTGCTAATTTCTATCTCTGGTTTTATGCAGCACCCCAACTCACCTTTCCCCTTCAGGAAACATAAGTTGGTTTTCTAAATTTGAGACCCTGTTCTGTTTTGTAATTCAGTTCATGTGTAGCCAATCTTACATTCCGTGTATTAGTGATATCTTATGATGTTTCATTTTCTGTGTGACTTATTTCACTTAGAATCATCGTACCTGAATCCACTCATTATGCCATGACGAGCCTGATGTCAAAGATTTCATTGGTGAGTGATATTCCATTGTACGTACGTATCACAATTTCTTTATCCATTTTTTGCTCTCTGGGATATTTAACTTGTACTGTAGACGAGGTTCTTGTAAACAGAGCCGTCTGAAATTTTGGGGTGGCTGTGTGTTTTTGATTTTAATATCCCTATTCTATAGGACCATAAGTGGAAGTGCCGTAGGATCCGCTGCTTTGTTTTTTTGGTGTTTCAGGAAACACCATACACTTCTGCAGAGTGGCTGTTGGCAATTTACATCCCACCCATCAGCATAACATGGCTCCCTGTTCTCCATGGCCTGTGCTGCATTTCTGGATTTTACACTTTTTTCAGATGGCCCTTTTGACCGGGGGGCAGTGAGACTTATTTGTAGTGCAGATTTCTTTAACATGCTTGCTTGGTTGGCCAAAAAGTGCGTATGCGTTTTTCCCTGAATATATTCAGGGAAAAACGCATACGCCCTTTTTGGCCAAGTGCATCATTGTCAACGTTCTGCCTCTTTTCCTATGTTTTAAAAGCAATTCCAATCTACCCCCTGAAATCGTTTTCCTGCAATTCTGCCCCGCTTTCAAGTCCTCTTCGCAGCCTTCCTTCAATATATTTTTGGATGATAGCTGTCATTTATAACTCTGCAGGTTTGTGAATTACAGTGCCCCTGAGCTCCTTTCTTCAAATCGTTTTCTTGTGAGCTGGCCGCAAACCCGCAGGACTGCTTCAGGCCCTAATCTGTTTCTGGCACGGCATGGTGAGCGTTTGGTTAATTCCTCTTCCTGGTGGGCAGTGAGCGTTAAATTTGCCCGTGCAGCCACCTACAGCTAGTCTCTCATTGGTTCTCCTTATTCCTGTTCATCTTGCGCAGAAATTGCAAACTGTGCCAAACAGCAGGTTAAAGGCACTGACTACCCTAGTGGGGAGAGTTTTAGTAAGGTGTCTGGAATTGTGAACCCGAGTAAAAGGGGACGGAAACTGAGATGCATTTGAAAACGTTTCCCAGTCACACGGCGCAACATACTGTGGATTTCCCATGCATGTTTTAGCTGAAGGAAGAATCCCTTAAACCTGGAGAGTTGGGACCCTTGGAATGGGTACCATGCAGTATGACTTCAAAGGGTCTGCATTTTCTCATCGAACCTCACCAATGCTATCAGCCCGGAGTGTCCAACCTTATGTGTCATTCAGCTTTGGGTGTCGATGAGGTAAATCCAGGTTGCATCACAAGCCCTGAATGAATTATTTAAGAATTGCTCTCTATTTCACTGTCATTGTGTTTTGTTTTTGTAATTCATTTTGATAAGGGGATTTATCGGATTTTCTCTGCTGCCTTCATGCAGCTGTACACACGCTTGATTCTCTTATGGAGACATATAAATCCATGGGTTTGAAGATTCTTACTAGTCAGGTGTATAACTAGGCGTTGAATAGAGGGTGTTTAGCCCATTTCGTTGAGCAAGGGGTAGGTCTTGACTATTACATATTTGACTTATGGAATGGTATCTGTGCTAATTTCTATCTCTGGTTTTATGCAGCACCCCAACTCACCTTACCCCTTAAGCAAACATAAGTTGGTTTTCTAAATTTGAGACCCTGTTCTGTTTTGTAATACAGTTCATGTGTAGCCAAGATTACATTCCGTGTATTAGTGATATCTTATGATGTTTCATTTTCTGTGTGACTTATTTCACTTAGAATCATTGTACATGACACCACTCATTATGCCATGACTGGCCTGATGACGTAGATGTCATTGGTGAGTGATATTCCATTGTACGTACGTACCACAAGTTCTTTATCCATTTTTCGCTTTCTGGGATATTTAACTTGTACCGTAGATGAGGTTCTTGTAAACAGAGACGTCTGAAACTGGGGTGGCTGTGTGTTTTTGATTTTAATTTCCCTAAGCTATAGGACCATAAGTGGAAGTGCCGTAGGCTCCGTTGCTTTGTTTTTTTGGTGTTTCAGGAAACACCATACACTTCTCCAGAGTGGCTCTTGGCAATTTACATCCCACCCATCAGCATTACATGGCTCCCTGTTCTCCATGGCCTGTGCTGCATTTCTGGATTTTACACTTTTTTCAGATGGCCCTTTTGACCGGGGGGCAGTGAGACTTCATTGTAGTGCAGATTTCTTTAACATGCTTGCTTGGTTGGCCAAAAAGGGCGTATGCGTTTTTTCCTGAATATATTCAGGAAAAAACGCATACGCCGTTTTTGGCCAAGTGCATCATTGTCGACGTTCTGCCTCTTTTCCTATGCTTTAAATGAAATTCCAGTCTACCCCCTGAAATCGTTTTCCTGCAATTCTGCCCCGCTTTCAAGTCCTCTTCGCAGCCTTCCTTCAATATATTTTTGGACGATAGCTGTCATTTATAACTCTGCAGGTTTGTGAATTACAGTGCCCCTGAGCTCCTTTCTTCAAATCGTTTTCTTATGAGCTGGCCGCAAACCCGAAGGATTGCTTCAGGCCCTAATCTGGTTCCGGCACGGCATGCTGAGCGTTTGGTTAATTCCTCTTCCTGGTGGGAAATGAGCATTAATTTTGCCCGTGCAGACACCTACAGCTAGTCTCTCATTGTTTCTCCCTAGTCTTGCGCAGAAATTGCAAACTGTGCCAAACAGCAGGTTAAAGGCACTGACTCTCCAAGTGGGGAGAGTGTTAGTAAAGGGTCTGGAATTGTGAACCCGAGTAAAAGGGGACGAAAACTGAGATGCATTTGAAAACGTTTCCCGGTCACATGGTGCACCATACTGTGGGATTCCCATGCATGTTTTAGCTGAAGGAAGAATCGCTTAAACCTGGAGACTTGGGAACCATGAAATGGGTCCCATGAAGTATGACTAAAAAGGGTCTGCATTTGCTCATCGAACCTCACCAATGCTATCAGTCCGAAGTGTCCAACCTTATGTCTCACTCAGCTCTGGGTGTAGATGAGGTAAATCCAGGTTGCATCACAAGCCCTGAATGAATTATTTAAGAATTGCTCTCTATTTCACTGGCATTGTGTTTTGTTTTTGTAATTCATTTTGATAATGGGATTTATCGGATTTTCTCTGCTGCCTTCATGCAGCTGTACACACGCTTGATTCTCTTATGGAGACATATAAATCCATGAGTTTGAAGATTCTTACTAGTCAGGTGTATTCCTAGGCGTTGAATATAGGGTGTTTAGCCCATTTCATTGAGCAACGGGTAGGTCTTGACTATTACATATTTGACGTATGGAATGGTATCTGTGCTAATTTCTATCTCTGGTTTTATGCAGCACCCCAACTCACCTTTCCCCTTAAGCAAACATAAGTAGGTTTTCTAAATTTGAGAACCTGTTCTGGTTTGTAATTCAGTTCATGTGTAGCCAAGATTACATTCCGTGTATTAGTGATATCTTATGATGTTTCATTTTCTGTGTGACTTATTTCACTTAGAATCATTGTACCTGAAACCACTCCTTATGCCACGACGGGCCTGATGACATAGATTTCATTGGTGAGTGATATTCCATTGTACGTACTTACCACAACTTCTTTATCCATTTTTCGCTTTCTGGGATATTTAACTTGTACCGTAGATGAGGTTCTTGTAAACAGAGCCGTCTGAAACTTTGGGGTGGCTGTGTGTTTTTGATATTAATTTCCCTAAGCTATAGGACCATAAGTGGAAGTGCCGTAGGCTCCGTTGCTTTGTTTTAAAGGTGTTTCAGGAAACACTATACACTTCTCCAGAGTGGCTGTTGGCAATTTACATCCCACCCATCTGCATAACAAGGCTCCCTGTTCTCCATGGCCTGTGCTGCATTTCTGGATTTTACACGTTTTTCAGATGGCCCTTTTGACCAGGGGGCAGTGAGTCTTCATTGTAGTGCAGATTTCTTTAACATGCTTGCTTGGTTGGCCAAAAAGTGCGTATGCGTTTTATCCTTAATATATTCAGGAAAAAACGCATACGCACTTTTTGGCCAAGTGCATCATTGTGGACGTTCTGCCTCTTTTCCTATGCTTTAAATGCAATTCCAGTCTACCCCCTGAAATCGTTTTCCTGCAATTCTGCCCCACTTTCAAGTCCTCTTCGCAGCCTTCCTTCAATATATTTTTGGACGATAGCTGTCATTTATAACTCTGCAGGTTTGTGAATTACAGTGCCCCTGAGCTCCTTTCTTCAAATCGCTTTCTTGTGAGATGGCCGCAAACCTGCAGGTTTGATTCAGGCTCTAATCTGGTTCCAGCACGGAATGCTGAGCGTTTGGTTAATTCCTCTTCCTGGTTGGAAATGTGCGTTAAATTTGCCCGTGCAGGCACCTACAGCTAGTCTCTCATTGGTTCTCCCTATTCCTGTTCATCTTGCGCAGAAATTGCAAACTGTGCCAAACAGCAGGTTAAAGGCACTGACTCTCCAAGTGGGGAGAGTGTTAGTAAAGGGTCTGGAATGGTGAACCCGAGTAAAAGGGGCCGAAAACTGAGATGCATTTGAAAACGTTTCCCGGTCACACGGTGCACCATACTGTGGGTTTCCCATGCATGTTTTAGCTGAAGGAAGAATCGCTTAAACCTGGAGAGTTGGGACCCATGGAATGGGTACCATGCAGTATGACTTCAAATGGTCTGCATTTGCTCATCGAACCTCACCAATGCTATCAGCCCGAAGTGTCCAACCTTATGTCTCACTCATATCTGGGTGTAGATGAGGTAAATCCAGGTTGCACCACAAGCCCTGAATGAATTATTTAAGAATTGCTCTCTATTTCACTGTCATTGTGTTTTGTTTTTTAATTCATTTTGATAATGGGATTTATCGGATTTTCTCTGCTGCCTTCATGCAGCTGTACACACGCTTGATTCTCTTATGGAGACATATAAATCCATGGGTTTGAAGATTCTTACTAGTCAGGTGTATTCCTAGGCGTTGAATATAGGGTGTTTAGCCCATTTCGTTGAGCAAGGGGTAGGTCTTGACTATTAAATATTTGACTTATGGAATGGTATCTGTGCTAATATCTATCTCTGGTTTTATGCAGCACCCCAACTCAGCTTTCCCCTTAAGCAAACATAAGTTGGTTTTCTAAATTTGAGACCCTGTTCTGTTTTGTAATTCAGTTCATGTGTAGCCAAGATTGCATTCCGTGTATTAGTGATATCTTATGATGTTTCATTTTCTGTGTGACTTATTTCACTTAGAATCATCGTACCTGTATCCACTCATTATGCCACGACGGGCCTGATGACATAGATTTCATTGGTGAGTGATATTCCATTGTACGTACGTACCACAACTTCTTTATCCATTTTTCGCTTTCTGGGATATTTAACTTGTACCGTAGACGAGGTTCTTGTAAACAGAGCCGTCTGAAATTTTGGGGTCGCTGTGTGTTTTTGATTTTAATTTCCCTAAGCTATAGGACCCTAAGTGGAAGTGCCGTAGGCTCCGTTGCTTTGTTTTTTAGTTGTTTCAGGAAACACCATACACATCTCCAGAGTGGCTGTTGGCAATTTACATCCCACCCATCAGCATAACAAGGCTCCCTGTTCTCCATGGCCTGTGCTGCATTTCTGGATTTTACACTTTTTTCAGATGGCCCTTTTGACCGTGAGGCAGTGAGACTTCATTTTAGTGCAGATTTCTTTAACATGCTTGCTTGGTTGGCCAAAAAGTGCGTATGCGTTTTTTCCTGAATATATTCAGGAAAAAACGCATACGCACTTTTTGGCCAAGTGCATCATTGTCGACGTTCTGCCTCTTTTCCTATGCTTTAAATGCAATTCCAGTCTACCCCCTGAAATCGTTTTCCTGCAATTCTGCCCCGCTTTCAAATCCTCTTCGCAGTCTTCCTTCAATATATTTTTGGACGATAGCTGTCATTTATAACTCTGCAGGTTTGTGAATTACAGTGCCCCTGAGCTCCTTTCTTCAAATCGTTTTCTTGTGAGCTGGCCGCAAACCCAAAGGATTGATTCAGGCCCTAATCTGGTTCCGGCACGGCATGCTGAGCGTTTGGTTAATTCCTCTTCCTGGTTGGAAATGAGCGTTAAATTTGCCCGTGCAGACACCTACAGCTAGTCTCTCATTGGTTCTCCCTATTCCTGTTCATCTTGCGCAGATATTGCAAACTGTGCCAAACAGCAGGTTAAAGGCACTGACTCTCCAAGTGGGGAGAGTGTTAGTAAAGGGTCTGGAATGGTGAACCTGAGTAAAAGGGGCCGAAAACTGAGATGCATTTGAAAACGTTTCCCGGTCACACGGTGCACCATACTGTGCGTTTCCCATGCATGTTTTAGCTGAAGGAAGAATCGCTTAAACCTGGAGATTTGGGACCCATGGAATGGGTACCATGCAGTATGACTTCAAAGGGTCTGCATTTGCTCATCGAACCTCACCAATGCTATCAGCCCGAAGTGTCCAACCTTATGTCTCACTCAGCTCTGGGTGTAGATGAGGTAAATCCAGGTTGCATCACAAGCCCTGAATGAATTATTTAAGAATTGCTCTCTATTTCACTGTCATTGTGTTTTGTTATTTAATCCATTTTGATAATGGGATTTATCGGATTTTCTCTGCTGCCTTCATGCAGCTGTACACACGCTTGATTCTCTTATGGAGACATATAAATCCATGGGTTTGAAGATTCTTACTAGTCAGGTGTATTCCTAGGCGTTGAATAGAGGGTGTTTAGCCCATTTTGTTGAGCAAGCGGTAGGTCTTGACTATTACATATTTGACTTATGGAATGGTATCTCTGCTAATTTCTATCTCTGGTTTTATGCAGCACCCCAACTCACCTTTCCCCTTAAGCAAACATAAGTTGGTTTTCTAAATTTGAGACCCTGTTCTGTTTTGATATTCAGTTCATGTGTAGCCCAGATTACATTCTGTGTATTAGTGATATCTTATGATGTTTCAATTTCCGTGTGGCTTATTTCACTTAGAATCATCGTACCTGAATCCACTCATTATGCCACGACGGGCCTGATGACATAGATTTCATTGGTGAGTGATATTCCATTGTACGTACGTACCACAATTTCTTTATCCATTTTTCGCTTTCTGGGATATTTAACTTGTACCGTAGACGAGGTTCTTGTGAAGACAGCCGTCTGAAACTTTGGGGTGGCTCTGTGTTTTTGATTTTAATTTCCCTAAGCTATAGGACCATAAGTTGAAGTGCAGTAGGCTGCGTTGCTTTGTTTTTTAGGTGTTTCAGGAAACACCATACACTTCTCCAGAGTGGCTGTTGGCAATTTACATCCCAACCATCAGCATAACAAGGCTCCCTGTTCTCCATGGCCTGTGCTGCCTTTCTGGATTTTACACTTTTTTCAGATGGCCCTTTTGACTGGGGGGCAGTGAGACTTCATTGTAGTGCAGATTTCTTTAACATGCTTGCTTGGTGTTGCCAGAAAGTGCGTATGCGTTTTTTCCTGAATATATTCAGGAAAAAACGCATACGCCCTTTTTGGCCAAGTGCATCATTGTGGACGTTCTGCCTCTTTTCCTATGCTTTAAATGCAATTCCAGTCTACCCCCTGAAATCGTTTTCCTGCAATTCTGCCCCGCTTTCAAGTCCTCTTCGCAGCCTTCCTTCAATATATTTTTGGACGATAGCTGTCATTTATAACTCTGCAGGTTTGTGAATTACATTGCCCCTGAGCTCCTTTCTTCACATCGCTTTCTTGTGAGCTGGCCGCAAACCCGCAGGATTGCTTCAGGCCCTAATCTGGTTCCGGCACGGCATGCTGAGCCTTTGGTTAATTCATCATCCTGGTGGGAAATGAGCGTTAAATTTGCCCGTGCAGACACCTACAGCTAGTCTCTCATTGGTTCTCCCTATTCCTGTTCATCTTGCGCAGAAACTGCAAACTGTGCCAAACAGCAGGTTAAAGGCACTGACTCTCCAAGTGGGGAGACTGTTAGTAAAGGGTCTGGAATTGTGAACCCGAGTAAAAGGGGACGAAAACTGAGATGCATTTGAAAACGTTTCCCGGTCACACGGTGCACCATACTGTGGGTTTCCCATGCATGTTTTAGCTGAAGGAAGAATCGCTTAAACCTGGAGAGTTGGGACCCATGGAATGGGTACCATGCAGTATGACTTCAAAGGGTCTGCATTTGCTCATCGAACCTCACCAATGCTATCAGCACGAAGTGTCCAACCTTATGTCTCACTCAGCTCTGGGTGTAGATGAGGGAAATCCAGGTTGCATCACAAGCCCTGAATGAATTATTTAAGAATTGCTCTCTATTTCAGTGTCATTGTGTTTTGTTTTTGTAATTCATTTTGATAATAGGATTTATCGCATTTTCTCTGCTGCCTTCATGCAGCTGTACACACGCTTGATTCTCTTATGGAGACATAAAAATCCATGGGTTTGAAGATTCTTACTAGTGAGGTGTATTCCTAGCCGTTGAATATAGGGTGTTTAGCCCATTTCGTTGAGCAAGGGGGAGGTCTTGACTATTACATATTTGACGTATGGAATGGTATCTGTGCTAATTTCTATCTCTGGTTTTATGCAGCACCCCAACTCACCTTTCCCCTTAAGCAAACATAAGTTGGTTTTCTAAATTTGAGACCCTGTTCTCTTTTGTAATTCAGTTCATGTGTAGCCAGGATTACATTCCGTGTATTAGTGATATCTTATAATATTTCATTTTCTGTGTGACTTATTTCACTTACAATCATCGTACCTGAATCCACTCATTATGCCACGACGGGCCAGTTGACATAGATTTCACTGGTGAGAGATATTACATTGTACGTACTTACCACAACTTCTTTATCCATTTTTCGCTTTCTGGGATATTTAACTTGTACCGTAGACCAGGTTCCTGTAAACAGAGCCGTCTGAAACTTTGGGGTGGCTGTTTCTTTTTGATTTTAATTTCCGTAAGCTATAGGACCATAAGTGGAATTGCCGTAGGCTCCGTTGCTTAGTTTTTTAGGTGTTTCAGGATTCACGATACACTTCTCCAGAGTGGCTGTTGGCAACTTACATCCCACCCATCTGCATAACAAGGCTCCCTGTTCTCCATGGCCTGTGCTGCCTTTCTGGATTTTACACTTTTTTCAGATGGCCCTTTTGACCTGGGGGCAATGAGACTTCATTGTAGTGCAGATTTCTTTAACATGCTTGCTTGGTTGGCCAAAAAGTGCGTATGCGTTTTTTCCTGAATATATTCAGGAAAAAACGCATACGCACTTTTTGGCCAAGTGCATCATTGTCGACGTTCTGCCTCTTTTCCTATGCTTTAAATGCAATTCCAGTCTACCCCCTGAAATCGTTTTCCTGCAATTCTGCCCCGCTTTCAAATCCTCTTCGCAGCCTTCCTTCAATATATTTTTGGACGATAGCTGTCATTTATAACTCTGCAGGTTTGTGAATTACAGTGCCCCTGAGCTCCTTTCTTCAAATCGTTTTCTTATGAGCTGGCCGCAAACCCGAAGGATTGATTCAGGCCCTAATCTGGTTCCGGCACGGCATGCTGAGCGTTTAGTTAATTCCTCTTCCTGGTGGGAAATGAGCATTAATTTTGCCCGTGCAGACACCTACAGCTAGTCTCTCATTGTTTCTCCCTAGTCTTGCGCAGAAATTGCAAACTGTGCCAAACAGCAGGTTAAAGGCACTGACTCTCCAAGTGGGGAGAGTGTTAGTAAAGGGTCTGGAATTGTGAACCCGAGTAAAAGGGGACGAAAACTGAGATGCATTTGAAAACGTTTCCCGGTCACATGGTGCACCATACTGTGGGATTCCCATGCATGTTTTAGCTGAAGGAAGAATCGCTTAAACCTGGAGACTTGGGAACCATGAAATGGGTCCCATGAAGTATGACTAAAAAGGGTCTGCATTTGCTCATCGAACCTCACCAATGCTATCAGTCCGAAGTGTCCAACCTTATGTCTCACTCAGCTCTGGGTGTAGATGAGGTAAATCCAGGTTGCATCACAAGCCCTGAATGAATTATTTAAGAATTGCTCTCTATTTCACTGGCATTGTGTTTTGTTTTTGTAATTCATTTTGATAATGGGATTTATCGGATTTTCTCTGCTGCCTTCATGCAGCTGTACACACGCTTGATTCTCTTATGGAGACATATAAATCCATGAGTTTGAAGATTCTTACTAGTCAGGTGTATTCCTAGGCGTTGAATATAGGGTGTTTAGCCCATTTCGTTGAGCAACGGGTAGGTCTTGACTATTACATATTTGACGTATGGAATGGTATCTGTGCTAATTTCTATCTCTGGTTTTATGCAGCACCCCAACTCACCTTTCCCCTTAAGCAAACATAAGTAGGTTTTCTAAATTTGAGAACCTGTTCTGGTTTGTAATTCAGTTCATGTGTAGCCAAGATTACATTCCGTGTATTAGTGATATCTTATGATGTTTCATTTTCTGTGTGACTTATTTCACTTAGAATCATTGTACCTGAAACCACTCCTTATGCCACGACGGGCCTGATGACATAGATTTCATTGGTGAGTGATATTCCATTGTACGTACTTACCACAACTTCTTTATCCATTTTTCGCTTTCTGGGATATTTAACTTGTACCGTAGATGAGGTTCTTGTAAACAGAGCCGTCTGAAACTTTGGGGTGGCTGTGTGTTTTTGATATTAATTTCCCTAAGCTATAGGACCATAAGTGGAAGTGCCGTAGGCTCCGTTGCTTTGTTTTTAAGGTGTTTCAGGAAACACTATACACTTCTCCAGAGTGGCTGTTGGCAATTTACATCCCACCCATCTGCATAACAAGGCTCCCTGTTCTCCATGGCCTGTGCTGCATTTCTGGATTTTACACGTTTTTCAGATGGCCCTTTTGACCAGGGGGCAGTGAGTCTTCATTGTAGTGCAGATTTCTTTAACATGCTTGCTTGGTTGGCCAAAAAGTGCGTATGCGTTTTTTCCTGAATATATTCAGGAAAAAACGCATACGCACTTTTTGGCCAAGTGCATCATTGTGGACGTTCTGCCTCTTTTCCTATGCTTTAAATGCAATTCCAGTCTACCCCCTGAAATCGTTTTCCTGCAATTCTGCCCCACTTTCAAGTCCTCTTCGCAGCCTTCCTTCAATATATTTTTGGACGATAGCTGTCATTTATAACTCTGCAGGTTTGTGAATTACAGTGCCCCTGAGCTCCTTTCTTCAAATCGCTTTCTTGTGAGATGGCCGCAAACCTGCAGGTTTGATTCAGGCTCTAATCTGGTTCCAGCACGGAATGCTGAGCGTTTGGTTAATTCCTCTTCCTGGTTGGAAATGTGCGTTAAATTTGCCCGTGCAGGCACCTACAGCTAGTCTCTCATTGGTTCTCCCTATTCCTGTTCATCTTGCGCAGAAATTGCAAACTGTGCCAAACAGCAGGTTAAAGGCACTGACTCTCCAAGTGGGGAGAGTGTTAGTAAAGGGTCTGGAATGGTGAACCCGAGTAAAGGGGGCCGAAAACTGAGATGCATTTGAAAACGTTTCCCGGTCACATGGTGCACCATACTGTGGGTTTCCCATGCATGTTTTAGCTGAAGGAAGAATCGCTTAAACCTGGAGAGTTGGGACCCATGGAATGGGTACCATGCAGTATGACTTCAAATGGTCTGCATTTGCTCATCGAACCTCACCAATGCTATCAGCCCGAAGAGTCCAACCTTATGTCTCACTCATATCTGGGTGCAGATGAGGTAAATCCAGGTTGCACCACAAGCCCTGAATGAATTATTTAAGAATTGCTCTCTATTTCACTGTCATTGTGTTTTGTTTTTTAATTCATTTTGATAATGTGATTTATCGGATTTTCTCTGCTGCCTTCATGCAGCTGTACACAGGCTTGATTCTCTTATGGAGACATATAAATCCATGGGTTTGAAGATTCTTACTAGTCAGGTGTATTCCTAGGCGTTGAAAATAGGGTGTTTAGCCCATTTCGTTGAGCAAGGGGTAGGTCTTGACTATTACATATTTGACTTATGGAATGGTATCTGTGCTAATTTCTATCTCTGGTTTTATGCAGCACCCCAACTCACCTTTCCCCTTAAGCAAACATAAGTTGGTTTTCTAAATTTGAGACCCTGTTCTGTTTTGTAATTCAGTTCATGTGTAGCCCAGATTACATTCCGTGTATTACTGATATCTTATGATGTTTCATTTTCTGCGTGACTTATTTCACTTAGAATCATCGTACCTGAATCCACTCATTATGCCACGACGGACCTGATGACATAGATTTCATTGGTGAGTGATATTCCATTGTACGTACGTACCACAAGTTCTTTATCCATTTTTCGCTTTCTGGGGTATTTAACTTGTACCGTAGACGAGGTTCTTGTGAAGAGAGCCGTCTGAAACTTTGGGGTGGCTGTGTGTTTTTGATTTTAATTTCCCTAATCTATAGGTCCAAAAGTGGAAGTGCCGTAGGCTCCGTTGCTTTGTTTTTTAGGTGTTTCAGGAAACACCATACACTTCTCCAGAGTGGCTGTTGGCAATTTACATCCCACCCATCAGCATAACAAGGCTCCCTGTTCTCCATGGCCTGTGCTGCCTTTCTGGATTTTACACTTTTTTCAGATGGCCCTTTTGACCGGGGGGCAGTGAGACTTCATTTTAGTGCAGATTTCTTTAACATGCTTGCTTGGTTGTCCAAAAAGCGCGTATGCGTTTTTTCCTGAATATATTCAGGAAAAAAACGCATACGCCCTTTTTGGCCAAGTGCATCATTGTCGACGTTCTGCCTCTTTTCCTATGCTTTAAATGCAATTCCAGTCTACCCCCTGAAATCGTTTTCCTGCAATTCTGCCCTGCTTTCAAGTCCTCTTCGCAGCCTTCCTTCAATATATTATTGGACGATAGCTGTCATTTATAACTCTGCAGGTTTGTGAATTACAGTGCCCCTGAGCTCCTTTCTTCAAATCGGTTTCTTGTGAGCTGTCCGCAAACCCGCAGGATTGCTTCAGGCCCTAATCTGGTTCTGGCACGGCATGCTGAGCGTTTGGTTAATTCCTCTTCCTGGTGGGAAATGAGCATTAATTTTGCCCGTGCAGACACCTACAGCTAGTCTCTCATTGTTTCTCCCTAGTCTTGCGCAGAAATTGCAAACTGTGCCAAACAGCAGGTTAAAGGCACTGACTCTCCAAGTGGGGAGAGTTTAATAAAGGGTCTGGAATTGTAAACCCGAGTAAAAGGGGACGAAAACTGAGATGCATTTGAAAACGTTTCCCAGTCACACGGTGCACCCTACTGTGGGTTTCCCATGCATGTTTTCGCTGAAGGAAGAATCGCTTAAACCTGGAGGGTTGGGATCCATGGAATGGGTACCATGCAGTATGACTTCAAAGGGTCTGCATTTGCTCATCGAACCTCACCAATGCTATCAGCCCGAAGTGTCCAAGCTTATGTCTCACTCAGCTCTGGGTGTAGATGAGGTAAATCAAGGTTACATCACAAGCCCTGAATGAATTATTTAAGAATTGCTCTCTATTTCACTGTCATTGTGTTTCGTTTTTGTAATTCATTTTGATAATGGGATTTATCGGATTTTCTCTGCTGCCTTCATGCAGCTGTACACAGGCTTGATTCTCTTATGGAGACATATAAATCCATGGGTTTGAAGATTCTTACTAGTCAGGTGTATTCCTAGGTGTTGAATATAGGGTGTTTAGCCCATTTCGTGGAGAAAGGGGTAGGTCTTGACTATTACATATTTGACTTATGGAATGGTATCTGTGCTAATTTCTATCTCTGGTTTTATGCAGCACCCCAACTCACCTTTCCCCTTCAGGAAACATAAGTTGGTTTTCTAAATTTGAGACCCTGTTCTGTTTTGTAATTCAGTTCATGTGTAGCCAAGATTTCATTCCGTGTATTAGTGATATCTTATGATGTTTCATTTTCTGTGTGACTTATTTCACTTAGAATCATCGTACCTGAATCCACTCATTATGCCATGACGAGCCTGATGTCAAAGATTTCATTGGTGAGTGATATTCCATTGTACGTACGTATCACAATTTCTTTATCCATTTTTTGCTCTCTGGGATATTTAACTTGTACTGTAGACGAGGTTCGTGTAAACAGAGCCGTCTGAAATTTTGGGGTGGCTGTGTGTTTTTGATTTTAATTTCCCTATGCTATAGGACCATAAGTGGAAGTGCCGTAGGCTCCGCTGCTTTGTTTTTTTGGTGTTTCAGGAAACACCATACACTTCTGCAGAGTGGCTGTTGGCAATTTACATCCCACCCATCAGCATAACATGGCTCCCTGTTCTCCATGGCCTGTGCTGCATTTCTGGATTTTACACTTTTTTCAGATGGCCCTT
Source organism: Delphinapterus leucas (assembly GCF_059928025.1). Classification (NCBI taxonomy): domain Eukaryota; kingdom Metazoa; phylum Chordata; class Mammalia; order Artiodactyla; family Monodontidae; genus Delphinapterus; species Delphinapterus leucas. The sequence goes on along the minus strand of NC_143147.1, from coordinate 3,149,365 downwards.
TTGACCGAGGGGCAGTGAGACTTCATTGTAGTGCAGATTTCTTTAACATGCTTGCTTGGTTGGCCAAAAAGAGCGTATGCGTTTTTTCCTGAATATATTCAGGGAAAAACGCATACGCCCTTTTTGGCCAAGTGCATCATTGTCAACGTTCTGCCTCTTTTCCTATGTTTTAAAAGCAATTCCAATCTACCCCCTGAAATCGTTTTCCTGCAATTCTGCCCCGCTTTCAAGTCCTCTTCGCAGCCTTCCTTCAATATATTTTTGGATGATAGCTGTCATTTATAACTCTGCAGGTTTGTGAATTACAGTGCCCCTGAGCTCCTTTCTTCAAATCGTTTTCTTGTGAGCTGGCCGCAAACCCGCAGGACTGCTTCAGGCCCTAATCTGTTTCTGGCACGGCATGGTGAGCGTTTGGTTAATTCATCTTCCTGGTGGGCAATGAGCGTTAAATTTGCCCGTGCAGCCACCTACAGCTAGTCTCTCATTGGTTCTCCTTATTCCTGTTCATCTTGCGCAGAAATTGCAAACTGTGCCAAACAGCAGGTTAAAGGCACTGACTACCCTAGTGGGGAGAGTTTTAGTAAGGTGTCTGGAATTGTGAACCCGAGTAAAAGGGGACGGAAACTGAGATGCATTTGAAAACGTTTCCCAGTCACACGGCGCAACATACTGTGGATTTCCCATGCATGTTTTAGCTGAAGGAAGAATCCCTTAAACCTGGAGAGTTGGGACCCTTGGAATGGGTACCATGCAGTATGACTTCAAAGGGTCTGCATTTTCTCATCGAACCTCACCAATGCTATCAGCCCGGAGTGTCCAACCTTATGTGTCATTCAGCTTTGGGTGTCGATGAGGTAAATCCAGGTTGCATCACAAGCCCTGAATGAATTATTTAAGAATTGCTCTCTATTTCACTGTCATTGTGTTTTGTTTTTGTAATTCATTTTGATAAGGGGATTTATCGGATTTTCTCTGCTGCCTTCATGCAGCTGTACACACGCTTGATTCTCTTATGGAGACATATAAATCCATGGGTTTGAAGATTCTTACTACTCAGGTGTATAACTAGGCGTTGAATAGAGGGTGTTTAGCCCATTTAGTTGAGCAAGGGGTAGGTCTTGACTATTACATATTTGACTTATGGAATGGTATCTGTGCTAATTTCTATCTCTGGTTTTATGCAGCACCCCAACTCACCTTACCCCTTAAGCAAACATAAGTTGGTTTTCTAAATTTGAGACCCTGTTCTGTTTTGTAATTCAGTTCATGTGTAGCCAAGATTACATTCCGTGTATTAGTGATATCTTATGATGTTTCATTTTCTGTGTGACTTATTTCTCTTAGAATCATTGTACATGACACCACTCATTATGCCATGACTGGCCTGATGACGTAGATGTCATTGGTGAGTGATATTCCATTGTACGTACGTACCACAATTTCTTTATCCATTTTTCGCTTTCTGGGATATTTAACTTGTACCGTAGATGAGGTTCTTGTAAACAGAGCCGTCTGAAACTGGGGTGGCTGTGTGTTTTTGATTTTAATTTCCCTAAGCTATAGGACCATAAGTGGAAGTGCCGTAGGCTCCGTTGCTTTGTTTTTTTGGTGTTTCAGGAAACACCATACACTTCTCCAGAGTGGCTCTTGGCAATTTACATCCCACCCATCAGCATTACATGGCTCCCTGTTCTCCATGGCCTGTGCTGCATTTCTGGATTTTACACTTTTTTCAGATGGCCCTTTTGACCGGGGGGCAGTGAGACTTCATTGTAGTGCAGATTTCTTTAACATGCTTGCTTGGTTGGCCAAAAAGGGCGTATGAGTTTTTTCTGGAATATATTCAGGAAAAAACGCATACGCCCTTTTTGGCCAAGTGCATCATTGTCGACGTTCTGCCTCTTTTCCTATGTTTTAAATGAAATTCAGGTCTACCCCCTGAAATCGTTTTCCTGCAATTCTGCCCTGCTTTCAAGTCCTCTTCGCAGCGTTCCTTCAATATATTTTTGGACGATAGCTGTCATTTATAACTCTGCAGGCTTGTGAATTACAGTGCCCCTGAGCGCCTTACTTCAAATCGCTTTCTTATGAGCCAGCCGCAAACCCGCAGGATTGCTTCAGGCCCTAATCTGGTTCCGGCACGGCATGCTGAGCCTTTGTTTAATTCCTCTTCCTGGTGGGCAATGAGCATTAAATTTACCCCTGCAGACACCTACAGCTAGTCTCTCATTGGTTCTCCCTATTCCTGTTCATCTTGCACAGAAATTGCAAACTGTGCCAAACAGGAGGTTAAAGGCACTGACTCTCCAAGTGGGGAGAGTGTTAGTAAATGGTCTGGAATTGTGAACCCGAGTAAAAGGGGACAAACACTGAGATGCATTTGAAAAGGTTTCCCGGTCACACGGTGCACCATATTGTGGGTTTCCCATGCATGCTTTAGCTGAAGGAAGAATCGCTTAAACCTGGAGAGTTGGGACCCATGGAATGGGTACCATGTAGTATGACTTCAAATGGTCTGCATTTGCTCATCGAACCTCACCAATGCTATCAGCCCGAAGTGTCCAACCTTATGTCTCACTCAGCTCTGGGTGTAGATGAGGTAAATCCAGGTTGCATCACAAGCCCTGAATGAATTATTTAAGAATTGCTCTCTATTTCACTGTCATTGTGTTTTGTTTTTGTAATTCATTTTGATAATAGGATTTATCGGATTTTCTCTGCTGCCTTCATGCAGCTGTACACACGCTTGATTCTCTTATGGAGACATATAAATCCATGGGTTTGAAGATTCTTACTAGTCAGGTGTATTCCTAGGCGTTGAATATAGGGTGTTTAGCCCATTTGGTTGAGCAAGGGGTAGGTCTTGACTATTAAATATTTGACGTATGGAATGGTATCTGTGCTAATATCTATCTCTGGTTTTATGCAGCACCCCAACTCAGCTTTCCCCTTAATCAAACATAAGTTGGTTTTCTAAATTTGAGACCCTGTTCTGTTTTGTAATTCAGTTCATGTGTAGCCAAGATTGCATTCCGTGTATTAGTGATATCTTATGATGTTTCATTTTCTGTGTGACATATTTCACTTAGAATCATCGTACCTGTATCCACTCATTAGGCCACGACGGGCCAGATGACATAGATTTCATTGGTGAGTGATATTCCATTGTACGTACGTACCACAACTTCTTTATCCATTTTTCGCTTTCTGGGATATTTAACTTGTACCGTAGACGAGGTTCTTGTAAACAGAGCCGTCTGAAATTTTGGGGTCGCTGTGTGTTTTTGATTTTAATTTCCCTAAGCTATAGGACCCTAAGTGGAAGTGCCGTAGGCTCCGTTGCTTTGTTTTTTAGTTGTTTCAGGAAACACCATACACATCTCCAGAGTGGCTGTTGGCAATTTACATCCCACCCATCAGCATAACAAGGCTCCCTGTTCTCCATGGCCTGTGCTGCATTTCTGGATTTTACACTTTTTTCAGATGGCCCTTTTGACCGTGGGGCAGTGAGACTTCATTGTAGTGCAGATTTCTTTAACATGCTTGCTTGGTTGGCCAAAAAGGGCGTATGCGTTTTTTCCTGAATATATTCAGGAAAAAACGCATATGCACTTTTTGTCCAAGTGCATCATTGTCGACGTTCTGCCTCTTTTCCTATGCTTTAAATGCAATTCCAGTCTACGCCCTGAAATCGTTTTCCTACAATTCTGCCCCGCTTTCAAGTCCTCTTCGCAGCCTTCCTTCAATATATTTTTGGACGATAGCTGTCATTTATAACTCTGCAGGTTTGTGAATTAGAGTGCTCCTGAGCTCCTTTCTTCAAATCGCTTTCTTGTGAGCTGGCCGCAAACCCACAGGATTGCTTCAGGCCCTAATCTGGCTCCGGCACGGCATGCTGAGCGTTTGGTTAATTCCTCTTCGTGGTTGGAAATGAGCGTTAAATTTGACCGTGCAGACACCTACAGCTAGTCTCTCATTGGTTCTCCCTATTCCTGTTCATCTTGCGCAGAAATTGCAAACTGTGCTAAACAGGAGGTTAAAGGCACTGACTCTCCAAGTGGGGAGAGTGTTAGTAAAGGGTCTGGAATTGTGAACCCGAGTAAAAGGGGACGAAAACTGAGATGCATTTGAAAACGTTTCCCGGTCACACGGTGTACCATACTGTGGGTTTCCCATGCATGTTTTATCTGAAGGAAGAATCGCTTAAACCTGGAGAGTTGGGACCCATGGAATGGGTACCATGCAGTATGACTTCAAATGGTCTGCATTTGCTCATCGAAACTCACCAATGCTATCAGCCCGAAGTGTCCAACATTATGTCACACTCAGCTCTGGGTGTAGATGAGGTAAATCCAGGTTGCATCACAAGCCCTGAATGAATTATTTAAGAATTGCTCTCTATTTCACTGTCATTGTGTTTTGTTTTTGTAATTCATTTTGATAATAGGATTTATCGGATTTTCTCTGCTGCCTTCATGCAGCTGTACACACGCTTGATTCTCTTATGGAGACATATAAATCCATGGGTTTGAAGATTCTTACTAGTCAGGTGTATTCCTAGGCGTTGAATATAGGGTGTTTAGCCCATTTCGTTGAGCAAGGGGTAGGTCTTGACTATTACATTTTTTTTTTTTTTTTTTTTGCTGTACACGGGCCTCTCAGTGTTGTGGCCTCTCCCGTTGCGGAGCACAGGCTCCGGAAGCGCAGGCTCAACGGCCATGACTCACGAGGCCAGTAGCTCTGCGGTATGTTGGATCCTCTCGGACCGGGGCATGAACCCGCGTCCCCTGCATCGGCAGGCGGACTCTCAACCACTGCACAACCAGGGAAGCCCCCTTGACTATTACATATTTGACGTATGGAATGGTATCTGTGCTAATTTCTATCTCTGGTTTTATGCAGCACCCCAACTCACCTTTCCCCTTAAGCAAACATAAGTTGGTTTTCTAAATTTGAGACCCTGTTCTGTTTTGTAATTCAGTTCATGTGTAGCCAAGATTACATTCGGTGTATTAGTGATATCTTATGATGTTTCATTTTCTGTGTGACTTATTTCTCTTAGAATCATCGTACCTGAATCCACTCATTATGCCACGACGGGCCAGATGACATAGATTTCATTGGTGAGTGATATTCCATTGTACGTACGTACCACAACTTCTTTATCCATTTTTCGCTTTCTGGGATATTTAACTTGTACCGTAGACGAGGTTCTTGTAAACAGAGCCGTCTGAAACTTTGGGGTGGCTGTGTGTTTTTGATTTTAATTTCCCTAAGCTATAGGACCATAAGTGGAAGTGCCGTAGGCTCCGTTGCTTTGTTTTTTATGTGTTTCAGGAAACACCATACACTTTTCCAGAGTGGCTCTTGGCAATTTACATCCCACCCATCAGCATAACAAGGCTCCCTGTTCTCCATGGCCTGTGCTGCATTTCTGGATATACACTTTTTTCAGATGGCCCTTTTGACCGGGGGGCAGTGATACTTCATTGTAGTGCAGATATCTTTAACATGCTTGCTTGGTTGGCCAAAAAGGGCGTATGCGTTTTTACCTGAATATATTCAGGAAAAAACGCATACGCCCTTTTTGACCAAGTGCATCATTGTCGACGTTCTGCCTCTTTTCCTATGCTTTAAATGCAATTCCAGTCTACGCCCTGAAATCGTTTTCCTGCAATTCTGCCCCGCTTTCAAGTCCTCTTCGCAGCCTTCCTTCAATATATTTTTGGACGATAGCTGTCATTTATAACTCTGCAGGTTTGTGAATTAGAGTGCCCCTGAGCTCCTTTCTTCAAATCGCTTTCTTGTGAGCTGGCCGCAAACCCGCAGGACTGCTTCAGGCCCTAATCTGTTTCTGGCACGGCATGGTGAGCGTTTGGTTAATTCCTCTTCCTGGTGGGCAATGAGCGTTAAATTTGCCCGTGCAGCCACCTACAGCTAGTCTCTCATTGGTTCTCCTTATTCCTGTTCATCTTGCGCAGAAATTGCAAACTGTGCCAAACAGCAGGTTAAAGGCACTGACTACCCAAGTGGGGAGAGTTTTAGTAAGGTGTCTGGAATTGTGAACCCGAGTAAAAGGGGACGGAAACTGAGATGCATTTGAAAACGTTTCCCAGTCACACGGCGCACCATACTGTGGATTTCCCATGCATGTTTTAGCTGAAGGAAGATCCCTTAAACCTGGCGAGTTGGGACCCATGGAATGGGTCCCATGCAGTATGACTTCAAAGGGTCTGCATTTTCTCATCGAACCTCACCAATGCTATCAGCCCGGAGTGTCCAACTTTATGTGTCATTCAGCTTTGGGTGTAGATGAGGTAAATCCAGGTTGCATCACAAGCCCTGAATGAATTATTTAAGAATTGCTCTCTATTTCACTGTCATTGTGTTTTGTTTTTGTAATTCATTTTGATAAGGGGATTTATCGGATTTTCTCTGCTGCCTTCATGCAGCTGTACACACGCTTGATTCTCTTATGGAGACATATAAATCCATGGGTTTGAAGATTCTTACTAGTCAGGTGTATAAATAGGCGTTGAATATAGGGTGTTTAGCCCATTTAGTTGAGCAAGGGGTAGGTCTTGACTATTACATATTTGACTTATGGAATGGTATCTGTGCTAATTTCTATCTCTGGTTTTATGCAGCACCCCAACTCACCTTACCCCTTAAGCAAACATAAGTTGGTTTTCTAAATTTGAGACCCTGTTCTGTTTTGTAATTCAGTTCATGTGTAGCCAAGATTACATTCCGTGTATTAGTGATATCTTATGATGTTTCATTTTCTGTGTGACTTATTTCACTTAGAATCATTGTACATGACACCACTCATTATGCCATGACTGGCCTGATGACATAGATGTCATTGGTGAGTGATATTCCATTGTACGTACGTACCACAATTTCTTTATCCATTTTTCGCTTTCTGGGATATTTAACTTGTACCGTAGATGAGGTTCTTGTAAACAGAGCCGTCTGAAACTGGGGTGGATGTGTGTTTTTGATTTTAATTTCCCTAAGCTATAGGACCATAAGTGGAAGTGCCGTAGGCTCCGTTGCTTTGTTTTTTTGGTGTTTCAGGAAACACCATACACTTCCTCAGAGTGGCTCTTGGCAATTTACATCCCACCCATCAGCATTACATGGCTCCCTGTTCTCCATGGCCTGTGCTGCATTTCTGGATTTTACACTTTTTTCAGATGGCCCTTTTGACCGGGGGGCAGTGAGACTTCATTGTAGTGCAGATTTCTTTAACATGCTTGCTTGGTTGGCCAAAAAGGGCGTATGAGTTTTTTCCTGAATATATTCAGGAAAAAACGCATACGCCCTTTTTGGCCAAGTGCATCATTGTCGACGTTCTGCCTCTTTTCCTATGCTTTAAATGAAATTCAGGTCTACCCCCTGAAATCGTTTTCCTGCAATTCTGCCCCGCTTTCAAGTCCTCTTCGCAGCCTTCCTTCAATATATTTTTGGACAATAGCTGTCATTTATAACTCTGCAGGTTTGTGAATTACAGTGCCCCTGATCTCCTTTCTTCAAATCGCTTTCTTGTGAGCTGGCCGCAAACCCGCAGGATTGCTTCAGGCCCTAATCTGGTTCCGGCATGGCATGCTGAGCGTTTGGTTAATTCCTCTTCCTGGTGGGAAATGAGCGTTAAATTTGCCCGTGCAGACACCTACAGCTAGTCTCTCATTGGTTCTCCCTATTCCTGTTCATCTTGCGCAGAAATTGCAAACTGTGCCAAACAGCAGGTTAAAGGCACTGACTCTCCAAGTGGGAAGAGTGTTAGTAAAGGGTCTGGAATTGTGAACCCGAGTAAAAGGGGACAAAAACTGAGATGCATTTGAAAACGGTTCCCGGTCACACGGTGCACCATACTGTGGGTTTCCCATGAATGTTTTAGCTGAAGGAAGAATCGCTTAAAACTGGAGAGTTGGGACCCATGGAATGGGTACCGTGCAGTATGACTTCAAATGGTCTGCATTTGCTCATCAAACCTCACCAATGCTATCAGCCCTAAGTGTCCAACTTTATGTCTCACTCAGTTCTGGGTGTAGATGAGGTAAATCCAGGTTGCATCACAAGCCCTGAATGAATTATTTAAGAATTGCTCTCTATTTCACTGTCATTGTGTTTCGTTTTTGTAATTCATTTTGATAATGGGATTTATCGGATTATCTCTGCTGCTTTCATGCAGCTGTACACACGCTTGATTCTCTTATTGAGACATATAAATCCATGGGTTTGAAAATTCTTACTAGTCAGGTGTATTCCTAGGCGTTGAATATAATGTGTTTAGCCCATTTCGTTGAGCAAGGGGTAGGTCTTGACTATTACATATTTGACGTATGGAATGGTATCTGTGCTAATATCTATCTCTTGTTTTATGCAGCACCCCAACTCAGCTTTCCCCTTAATCAAACATAAGTTGGTTTTCTAAATTTGAGACCCTGTTCTGTTTTGTAATTCAGTTCATGTGTAGCCAAGATTGCATTCCGTGTATTAGTGATATCTTATGATGTTTCATTTTCTGTGTGACTTATTTCTCTTAGAATCATCGTACCTGAATCCACTCATTAGGCCACGACGGGCCTGATGACATAGATTTCATTGGTGAGTGATATTCCATTGTACGTACGTACCACAACTTCTTTATCCATTTTTCGCTTTCTGGGATATTTAACTTGTACCGTAGACGAGGTTCTTGTAAACAGAGCCGTCTGAAACTTTGGGGTGGCTGTGTGTTTTTGATTTTAATTTCCCTAAGCTATAGGACCCTAAGTGGAAGTGCCATAGGCTCCGTTGCTTTGTGTTTTAGTTGTTTCAGGAAACACCATACACATCTCCAGAGTGGCTGTTGGCAATTTACATCCCACCCATCAGCATAACAAGGCTCCCTGTTCTCCATGGCCTGTGCTGCATTTCTGGATTTTACATTTTTTCAGATGGCCCTTTTGACCGGGGGGCAGTGAGACTTCATTGTAGTGCAGATATCTTTAACATGCTTGCTTGGTTGGCCAAAAAGTGCGTATGCGTTTTTTCCTGAATATATTCAGGAAAAAATGCATACGCACTTTTTGGCCAAGTGCATCATTGTCGACGTTCTGCCTCTTTTCCTATGCTTTAAATGCAATTCCAGTCTACCCCCTGAAATCGTTTTTCTGCAATTCTGCCCCGCTTTCAAGTCCTCTTCGCAGCCTTCCTTCAATATATTTTTGGACGATAGCTGTCATTTATAACTCTGCAGGTTTTGAATTAGAGTGACCCAGAGCTCCTTTCTTCAAATCGCTTTCTTGTGAGCTGGCCGCAAACCCGCAGGATTGCTTCAGGCTCTAATCTGGTTCCGGCACGGCATCCTGAGCGTTTGGTTAATTCCTCTTCCTGGTTGGAAATGAGCATTAAATTTGCCCGTGCAGACACCTACAGCTAGTCTCTCATTGGTTCTCCCTATTCCTGTTCATCTTGCGCAGAAATTGCAAACTGTGCCAAACAGGAGGTTAAAGGCACTGACTCTCCAAGTGGGGAGAGTGTTAGTAAAGGGTCTGGAATTGTGAACCCGAGTAAAAGGGGACGAAAACTGAGATGCATTTGAAAATGTTTCCCGGTCACACGGTGCACCATACTGTGGGTTTCCCATGCATGCTTTACCTGAAGGAAGAATCGCTTAAACCTGGAGAGTTGGGACATATGGAATGGGTACCATGCAGTATGACTTCAAATGGTGTGCATTTGCTCATCGAACCTCACCATTGCTATCAGCCCGAAGTGTCCAACCTTATGTCTCACTCAGCTCTGGGTGTAGATGAGGTAAATCCAGGTTGCATCACAAGCCCTGAATGAATTATTTAAGAATTGCTCTCTATTTCACTGTCATTGTGTTTTGTTTTTGTAATTCATTTTGATAATGGGATTTATCGGATTTTCTCTGCTGCCTTCATGCAGCTGTACACACGCTTGATTCTCTAATGGAGACATATAAATCCATGGGTTTGAAGATTCTTAGTAGTCAGGTGTATTCCTAGGCGTTGAATATAGGGTGTTTAGCCCATTTCGTTGAGCAAGTTGTAGGTCTTAACTATTACATATTTGACTTATGGAATGGTATCTGTGCTAATTTCTATCTCTGGTTTTATGCAGCACCCCAACTCAGCTTTCCCCTTAATCAAACATAAGTTGGTTTTCTAAATTTGAGACCCTGTTCTGTTTTGTAATTCAGTTCATGTGTAGCCAAGATTGCATTCCGTGTATTAGTGATATCTTATGATGTTTCATTTTCTGTGTGACTTATTTCACTTAGAATCATCGTACCTGAATCCACTCATTAGGCCACGACGGGCCTGATGACATAGATTTCATTGGTGAGTGATATTCCATTGTACGTACGTACCACAACTTCTTTATCCATTATTCGCTTTCTGGGATATTTAACTTGTACCGTAGACGAGGTTCTTGTAAACAGAGCCGTCTGAAATTTTGGGGTGGCTGTGTGTTTTTGATTTTAATTTCCCTAAGCTATAGGACCCTAAGTGGAAGTGCCGTAGGCTCCGTTGCTTTGTTTTTTAGTTGTTTCAGGAAACACCATACACATCTCCAGAGTGGCTGTTGGCAATTTACATCCCACCCATCAGCATAACAAGGCTCCCTGTTCTCCATGGCCTGTGCTGCATTTCTGGATTTTACATTTTTTTCAGATGGCCCTTTTGACCGGGGGGCAGTGAGACTTCATTGTAGTGCAGATTCCTTTAACATGCTTGCTTGGTTCGCCAAAAAGGGCGTATGCGTTTTTTCCTGAATATATTCAGGAAAAAACGCATACGCCCTTTTTGGCCAAGTGCATCATTGTCGACGTTCTGCCTCTTTTCCTATGCTTTAAATGCAATTCCAGTCTACGCCCTGAAATCGTTTTCCTGCAATTCTGCCCCGCTTTCAAGTCCTCTTCGCAGCCTTCCTTCAATATATTTTTGGACGATAGCTGTCATTTATAACTCTGCATGTTTGTGAATTACAGTGCCCCTGAGCTCCTTTCTTCAAATCGCTTTCTTGTGAGCTGGCCGCAAACTCGCAGGACTGCTTCAGGCCCTAATCTCTTTCTGGCACGGCATGGTGAACGTTTGGTTAATTCCTCTTCCTGGTGGGCAATGAGCATTAAATTTGCCCGTGCAGGCACCTACAGCTAGTCTCTCATTGGTTCTCCTTATTCCTGTTCATCTTGCGCAGAAATTGCAAACTGTGCCAAACAGCAGGTTAAAGGCACTGACTACCCAAGTGGGGAGAGTTTTAGTAAGGTGTCTGGAATTGTGAACCCGAGTAAAAGGGGACGGAAACTGAGATGCATTTGAAAACGTTTCCCAGTCACACGGCGCACCATACTGTGGATTTCCCATGCATGTTTTAGCTGAAGGAAGAATCCCTTAAACCTGGAGAGTTGGGACCCATGGAATGGGTCCCATGCAGTATGACTTCAAAGGGTCTGCATTTTCTCATCGAACCTCACCAATTCTATCAGCCCGGAGTGTCCAACTTTATGTGTCATTCAGCTTTGGGTGTAGATGAGGTAAATCCAGGTTGCATCACAAGCCCTGAATGAATTATTTAAGAATTGCTCTCTATTTCACTGTCATTGTGTTTTGTTTTTGTAATTCATTTTGATAAGGGGATTTATCGGATTTTCTCTGCTGCCTTCATGCAGCTGTACACACGCTTGATTCTCTTATGGAGACATATAAATCCATGGGTTTGAAGATTCTTACTAGTCAGGTGTATAAATAGGCGTTGAATATAGGGTGTTTAGCCCATTTCGTTGAGCAAGGGGTAGGTCTTGACTATTACATATTTGACTTATGGAATGGTATCTGTGCTAATTTCTATCTCTGGTTTTATGCAGCACCCCAACTCACCTTACCCCTTAAGCAAACATAAGTTGGTTTTCTAAATTTGAGACCCTGTTCTGTTTTGTAATTCAGTTCATGTGTAGCCAAGATTACATTCCGTGTATTAGTGATATCTTATGATGTTTCATTTTCTGTGTGACTTATTTCACTTAGAATCATTGTACATGACACCACTCATTATGCCATGACTGGCCTGATGACATAGATGTCATTGGTGAGTGATATTCCATTGTACGTACGTACCACAATTTCTTTATCCATTTTTCGCTTTCTGGGATATTTAACTTGTACCGTAGATGAGGTTCTTGTAAACAGAGCCGTCTGAAACTGGGGTGGCTGTGTGTTTTTGATTTTAATTTCCCTAAGCTATAGGACCATAAGTGGAAGTGCCGTAGGCTCCGTTGCTTTGTTTTTTTGGTGTTTCAGGAAACACCATACACTTCTCCAGAGTGGCTCTTGGCAATTTACATCCCACCCATCAGCTTTACATGGCTCCCTGTTCTCCATGGCCTGTGCTGCATTTCTGGATTTTACACTTTTTTCAGATGGCCCTTTTGACCGGGGGGGAGTGAGACTTCATTGTAGTGCAGATTTCTTTAACAGGGGACTGGGACCGTTTAGAGTACAGGTTAGCATACGACAACCTTTTAGGGAGAGCGTACGTGTTAGGATACTGGTTAGTGTTATCGTACGGGTTAGGATTAGGGGACGGGCTAGGGTAAGGCTTCGGCTAAGGGTTAGGGTTAGGGTTGGTGTTAGGGTTAGGGTTAGGTGACGGGGACGTTTTAGGGTACAGCTTAGGTTACGACAACTGTTTACGGTGAGCCTACGTGTTAGGGTACGTGTTAGTGTTAGCGTACGGGTTAGGTTTAGGGGACGTGTTAGGGTAATTCTTCGGGTAAGGGTTAGGGTTAGGGTTAGGGGACGGGGATGGTTTAGGGTACAGGTTAGGGTACGACAACGGTTTAGCGTGAGCATACGTGTTAGGGTACAGGTTAGTGTTAGCGTACGTTTTAGGATAAGGGGACGGGTTAGGGTAAGGCTTCGGGTAAAGGTTAAGGTTAGGGTTAGTGGTAGGGTTAGGGTTAGGGTACGGGGATGGTTTAGGGTAGAGGTTAGAGTACGACAACGGTTATGGTACCTGTTGGTGTTAGCGTACGGGTTAGGATTCGAAGACCGGTTAGGGTAAGGCTTCGGGTAAGGGTTAGGTTTAGGGTTAGGGATAGGGTTAGGGGACGGGAACGGTTTAGGGTACAGGTTAGTGTACGACAATGGTTTAGGGTGAGCGTACATGTTAGGGTACAGGTTAGTGTTAGCATACGGGTTAGGATTAGGGGAAGGGTTAGGGTAAGGCTTCGGGTAAAGTTTAGGGTTAAGGTTAGTGTTAGGGTTAGGGTTAGAGGACGGGGACAGTTTGGGGTGCAGGTTAGTCTATGACAACTGCTTAGGGTGAGCGTACGTGTTAGGGTACGTGTTAGTGTTTGCGTAAGGGTTAGGATTAAGGTACTGGTTAGTGTAAGGCTTCAGGTAAGGGTTAGGTTTAGGGTTAGGGTTAGGGGACGGGCACGGGGACGGGGACAGTTTAGGGTACTGGTTAGGGTACGACAACTGTTTAGGGTGAGCATATGTGTTAGGGTACGGGTTAGTGGTAGCATACGTGTTAGGATTATAGGATGTATTAGTGTAAGGCTTCGGGTAAGGGTTAGGGTTAGGGTTAGGGGATGGGGACGGGGACGGTTTAGGGTACAGGTTAGGGTACGACAACGGTTTAGGGTGAGCATACGTGTTAGCGTACGGGTTAGTGTTAGCGTACGGTTTAGGATTAGAGATCGGGTTAGGGTTAGGTTTCGGGTAAGTGTTAGGGTTAGGGTTAGGGTTAGGTTTAGGGAACAGGGACGGGGACAGTTTAAGGTACAGGTTAGGGTACGACAATGGTTTAGGGTGAGCATATGTGTTAGGGTACTGGTTCGTGTTAGCGTACGGTTTAGGTTTAGAGGACGGGTTAGTGTAAGGCTTCGGGTAAGGTTTAGGTTTAGGTTTAGGTTTAGGGTTAGGGGACGGGGACCAGGACGGTTTAGGGTACAGGTTAGTGTACGAAAAGATTTAGGGGGAGCGTACATGTTAGGGTACCTGTCAGTGTCAGCGTACGGGTTAGGATTAGGGGATGGGCTAGGGTAAGGCTTTGGGTAAGCTTTAGGGTTAGGGGACGGGGTCGGGGATGGTTTAGGGTACAGGATAGTGTACGATAACGATTTAGGGTGAGCGTACGAGTTAGGGTACATTTTAGTGTTAGCGTAAGGGTTAGGATTAAGGGACGGGTTAGGGTAAGGCTTCGGGTAAGGGTTTGGGTTAGGGTTAGGGTTAGGGGACGGGGACGGTTTAGGTTACAGGTTATGGTACGACAAAGTTTTAGGGAGAGCGTACGTGTTAGGGTACGGGTTAGTGTTAGCGTACGGGTGAGGAATAGGGGACCAGTTAGGGTAAGGCCTCGGGTAAGGGTTAGGGTTAGGGTTAGGTTTAGCATTAGGGTTAGAGGACGAAGACGGTTTAGGGTACAGGTTAGGCTATGACAACGGTTTAGGGTGAGCGTACGTGTTTAGGTACAGGTTAGGTTTAGCGTACGGTTTAGGATTAGGGGATGGGTTAGGGTAAGGCTTCGGGTAATGGTTAGGGTTAGGTTTAGGGTTCGGGTTAGGGGACGGGGACGGTTTAGGGTACAGGTTAGGGTACAACAACGGTTTAGGGTGAGCGTACGTATTAGGGTACAGTTTAGTGTTAGCGTACGGGTTAGGATTAGGGGACGGGTTAGTGTAAGGCTTCGGGTAAGGGTTAGGGTTAGGGTTAGGGTTAGGGGATGGGGACGGGGACAGTTTAGGGTACAGGTTAGATTACGACAACGGTTTAGGGTGAGCGTACGTGTTAGGGTACGTGTTAGTGTTAGCGTACGGGTTAGGATTAGGGGATGGGTTAGTGTAAGGCTTTGGGTAAGGGTTATGGTTGGGGTTAAGGTTATTGGATGGTGACGGTTTAGGGTACAGTTCAGGGTACGAAAACGGTTTAGGGTGAGCGTACGTGTTAGGGTACGTGTTAGTGTTAGCGTACGTGTTAGGATTAAGTGACGGGTTAGTGTAAGGCTTAGGGTAAGGGTTAGGGTTAGGGTTAGTGTTAGGGTTAGGCTTAGGGGACGGGGACGGGGACGTTTTAGGGTACAGGTTAGGATACGACAACGGTTTAGGGTGAGCGTACGTGTTAGGGTATGGGTTAGTGTTAGCATACGTGTTAGGATTAGGGGACGGGTTACAGTAAGGCTTCGGGTAAGGGTTAGCGTTAGGGTTAGGGTTAGAGGACGGGGACAGTTATGGGTACAGATTAGGCTATGACAATGATTTAGGGTGAGCGTACGTGTTAGGTTACGGGTTTGTTTTAGCGTACGTCTTAGGATTAGGGGACAGGTTAGGGTAGGGCTTCGGGTAAGGGTTAGGGTTAAGGTTAGGGGATGGGGACGGGGACAGTTTAGGGTACAGGTTAGTGTACGACAACGGTTTAGGCAGAGCGTACGTATTAGGGTACGGGTTAGTGTTAGCGTACGGGTTAGGATTAGGGGACGGGTTAGGGTAAGGCTTCGGGTAAGGATTAGGGTTAGGGTTAGGGTTAGGGTTAGAGGACGGGAACGGTTTAGGGTACACGTTAGGCTATAACAACGGTTTAGGGTGAGCGTACGTGTTAGGGTACGGGTTAGTGTTAGCATACGGTTTAGGATTAGGGGACGGGTTAGTGTAAGGTTTCGGGTAAGTGTTAGGGTTAGGGTTAGGGTTAGGGTTAGGGTTAGGGGACGTGCACAGGGACAGGGACGGTTTAGGGTACAGGTTATGGTACAACAACGGTTTAGGGTGAGCGTACGTGTTAGGGTACACATTAGTGTTAGCGTACGGGTTAGGTTTAGGGAACGGGTTAGGGTAAGGCTTCGGGTAAGGGTTAGGGATAGGGTTAGGGTTAGGGTTAGGGTTAGGGGACGGGGACGGTTTAAGGTACAGGTTAGTGTACGATAACAGTTTAGGGTGAGCGTACGTTTTAGGGTACATGTTAGTGTTAGCGTACGGGTTAGGATTAGGGGACGTGTTAGGGTAATGCTTCGGGTAAGTGTTAGGGTTAGGGTTAATGTTAGGGTTAGGGTTAGGGGACGGGGATGGTTTAGCGTACAGGTTAGGGTACGACAACGGTTTAGGGAGAGCGTAAGTGTTAGGGTACGGGTTAGAGTTAGCGTACGGGTTAGGATTATTGGATGGGTTAGGGTAAGGCTTCGGGTAAGTGTTAGGGTTAGGGTTAGGGTTAGGGGATGTGGACGGGGACGGAGACGGGGACGGTTTAGGGTACAGGTTAGGGTACAACAATGGTTTAGGGTGGGCGTACGTTTAAGGGTACGGGTTAGTGTTAGCATACGGGTTAGGATTAGGGGACGTTTTAGGGTAAGGCTTCGGGTAAGGGTTAGGGTTAGGGTTAGGCTTAGGGTTAGGGGACGGGGACGGGGAGAGTTTAGGGTACAGGTTAGTGTACGACAATGGTTTAGGGTGAGCTTATGTGTTAGGGTACGTGTTAGTGTTAGCGTACAGTTTAGGATTAGGGGAGGTTTTAGGGTAAGGCTTCGGGTAAGGGTTAGTGTTAGGTTTAAGGTTAGGGTTAGTGTTAGGGGAAAGGGACGGTTTAGGGTACAGGTTAGTGTACGACAACGGTTTAGGTGAGCGTACGTGTTAGGGAACGTGTTAGAGTTAGCATACGGGTTAGGATTACGGGACGGGTTATGGTAAGGCTTTGGGTAAGGATTAGGGTTAGGGTTAGGTTTAGGGTTAGAGATAGGGGACGGGGAGAGTTTAGGGTACAGGTTACTGTAGGACAACGGTTTAGGGTTAGCGTACGTGTTAGGGGACAGGTTAGTGTTAGCATACGGGTTAGGATTAAGGGACGTGTTAGGGTAAGGTTTCGGGTAATTGCTAGGGTTAGGGTTAGGTTTAGGGTTAGGGTTAGGGGACGGGGACGGTTTAGCGTACAGCTTAGGGTACGACAACGGTTTAGGTTGAGCTTACGTGTTAGGGTACGTGTTAGTGTTAGCATATGGGTTAGGATTAGGGGACAGGTTAGGGTAAGGCTTCGGGTAAGGTTTAGGGTTAGGGTTAGGGTTAAGGTTAGGGTACGGAGACGGTTTATGGTACAAGGTAGGGTACGACAACGGTTTAGCGTGGGCGTACGTGTTAGGGTATTGGTTAGTGTTAGCGTACGGGTTAGGATTAGGGGACGGGTTAGGTTAAGGCTTCGGGTAAGGGTTAGGTTTAGGGTTAGTGTTAGGGGACGGGGACGGGGACGGTTTAGGGTACAGGTTAGGGTATGACAACGTTTTAGGGTGAGTGTACGTGTTAGTGTACGGGTTAGTGTTAGCATACGGTTTAGGATTAGTGGACGGGTTACGGTAAGGCTTCGGGTAAGGTTTAGGTTTAGGGTTAGGGTTAGGGGTAGGGTTAGGGAAGGGTTAGTGTTAGGGTTAAGGTTAGGGTTAGGGGACAGGGACGGTTTAGGGTACAGGTTAGGGTACGACAACGGTTTAGGGTGAGCGTACGTGTTAGGGTACGGGTTAGTGTTAGCGTACGGGTTAGAATTAGAGGATGGTTGAGGGTAAGGCTTCGGGTAAGGGTTAGGGTTACGGTTAGGGTTAGGGTTAGGAGACGGGGATGGGGACGGTTTAGGGTACAGGTTAGGGTACGACAGCAGTTTAGGGTGAGCATACGTGTTAGGGTGCGGGTTAGTGTTAGCGTACGGTTTAGGATTAGGGGACGGGTGAGTGTAAGTCTTCGGGTAAGGTTAGGGTTAGGGTTAGGGTTAGGGTTAGGGGACGGGGACGGGGACGGTTTAGGGTACAGGTTAGTGTACGACAACTGTTTAGGTTCAGCATACGTGTTAGGGTACAAGTTAGTGTTAGCGTACGTGTTAGGATTAGGGGACAGGTTAGGGTAAGGCTTCGGGTAAGGGTTAGGGTTATGGTTAGGGTTAGGGTTAGGGAACGGGGATGGTTTAGGGTACAGGTTAGGGTACGACAACGGTTTAGGGTGAGCGTACGTGTTAGGGTACAGGTTAGTGTTAGCGTACGGTTTAGTATCAGGGAACGGGTTAGCGTAAGGCTTCGGGTAAGGGTTAGGGCTAGGGTAAGGGTTAGGAGTCGGGGACGGGGACGGTTTAGGGTACAGGTTAGTGTACGACATGGATTGGGTTGAGCGTATGTGTTAGGGCAAGGGTTAGTGTTAGCATACAGGTTAGGATTAGGGCACGGGTTAGGGTAAGGCTTCGGGTAAGAGTTCGGGTTAGGGTTAGGGTTAGGGTTAGGGGATGGGGACGCTTTAGGGTACAGTTTAGGGTAGAACAATGATTTAGGGTGAACGTACGTGTTAGGGTACGGGTTAGTGTTAGCGAACAGTTCAGGATTAGGGGACGTGTTAGGGTAAGGCTTCGGGTAAGGGTTAGGGTTAGGTATGGGTTAGGGTTAGGGGAAGGGGACGGGGACGGTTTAGGGTACAGGTTAGTGTACGACAACGGTTTAGGGTGAGCGTACGTGTTATGGTACGGGTTAGTGTTAGCGTACGGGTTAGGATTAGGGGACCGGTGAGGGTAAGGCTTCGGGTAAGGGTTAGGGTTAGGGTTAGGGTTAGGGTTAGGGGACGGGGAGGGTTTCGGGTACAGGTTAGGGTACGACAACGGTTTAGGGTGAGCGTACATGTTAGGGTACAGGTTAGTGTTAGCATACGGGTTAGGATTAGGGGAAGGGTTAGGGTAAGGCTTCGGGTAAAGTTTAGGGTTAAGGTTAGTGTTAGGGTTAGGGTTAGAGGACGGGGACGGTTTGGGGTGCAGGTTAGTCTATGACAACTGCTTAGGGTGAGCGTACGTGTTAGGGTACGTGTTAGTGTTTGCGTAAGGGTTAGGATTAAGGTACTGGTTAGTGTAAGGCTTCAGGTAAGGGTTAGGTTTAGGGTTAGGGTTAGGGGACGGGCACGGGGACGGGGACAGTTTAGGGTACTGGTTAGGGTACGACAACTGTTTAGGGTGAGCATATGTGTTAGGGTACGGGTTAGTGGTAGCATACGTGTTAGGATTATAGGATGTATTAGTGTAAGGCTTCGGGTAAGGGTTAGGGTTAGGGTTAGGGGATGGGGACGGGGACGGTTTAGGGTACAGGTTAGGGTACGACAACGGTTTAGGGTGAGCATACGTGTTAGCGTACGGGTTAGTGTTAGCGTACGGTTTAGGATTAGAGATCGGGTTAGGGTTAGGTTTCGGGTAAGTGTTAGGGTTAGGGTTAGGGTTAGGTTTAGGGAACAGGGACGGGGACAGTTTAAGGTACAGGTTAGGGTACGACAATGGTTTAGGGTGAGCATATGTGTTAGGGTACTGGTTCGTGTTAGCGTACGGTTTAGGTTTAGAGGACGGGTTAGTGTAAGGCTTCGGGTAAGGTTTAGGGTTAGGTTTAGGTTTAGGGTTAGGGGACGGGGACCAGGACGGTTTAGGGTACAGGTTAGTGTACGAAAAGATTTAGGGGGAGCGTACATGTTAGGGTACCTGTCAGTGTCAGCGTACGGGTTAGGATTAGGGGATGGGCTAGGGTAAGGCTTTGGGTAAGCTTTAGGGTTAGGGGACGGGGTCGGGGATGGTTTAGGGTACAGGATAGTGTACGATAACGATTTAGGGTGAGCGTACGAGTTAGGGTACATTTTAGTGTTAGCGTAAGGGTTAGGATTAAGGGACGGGTTAGGGTAAGGCTTCGGGTAAGGGTTTGGGTTAGGGTTAGGGTTAGGGGACGGGGACGGTTTAGGTTACAGGTTATGGTACGACAAAGTTTTAGGGAGAGCGTACGTGTTAGGGTACGGGTTAGTGTTAGCGTACGGGTGAGGAATAGGGGACCAGTTAGGGTAAGGCCTCGGGTAAGGGTTAGGGTTAGGGTTAGGTTTAGCATTAGGGTTAGAGGACGAAGACGGTTTAGGGTACAGGTTAGGCTATGACAACGGTTTAGGGTGAGCGTACGTGTTTAGGTACAGGTTAGGTTTAGCGTACGGTTTAGGATTAGGGGATGGGTTAGGGTAAGGCTTCGGGTAATGGTTAGGGTTAGGTTTAGGGTTCGGGTTAGGGGACGGGGACGGTTTAGGGTACAGGTTAGGGTACAACAACGGTTTAGGGTGAGCGTACGTATTAGGGTACAGTTTAGTGTTAGCGTACGGGTTAGGATTAGGGGACGGGTTAGTGTAAGGCTTCGGGTAAGGGTTAGGGTTAGGGTTAGGGTTAGGGGATGGGGACGGGGACAGTTTAGGGTACAGGTTAGATTACGACAACGGTTTAGGGTGAGCGTACGTGTTAGGGTACGTGTTAGTGTTAGCGTACGGGTTAGGATTAGGGGATGGGTTAGTGTAAGGCTTTGGGTAAGGGTTATGGTTGGGGTTAAGGTTATTGGATGGTGACGGTTTAGGGTACAGTTCAGGGTACGAAAACGGTTTAGGGTGAGCGTACGTGTTAGGGTACGTGTTAGTGTTAGCGTACGTGTTAGGATTAAGTGACGGGTTAGTGTAAGGCTTAGGGTAAGGGTTAGGGTTAGGGTTAGTGTTAGGGTTAGGCTTAGGGGACGGGGACGGGGACGTTTTAGGGTACAGGTTAGGATACGACAACGGTTTAGGGTGAGCGTACGTGTTAGGGTATGGGTTAGTGTTAGCATACGTGTTAGGATTAGGGGACGGGTTACAGTAAGGCTTCGGGTAAGGGTTAGCGTTAGGGTTAGGGTTAGAGGACGGGGACAGTTATGGGTACAGATTAGGCTATGACAATGATTTAGGGTGAGCGTACGTGTTAGGTTACGGGTTTGTTTTAGCGTACGTCTTAGGATTAGGGGACAGGTTAGGGTAGGGCTTCGGGTAAGGGTTAGGGTTAAGGTTAGGGGATGGGGACGGGGACAGTTTAGGGTACAGGTTAGTGTACGACAACGGTTTAGGCAGAGCGTACGTATTAGGGTACGGGTTAGTGTTAGCGTACGGGTTAGGATTAGGGGACGGGTTAGGGTAAGGCTTCGGGTAAGGATTAGGGTTAGGGTTAGGGTTAGGGTTAGAGGACGGGAACGGTTTAGGGTACACGTTAGGCTATAACAACGGTTTAGGGTGAGCGTACGTGTTAGGGTACGGGTTAGTGTTAGCATACGGTTTAGGATTAGGGGACGGGTTAGTGTAAGGTTTCGGGTAAGTGTTAGGGTTAGGGTTAGGGTTAGGGTTAGGGTTAGGGGACGTGCACAGGGACAGGGACGGTTTAGGGTACAGGTTATGGTACAACAACGGTTTAGGGTGAGCGTACGTGTTAGGGTACACATTAGTGTTAGCGTACGGGTTAGGTTTAGGGAACGGGTTAGGGTAAGGCTTCGGGTAAGGGTTAGGGATAGGGTTAGGGTTAGGGTTAGGGTTAGGGGACGGGGACGGTTTAAGGTACAGGTTAGTGTACGATAACAGTTTAGGGTGAGCGTACGTTTTAGGGTACATGTTAGTGTTAGCGTACGGGTTAGGATTAGGGGACGTGTTAGGGTAATGCTTCGGGTAAGTGTTAGGGTTAGGGTTAATGTTAGGGTTAGGGTTAGGGGACGGGGATGGTTTAGCGTACAGGTTAGGGTACGACAACGGTTTAGGGAGAGCGTAAGTGTTAGGGTACGGGTTAGAGTTAGCGTACGGGTTAGGATTATTGGATGGGTTAGGGTAAGGCTTCGGGTAAGTGTTAGGGTTAGGGTTAGGGTTAGGGGATGTGGACGGGGACGGAGACGGGGACGGTTTAGGGTACAGGTTAGGGTACAACAATGGTTTAGGGTGGGCGTACGTTTAAGGGTACGGGTTAGTGTTAGCATACGGGTTAGGATTAGGGGACGTTTTAGGGTAAGGCTTCGGGTAAGGGTTAGGGTTAGGGTTAGGCTTAGGGTTAGGGGACGGGGACGGGGAGAGTTTAGGGTACAGGTTAGTGTACGACAATGGTTTAGGGTGAGCTTATGTGTTAGGGTACGTGTTAGTGTTAGCGTACAGTTTAGGATTAGGGGAGGTTTTAGGGTAAGGCTTCGGGTAAGGGTTAGTGTTAGGTTTAAGGTTAGGGTTAGTGTTAGGGGAAAGGGACGGTTTAGGGTACAGGTTAGTGTACGACAACGGTTTAGGTGAGCGTACGTGTTAGGGAACGTGTTAGAGTTAGCATACGGGTTAGGATTACGGGACGGGTTATGGTAAGGCTTTGGGTAAGGATTAGGGTTAGGGTTAGGTTTAGGGTTAGAGATAGGGGACGGGGAGAGTTTAGGGTACAGGTTACTGTAGGACAACGGTTTAGGGTTAGCGTACGTGTTAGGGGACAGGTTAGTGTTAGCATACGGGTTAGGATTAAGGGACGTGTTAGGGTAAGGTTTCGGGTAATTGCTAGGGTTAGGGATGGTTTAGGGTTAGGGTTAGGGGACGGGGACGGTTTAGCGTACAGCTTAGGGTACGACAACGGTTTAGGTTGAGCTTACGTGTTAGGGTACGTGTTAGTGTTAGCATATGGGTTAGGATTAGGGGACAGGTTAGGGTAAGGCTTCGGGTAAGGTTTAGGGTTAGGGTTAGGGTTAAGGTTAGGGTACGGAGACGGTTTATGGTACAAGGTAGGGTACGACAACGGTTTAGCGTGGGCGTACGTGTTAGGGTATTGGTTAGTGTTAGCGTACGGGTTAGGATTATGGGACGGGTTAGGTTAAGGCTTCGGGTAAGGGTTAGGTTTAGGGTTAGTGTTAGGGGACGGGGACGGGGACGGTTTAGGGTACAGGTTAGGGTATGACAACGTTTTAGGGTGAGTGTACGTGTTAGTGTACGGGTTAGTGTTAGCGTACGGTTTAGGATTAGTGGACGGGTTACGGTAAGGCTTCGGGTAAGGTTTAGGTTTAGGGTTAGGGTTAGGGGTAGGGTTAGGGAAGGGTTAGTGTTAGGGTTAAGGTTAGGGTTAGGGGACAGGGACGGTTTAGGGTACAGGTTAGGGTACGACAACGGTTTAGGGTGAGCGTACGTGTTAGGGTACGGGTTAGTGTTAGCGTACGGGTTAGAATTAGAGGATGGTTGAGGGTAAGGCTTCGGGTAAGGGTTAGGGTTACGGTTAGGGTTAGGGTTAGGAGACGGGGATGGGGACGGTTTAGGGTACAGGTTAGGGTACGACAGCAGTTTAGGGTGAGCATACGTGTTAGGGTGCGGGTTAGTGTTAGCGTACGGTTTAGGATTAGGGGACGGGTGAGGGTAAGTCTTCGGGTAAGGTTAGGGTTAGGGTTAGGGTTAGGGTTAGGGGACGGGGACGGGGACGGTTTAGGGTACAGGTTAGTGTACGACAACTGTTTAGGTTCAGCATACGTGTTAGGGTACAAGTTAGTGTTAGCGTACGGGTTAGGATTAGGGGACAGGTTAGGGTAAGGCTTCGGGTAAGGGTTAGGGTTATGGTTAGGGTTAGGGTTAGGGAACGGGGATGGTTTAGGGTACAGGTTAGGGTACGACAACGGTTTAGGGTGAGCGTACGTGTTAGGGTACAGGTTAGTGTTAGCGTACGGTTTAGTGTCAGGGAACGGGTTAGCGTAAGGCTTCGGGTAAGGGTTAGGGCTAGGGTAAGGGTTAGGAGTCGGGGACGGGGACGGTTTAGGGTACAGGTTAGTGTATGACATGGATTGGGTTGAGCGTATGTGTTAGGGCAAGGGTTAGTGTTAGCATACAGGTTAGGATTAGGGCACGGGTTAGGGTAAGGCTTCGGGTAAGAGTTCGGGTTAGGGTTAGGGTTAGGGTTAGGGGATGGGGACGCTTTAGGGTACAGTTTAGGGTAGAACAATGATTTAGGGTGAACGTACGTGTTAGGGTACGGGTTAGTGTTAGCGAACAGTTCAGGATTAGGGGACGTGTTAGGGTAAGGCTTCGGGTAAGGGTTAGGGTTAGGTATGGGTTAGGGTTAGGGGAAGGGGACGGGGACGGTTTAGGGTACAGGTTAGTGTACGACAACGGTTTAGGGTGAGCGTACGTGTTAGGGTACGGGTTAGTGTTAGCGTACGGGTTAGGATTAGGGGACGGGTTAGGGTAAGGTTTAGGGAAACTGTTAGGGTTAGGGTTAGCGTTAGGGGACAAGGACAGTTTAGGGTACAGGTTAAGGTACGACAACGGTTTAGGGTGAGCATACGTGTTAGGGTATGGGTTAGTGTTGGCGTACGGGTTAGGATTAGGGGACCGGTTAGGGTAAGGCTTCGTGTAAGGGTTAGGGGTAGGGTTTGGGTTAGGGTTAGGGATAGGGGACGGGGACGGTTTAGCGTACAGCTTAGGGTACGACAACGATTTAGGTTGAGCGTACGTGATAGGTTACGTTCTAGTGTTAGCGTACGGGTTAGGATTAGGGGACGGTTTAGGGTAAGGCTTCGGGTAAGGTTTAGGGTTACGGTTAGGTTTAAGGTTAGCGTTAGGGGACGGGGATGGTTTAGGGTACAGGTTAGGGTACGACAACGGTTTAGGGTGAGCGTACGTGTGAGGGTACGGTTTAGTGTTAGCGTACGGTTTAGGATTAGGGAACGGGTTAAGGTAAGGCTTCGGGTAAGGGTTAGGGTTAGGGTTAGGGGACGGGGACGGTTTAGGGTACATGTTAGGGTAAGGCAACGGTTTAAGGTGAGCGTACGTGTTAGGGCACGGGTTAGTGTTAGCATACGGGTTAGGATTAGGGGACGGGTTAGGGTAAGGCTTCCGGTAAGGATTATGGTTAGGGTTAGGGTTAGGGTTAGGGTTAGGGGACGGGGACAGGGACGGTTTAGGGTACAGGATAGGGTACGACAACGGTTTAGGGTGAGCGTACATGTTAGGGTATGGGTTAGTGTTAGCGTACGGGTTAGGATTAGGGGACGGGTGAGGGTAAGGCTTCGGTAAGGGTTAGGGTTAGGGTTAGGTGACGGGGACGGTTTAGGGTACAGGTTAGGGCACGACAACGGTTTAGCATGAGCGTACGTGTTAGGGTACGGGCTAGTTTTAGCGTACGTGTTAAGATTAGGGGACGGTTTAGGGTAAGGCTTAGGGTAAGGGTTAGGGTTAGGGTTAGGGTTAGGGTTAGGGGACGGGCAAGTGGAGAAGGACGGTTTAGGGTACAGTTTAGGGTACGAAAACAGTTTATGGTGAGCGTACGTGTTAGGTTACGGGTTAGTGTTAGCGTACGGGTTAGTATTCGGGAACGGATTAGGGTACGGCTTCGGGTAAGGGTTAGGTTTAGAGTTAGGGTTAGGGTTAGGGTTAGGGGAAGGGGACGGTTTAGGGTACAGGTTAAGGTATGACAACGGTGTAGGGTGAGCGTATGTGTTAGCGTATGGTTTATTTTTAGCGTACGGGTTAGGATTAGGTGACGGGTTAGTGTAAGGATTCGGGTAAGGTTTAGGGTTAGGGTTAGTGTTAGGAGATGGGGACGGGTACGGGGACGGTTTAGTGTACAGGTTAGGGTACGACAAAGGTTTAGGGTAAGCGTACGTGTTAGGGTACAGCTTAGTGTTAGCGTACGGGTTAGGATTAGGGGACGGGTTAGGGTAAGACTTCGGGTAAGGGTTAGGGTTAGGGTTAGGAGACGGGGACGGTTTAGGGTACAGGTTAGGGTACAACAAGTGTTTATGGTGAGCCTACATGTTAGAGTACGGGTTAGTGTTAGGGTACGGGTTAGGATTAGGGGATGTGTTAGGGTAAGGCTTCGGGTAAGGGTTAGGGTTAATGTTAGGGTTAGGGGACGGGGACGGTTTAGGGTACAGGTTAAGGTATGACCACGGTTTATGGTGAGCGTACGTGTTAGCATATGGTTTAGTGTTAGCGTATGGTTTAGGATTAGGGAACGGGTTAGGGTAAGGCTTCGGGTAAGGGTTAGGTTTAGAGTTAGGGTTAGGGGATGGGGATGGTTTAGGGTACAGGTTAGGGTACGACAATGGTTTAGGGTGAGCGTACGTGTTAGGGTACATATTAGTTTTAGCGTACGGTTTAGGATTAGGGGAAGGGTTAAAGTAAGGCTTCGTGTAAGGGCTAGGGTTAGGGTTAGGTTTAGGGATGGGGACGGGGATGGTTTAGGGTACAGGTTAGGGTACGACAACGGTTTAGGGTGAGCGCACGTGTTAGTGTACGGGTTATTGTTAGCCTACGGTTTAGGATAAGGGGACGGGTTAGGTTAAGGCTTCGGTTAAGGGATAGGTTTAGGGTTAGGGTTAGGGTTAGGGGACGGGGATGGTTTAGGGTACATTTTAGGGTATGACAACGATTTAAGGTGATCGTATGTGTTAGGGTACGGTTTATTGTTAGCGTACGGGTTAGGATTATGGGACGGGTTAGGGTAAGGCTACGGGTAAGGGTTAGGGTTAGGTTTAGTGTTAGGGAACAGGGACGGGGACGGGGACGGTTTAATGTACAGGTTAGGGTACAATAACGGTTTAGGGTGAGCGTACGTGTTAGGGCACAGTTTAGTGTTAGCATACGGGTTAGGATTAGGGGACGTGTTAGTGTAAGGCTTTGGGTAAGTTTTAGGCTTAGGGTTAGGGTTAGCGATAGGGGACGGGTACGGGGGCAGTTTACGGTACATGTTAGGGTACGAAAACGGTTTAGGTTGAGCGTACGTGTTAGGGTACGGGTTAGTGTTAACGTACGGGTTAGGATTAGGGACGTGTTAGGGTAAGGCTTCGTGTAAGGGTTAGGGTTTGGGTTTGGGTTAGGGTTAGGGGATGGGGACGGTTTAGGGTACAGGTTAGTGTACAACAACGGTTTAGGATGAGCGTACGTGTTAGGGTACGATTTAGTGTTAGCGTACGGGTTAGGATTAGGGGACGGTTTAGGGCAAGGCTTCGGGGAAGTGTTAGGGTAAGGGTTAGGGGACGGGGACGGTTTAAGATACAGGTTAGTGTACGACAACAGATTAGGGTGAGCGTACGTGTTAGGGTATGGCTTAGTGTTAGGGTACGGGTTAGGAGTTGGGGACGGGTTAGGGTAAGGTTTCGGGTAAGGTTTAGGCTTAGGGTTAGGGTTAGGGTCAGGGTTAGGGGACGGGGACGGTTTAGGGTACAGGTTAGGGTACGAAAACTGTTTAGGGTGATCGTACGTGTTAGGGTACAGTTTAGTGTTAGCGTACGGGTTAGGATTAGGGGACAGGTTAGGGTAAGGCTTCGGGTAAGGGTTAGGGTTAGGGTTAGGGTTATGGGATGGGAACCGTTTAGGTTACAGGTTAGGGTACGAAAACGGTTTAGGGTGAGCGTACGTTTTAGGGTATGTGTTAGTGTTAGAGTACGGGTTAGGATTAGGGGGCGGGTTAGGGTAAGGCTTCGGGTAAGTGTTAGGTTAAGGATTAGGGTTAGGGGATTGTGACCATTTAGGGTACAGGTTAGGGTACGACAACGGTTTAGGGTGAGCGTACGTGTTAGAGCACGGGTTAGTGTTAGCGTATGGGTTAGGGTTAGGGGAAGGGATAGGGTAAGGCTTCGGTTAAGGGTTAGGTTTAGGGTTAGGCTTAGGGTTAGGGTTAGGGGACGGGGACGGATTAGTGTACCGGTTAGGGTACGACAACGGTTTAGGTTGAGCAGACGTGTAAGGGTTCGCGTTAGTGTTAGCGTACGGGTTAGGATTAGGGGATGGGTCAGTGTAAGGCTTCAGGTAAGGGTTAGGTTTAGGGTTAGGTTTAGGTGATGGGGATGGTTTAGGGTACAGGTTAGGGCACGACAAAGTTTTAGAGTGAGCGTACGTGTTAGGGTACGGGTTAGTGTTAGGGTACGGGTTAGGATAAGGGTATGGGTTAGGGTAAGGCTTCGGGTAAGGGTTAGGGTTAGGGTTAGGGTTAGGGGACGGGGACGGTTTAGGGTACAGGTTAGGGTACGACAACGGTTTAGGGTGAGCGTACGTGTTAGGGTACGGGTTAGTGTTAGCGTACGGGTTAGGATTAGGGGACGGGTGAGGGTAAGGCTTCAGGTAAGGGTTAGGGTTAGGGTTAGGGTTAGGGTTAGGGGACGGGGACGGTTTAGGGTACAGGTTAGTGTACGACAACGGTTTAGGGTGAGCGTACGTGTTAGGGTACGGGTTAGTGTTAGCGTACGGGTTAAGATTATGGGACGGGTGAGGGTAAGGCTTCGGGTAAGGGTTAGGGTTAGGGTTAGGGTTAGGGTTAGGGTTAGGGGACGGGGACGGTTTAGGGTACAGGTTAGAGTACGACAACGATTTAGGGTGAGCGTATGTGTTAGGGTACGGTTTAGTGTTAGCGTACGGGTTAGGATTATGGGACGGGTGAGGGTAAGGCTTCGGGTAAGGGTTTGGGTTAGGGTTAGGGTTAGGGTTAGGGGACAGGGACGTTTTAGGGTACAGGTTAGGGTACGACAAGGGTTTAGGGTGAGCGTACGTGTTAGGGTACGGGTTAGTGTTAGCGTACGGGTTAGGATTAAGGGACGGGTGAGGGTAAGGCTTCGGGTAAGGGTTAGGGTTAGGGTTAGGGTTATGTGACAGGGAAGGGGACGGGGACGGTTTAGGGTACAGGTTAGGGTACGACAACGGTTTAGGGTGAGCGTACTAGGGTGAGCGTACGTGTTAGGGTACGGGTTAGTGTTAGCGTACGGGTTAGCATTAGGGGACGGGTGAGGGTAAGGCTTCACGTAAGGGTTAGGATTAGGGTTAGGGTTAGGGTTAGGGGACGGGGACGGTTTAGGGTAAAGGTTAGGGTACAACAACGGTTTAGGGTGAGCGTACGTGTTAGCGTACGTGTTAGTGTTAGCGTACGGGTTAGGATTAGGGGACGGGTGAGGGTAAGGCTTCGGGTAAGGGTTAGGGTTAGGGTTAGGGTTAGGGTTAGGGGACGGGGACGGTTTAGGTTACACTTTAGGGTACGACAACTATTTAGGGTGAGCGTACGTGTTAGGGTATGGGTTAGTGTTAGCGTACGGGTTAGGATTTTGGGACGGGTGAGATAAGGCTTCGGGTAAGGGTTAGGTTTAGGGTTAGGGTTAGGGTTAGGGGACGGGGACGGTTTAGGGTACAGGTTAGGGTATGACAACGGTTTAGGGTGAGCGTACGTGTTAGGGTACGGGTTAGTTTTAGCGTACGGGTTAGGATTAGGGGACGGGTGAGTGTAAGGCTTCGGGTAAGGGTTAGGGTTAGGGTTAGGGTTAGGGTTAGGGGACGGGGACGGTTTAGGGTACAGGTTATGGTACGTCAACGGTTTAGGGTGAGCGTACGTGTTAGGGTACGGGTTAGTGTTAGTGTACGGGTTAGGATTAGGGGACGGGTGAGGGTAAGGCTTCGGGTAAGGGTTAGGGTTAGGGTTAGGGTTAGGGTTAGGGTTAGGGGACGGGGACGGTTTAGGGTACAGGTGAGGG
Organism: Delphinapterus leucas; assembly: GCF_059928025.1. Classification (NCBI taxonomy): domain Eukaryota; kingdom Metazoa; phylum Chordata; class Mammalia; order Artiodactyla; family Monodontidae; genus Delphinapterus; species Delphinapterus leucas. The sequence continues at coordinate 3,120,085 of NC_143147.1, read as the reverse complement.
TACGACAACTGTTTAGGGTGAGCGTACGTGTTAGGGTACGGGTTAGTGTTAGCGTACGGGTTAGGATTAGGGGACGGCTGAGTGTAAGGCTTCGGGTAAGGGTTAGGGTTAGGGTTAGGGGTAGGGGACGGGGACGGGGACGGTTTAGGGTACAGGTTAGGGTACGAAAAATGTTTAGGGTGAGCATACGTGTTAGGGTACGGGTTAGTGTTAGCATACGGGTTAGGATTAGGGGACGGGTGAGGGTAAGGCTTCGGGAAAGGGTTAGGGTTAGGGTTAGGGTTAGGGGACGGGGACGGTTTAGGGTACAGGTTAGGGTACGACAACGCTTTAGGGTGAGCGTACGTGTTATGGTACGGGTTAGTGTTAGCGTACGGGTTAGGATTGGGGACGGGTTAGGGTAAGGCTTCGGGTAAGGATTACGGTTAGGGTTAGTGTTAGGGTTAGGTGACGGGGACGGTTTAGGGTACAGGTTAGGGTACGACAACGGTTTAGTGTGAGGGTATGTTTTAGGGTACGGGTTAGTGTTAGCGTACGGTTTACGACTAGGGGACGGGTGAGGGTAAGGCTTTGGGTAACGGTTAGGGTTAGGGTTAGGTTTACGGTTAGGTTTAGGGGACGGGGAAGGTTTAGGGTACAGGTTAGGGTACGACAACGGTTTAGGGTGAGCGTACGTGTTAGGGTACGGGTTAGTGTTACCGTATGGGTGAGAATTAGGGGACGGGTGAGTGTAAGGCTTCGGGTAAGGGTTAGGGTTAGGGTTAGGGTTAGGGTTAGGGGATGGGGACGGGGACGGTTTAGGGAACAGGTTAGGGTACGACAACGGTTTAGGGTGAGCGTACGTGTTAGGGTACGGGTTAGTGTTAGCGTACGGGTAAGGATTAGGGGACGGGTGAGTGTAAGGCTTAGGGTAAGGGTTAGGGTTAGGGTTAGGGTTAGGGTTAGGGGACGGGGACGGTTTAGGGTACAGGTTAGGGTACGACAACGGTTTAGGGTGAGCGTACGTGTTAGGGTATGTGTTAGTGTTAGCGTACGGTTTAGGATTAGGGGACGGGTGAGGGTAAGGCTTCGGGTAAGGGTTAGGGTTAGGGTTACGGTTAGGGTTAGGGGACGGGGACGGTTTATGGTACAGGTTAGTGTACGACAACGGTTTAGGGTGAGCGTACGTGTTAGGATTATGGGACGGGTGAGGGAAAGGCTTCGGGTAAGGGTTAGGGTTAGGGTTAGGGTTAGGGGAGGTGGACGGGGACGGTTTAGGGTACAGGTCAGGGTACAACAACGGTTTAGGGTGAGCTTACGTGTTAGGGTACGGGTTAGTGTTAGCGTACGGTTTAGGATTAGGGGACGAGTGAGGGTAAGGCTTCGGGTAAGGGTTAGGGTTAGTGTTAGGGTTACGGTTAGGGTTAGGGTACGGGGACAGGGACGGTTTAGGGTACAGGTTAGGGTACGACAACGGTTTAGGGTGAGCGTACGTGTTAGGGTACGGGTTAGTGTTCGCGTACGGGTTAGGATTAGGGGACGGGTGAGGTTAAGGCTTCGGGTAAGGGTTAGGGTTAGGGTTAGGGTTAGGGGACGGGGACGGGGACGGGGACGGTTTAGGGTACAGGTTAGTGTACGACAACGGTTTAGGGTGAGCGTACGTGTTAGGGTACGGGTTAGTGTTAGCGTACGGGTTAGGATTAGGGGACGGGTTCGGGTAAGGGTTCGGGTAAGGGTTAGGGTTAGGGTTAGGGTTAGGGGACGGCACGGGGACAGTTTAGGGTACAGGTTAGGTTATGACAACGGTTTAGCGTGAGCGTATGTGTTAGGGTACGGGTTAGTGTTAGCGTACGGTTTACGACTAGGGGACGGGTGAGGGTAAGGCTTTGGGTAACGGTTAGGGTTAGGGTTAGGTTTAGGGTTAGGGTTAGGGGTCGGGGAAGGTTTAGTGTACAGGTTAGGGTACGACAACGGTTTAGGGTGAGCGTACGTGTTAGGGTACGGGTTAGTGTTAGCGTATGGGAGAGAATTAGGGGACGGGTGAGTGTAAGGCTTAGGGTAAGGGTTAGGGTTAGGGTTAGGGTTAGGGTTAGGGGACGGGGACGGGGACGGTTTAGGGAACAGGTTAGGGTACGACAACGGTTTAGGGTGAGCGTACGTGTTAGGGTACGGGTTAGTGTTAGCGTACGGGTTCGGATTAGGGGACGGGTGAGGGTAAGGCTTCGGGTAAGGGTTAGGGTTAGGGTTAGGGTTAGGGGACGGGGACAGTTTAGGGTACAGGTTAGGGTACGACAACGGTTTAGGCTGAGCGTACGTGTTAGGGTACGGGTTAGTGTTATCGTATCGGTTAGGATTAGGGGACGGGTGAGGGTAAGGCTTCGGGTAAGTGTTAGGTTTAGGGTTAGGGTTAGGGTTAGGTTTAGGGGACGGGGACGGTTTAGGGTACAGGTTAGGGTACGACAACGATTTAGGATGAGCGTACGTGTTAGGGTACGGGTTAGTGTTAGCGTACGGGTTAGGATTAGGGGACGGGTGAGGGTAAGGCTTCGGGTAAGTTTTAGGGTTAGGGTTAGGGTTAGGGGACGGGGACGGTTTAGGGTACAGGTTAGGCTACGACAACGGTTTAGGGTGAGCGTACGTGTTAGGGTATGGGTTAGTGTTAGCGTACGGTTTAGGATTAGGGGCGGGTGAGGTTAAGGCTTCGGGTAAGGGTTAGGGTTAGGTTTAGGGTTAGGGGACGGGGACGGGGACGGGGACGGTTTAGGGTACAGGTTAGGGTACGACAACGGTTTAGGGTGAGCGTACATGTTAGGGTACGGGTTAGTGTTAGCGTACGGGTGAGGATTAGGGGCGGGTGAGTGTAAGGCTTCGGGTAAGGGTTAGGGTTAGGGTTAGGGTTAGGGATAGGGTTAGGGGACGGGGACGGTTTAGGGTACAGGTTAGGGTACGACAAATGTTTAAGGTGAGCGTACGTGTTAGGGTACGGGTTAGTGATAGCGTACGGGTTAGGATTAGGGGAAGGGTGAGGGTAAGGCTTCGGGTAAGGTTTAGGGTTAGGGTTAGGCTTAGGGTTAGGGGACGGGCACGGGGATGGTTTAGAGTACAGGTTAGTGTACGACAATGGTTTAGGGTGAGCGTACGTGTTAGGGTACGGGTTAGTGTTAGCGTACGGGTTAGGATTAGGGGACGGGTGAGGGTAAGGCTTCGGGTAAGGGTTAGGGGTAGGGTTAGGGTTAGGTTTAGGGGACGGGGACGGGGACGGTTTAGGGTACAGGTTAGAGTACGACAACGGTTTAGGGTGAGCGTACGTGTTAGGGTACGGTTTAGTGTTAGCGTACGGGTTAGGATTAGGGGACGTGTGAGTGTAAGGCTTCGGGTAAGGATTAGGGTTAGTGTTAGTGTTAGGGTTAGGATTAGGTGACGGGGACGGTTTAGGGTACAGGTAAGGGTACGACAACGGTTTAGGGTTAGCGTACGTGTTAGGGTACGGTTTAGTGTTAGCGTACGGGTTAGGATTAGGGGACGGGTGAGGGTAAGGCTTCGGGTAAGGGTTAGGGTTAGGGTAAGGGGACGGGGACGGGGACGGTTTAGGGTACAGGTTAGGGTACGACAACGGTTTAGGGTGAGCGTACGTGTTAGGGTACGGGTTAGTGTTAGCGTACGGGTTAGGATTAGGGGACGGGTGAGTGTAAGGCTTCAGGTAAGGGTTAGGGTTAGGGTTACGGTTAGGGTTAGGGGACGGGGACGGTTTAGGGTACAGGTTAGTGTACGACAACGGTTTAGGGTGAGCGTACGTGTTAGGGTACGGGTTAGTGTTAGCGTACGGGTTAGGATTAGGGGACGGGTGAGGGTAAGGCTTCGGGTAAGGGTTAGGGTTAGCGTTAGGGTTCGGGGACTGGGATGGTTTAGGGTACAGGTTAGGGTACGACAACGGTTTAGGGTGAGCGTACGTGTTAGGGTACGGGTTAGTGTTAGCGTACGGTGTATGGTTAGGGGACGGGTGAGGGTAAGGCTTCGGGTAAAGGTTAGGGTTAGGGTTAGGGGACGGGGACGGGGACGGGGACGGTTTAGGGTACAGGTTAGGGTACGACAACGCTTTAGGGTGAGCGTACGTGGTAGGGTACGGGTTAGTGTTAGTGCACGGGTTAGGATTAGGGGACGGGTGAGGGTAAGGCTTCGGGTAAGGGTTAGGGTTAGGGTTAGGGTTAGGGTTAGGGTTAGGGGACGGGGACGGTTTAGGGTACAGGTTAGGGTACGACAACGGTTTAGGGTGAGCGTACGTGTTAGGGTACGGGTTAGTGTTAGCGTACGGGTTAGGATTAGGGGACGGTGAGGGTAAGGCTTCGGGTAAGGGTTAGGGTTAGGGTTAGGGTAAGGGGACGGTTTAGGGTACAGGTTAGGGTACGACGAAGTTTTAGGGTGAGCGTACGTGTTAGGGTACGGGTTAGTGTTAGCGTACGGGTGAGGATTAGGGGACGGGTGAGGGTAAGGCTTCGGGTAAGGGTTAGGGTTAGGGTTAGGGTTAGGGTTAGGGTTAGGGTTAGGGGACGGGGACCGTTTAGGGTACAGGTTAGGGTACGACAACGGTTTAGGGTGAGCGTAGGTGTTAGGGTACGTTTTAGTATTAGCGTACGGGTTAGGATTAGGGGACGGGTGAGGGTAAGGTTTCGGGTAAGGTTTAGGGTTAGGGTTAAGGTTAGGGTTAGGGGACGGGGACGGTTTAGGGTACAGGTTAGGGTACGACAATGGTTTAGGGTGAGCGTACGTGTTAGGGTACGGGTTAGTGTTAGCGTACGGGTTAGGATAAGGGGACGGGTGAGGGTAAGGCTTCGGGTAAGGGTTAGGGTTAGGGTTAGGGTTAGGGTTAGGGGACGGGGACGGATTAGGGTATAGGTTAGGGTATGACAACGGTTTAGGGTGAGCGTACGTGTTAGGGTATGGGTTAGTGTTAGCGTACGGGTTAGGATTAGGGGACGGGTGAGTGTAAGGCTTCGGGTAAGGGTTAGGGTTAGGGTTAGGGTTAGGGTTAGGTTTAGAGGACGGGGACGGTTTAGGGTACAGGTTAGGGTACGTCAACGGTTTAGGGTGAGCGTACGTGTTAGGGTACGGGTTAGTGTTAGTGTACGGGTTAGGATTAGGGGACGGGTGAGGGTAAGGCTTCGGGTAAGTGTTAGGGTTAGGGTTAGGGTTAGGGTTAGGGTTAGGGTTAGGGGACGGGGACGGTTTAGGGTACAGGTTAGGGTACGACAACGGTTTAGGGTGAGCGTACGTGTTAGGGTACGGGTTAGTGTTAGCGTACGGGTTAGGATTAGGGGACGGGTGAGGGTAAGGCTTCGGGTACGGGTTAGGGTTAGGGTTAGGGTTAGGGTTAGGGTTAGGGGAGGGGGACGGTTTAGGGTACAGGTTATGGTACGACAACGGTTTAGGGTGAGCGTACGTGTTAGGGTACGGGTTAGTGTTAGCGTACGGGTTAGGATTAGGGGACGGGTTAGGGTAAGGCTTCGGGTAAGTGTTAGGGTTAGGGTTAGGGTTAGGGTTAGGGGACGGGGACGGTTTAGGGTACAGTTTAGGGTACGACCACGGTTTAGGGTGAGCGTACGTGTTAGGGTACGGTTTAGTGTTAGCGTACGGGTTAGGATTAGGGGACGGGTGAGGGTAAGGCTTCGGGTAAGTGTAAGGGTTAGGGTTAGGGTTAGGTTAGGGTTAGGGTACGGGGACGGTTTAGGGTACAGGTTAGGGTACGACAACGATTTAGGGTGAGCGTACGTGTTAGGGAACGGGTTAGTGTTAGCGTACGAGTTAGGATTAGGGGACGGGTGAGGGTAAGGCTTCGGGTAAGTGTAAGGGTTAGGGTTAGGGTTAGGGTTAGGGTTAGGGGACGGGGACGGTTTAGGGTACAGGTTAGGCTACGACAACGGTTTAGGGTGAGCGTACGTGTTAGGGTACGGGTTAGTGTTAGCGTACAGGTTAGGATTAGGGGACGGGTGAGGGTAAGGCTTCAGGTAAGGGTTAGGGTTAGGGTTAGGGTTAGGGTTAGGGTTAGGGGACGGGGACAGGGACGGTTTAGGGTACAGGTTAGGGTACGACAACGGTTTAGGGTGACCGTACATGTTAGGGTATGGGTTAGAGTTAGCGTACGGGTTAGGATTAGGGGACGGGTGAGGGTAAGGCTTCGGGTAAGGGTTAGGTTTAGGGTTAGGGGACGGGGACGGGGACGGGGACGGGGACGGTTTAGGGTAGAGGTTAGGGTACGACAATGGTTTAGGGTGAGCGTAGGTGTTAGGGTACGTGTTAGTGTTAGCGTACGGGTTAGGATTAGGGGACGGGTGAGGGTAAGGCTTCGGGTAAGTGTTAGGGTTAGGGTTAGGGTTAGGGTTAGGGTTAGGGTACGGGGACGGTTTAGGGTACAGGTTAGGGTACGACAACGATTTAGGGTGAGCGTAGGTGTTAGGGTACGGGTTAGTGTTAGCGTACGGGTTAGGATTAGGGGACGGGTGAGGGTAAGGCTTCAGGTAAGGGTTAGGGTTAGGGTTAGGGTTAGGGTTAGGGGACGGGGACGGTTTAGGGTACAGGTTAGGGTGCGACAACGGTTTAGGGTGAGCGTACGTGTTAGGGTACGGGTTAGTGTTAGCGTACGGGTTAGGATTTGGGGACGGGTGAGTGTAAGGCTTCGGGTAAGGGTTAGGGTTAGGGTTACGGTTAGGGTTAGGGTTAGGGGACAGGGACGGTTTAGGGTACAGGTTAGGGTACGTCAACGGTTTAGGGTGAGCGTACGTGTTAGGGTACGGGTTAGTGTTAGCGTACGGGTTAGGATTAGGGGACGGGTGAGGGCAAGGCTTCGGGTAAGGTTTACGGTTAGGGTTAGGGTTAGGGTTAGGGTTAGGGGACGGGGACAGGGACGGTTTAGGGTACAGGTTAGGGTACGACAACGGTTTAGGGTGACCGTACATGTTAGGGTATGTGTTAGTGTTAGCGTACGGGTTAGGATTAGGGGACGGGTGAGGGTAAGGCTTCGGTTAAGGGTTAGGGTTAGGGTTAGGGTTAGGGTTAGGGGACGGGGACGGTTTAGGGTACAGGTTAGGGTACGACAACGGTTTAGGGTGAGCGTACGTGTTAGGGTACGGGTTAGTGTTAGCGTACGGGTGAGGATTAGGGGACGGGTGAGTGTAAGGCTTCGGTAAGGTTTAGGGTTAGGGTTAGGGTTAGGTTTAGGGTTAGGGGACGGGGACGGTTTAGGGTACAGGTTACGGTACGACAACGGTTTAGGGTGAGCGTACGTGTTAGGGAACGGGTTAGTGTTAGCGTACGGGTTAGGATTAGTGGACGGGTGAGGGTAAGGCTTCGGGTAAGGGTTAGGGTTAGGGTTAGGGGACGGGGACGGTTTAGGGTACAGGATAGGGTACGACAACGGTTTAGGGTGAGCGTACGTGTTAGGGTACGGGTTAGTGTTAGCGTACGGGTTAGGATAAGGGGACGGGTGAGGGTAAGGCTTCGGGTAAGGGTTAGGGTTAGGTTTAGGGTTAGGGTTAGGGTTAGGGGACGGGGACGGTTTAGGGTACAGGTTAGGGTACGACAACGGTTTAGGGTGAGCGTACGTGTTAGGTTACGGGTTAGTGTTAGCGTACGGGTTAGGATTAGGGGACGGGTGAGTGTAAGGCTTCGGGTAAGGGTTAGGGTTAGGGTTAGGGTTAGGGTTAGGGGACGGGGACGGTTTAGGGTACAGGTTAGGGTACGTCAACGGTTTAGGGTGAGCGTACGTGTTAGGGTACGGGTTAGTGTTAGTGTACGTGTTAGTATTAGGGGACGGGTGAGTGTAAGGCTTCGGGTAAGGGTTAGGGTTAGGGTTAGGGTTAGGGTTAGGGTTAGGGTTAGGGGACGGGGACGGTTTAGGGTACAGGTTAGGGTTCGACAACCGTTTAGGGTGAGCGTACGTGTTAGGGTACGGGTTAGTGTTAGCGTACGGGTTAGGATTAGGCGACGGGTGAGGGTAAGGCTTCGGGTAAGGGTTAGGGTTAGTGTTAGGGTTAAGGTTAGGGTAGGGGACGGGGACGGTTTAAGGTACAGTTTAGGGTACGACAACGGTTTAGGGTGAGCGTACGTGTTAGGGTACGGGTTAGTGTTAGCGTACGGGTTAGGATTAGGGGACGGGTGAGTGTAAGGCTTCGGGTAAGGGTTAGGGTTAGGGTTAGGGTTAGGGTTAGGGTTAGGGGACGGGGACGGTTTAGGGAACAGGTTAGGTTACCACAACGGTTTCGGGTGAGCGTACGTGTTAGGGTACGGGTTAGTGTTAGCGTACGGGTTAGGATTAGGGGACGGGTGAGGGTAAGGCTTCGGGAAAGGGTTAGGGTTAGGGTTAGGGTTAGGGGACGGGCACGGGGACTCTTTAGGGTACAGGTTAGGGTACGACAACGGTTTAGGGTGAGGGTACGTTTTAGGGTTCGGGTTAGTGTTAGCGTACGGGTTAGGATTAGGGGACGGGTTAGGGTAAGGCTTCGGGTAAGGGTTAGGGTTAGGGTTAGGGTTAGGGTTAGGGTTAGGGGACGGGGACGGTTTAGGGTACAGGTTAGGGTACTCAACGGTTTAGGGTGAGCGTACGTGTTAGGGTACGGGTTAGTGTTAGCGTACGGGTTAGGATTAGGGGACGGGTGAGGGTAAGGCTTCGGGTAAGTGTTAGGGTTAGGGTTAGGGTTAGGGTTAAGGTACGGGGACGGTATAGGGTACAGGTTAGGGTACGACAACAATTTAGGGTGAGCGTAGGTGTTAGGGTACAGGTTAGTGTTAGCGTACGGGTTAGGATTAGGGGACGGGTGAGGGTAAGGCTTCGGGTAAGTGTTAGGGTTAGGGTTAGGGTTAGGGTTAGGGGACGGGGACGGTTTAGGGTACAGGTTAGGTTACGACAACTGTTTAGGGTGAGCGTACGTGTTAGGGTACGGGTTAGTGTTAGCGTACGGGTTAGGATTAAGGGACGGGTGAGGGGAAGGCCTCGGGTAAGGGTTAGGTTTAGGGTTAGGGGACGGGGACGGGGACGGGGACGGGGACGGTTTAGGGTAGAGGTTAGGGTACGACAACCGTTTAGGGTGAGCGTACGTGTTAGGATACGGGTTAGTGTTAGCGTACGGGTTAGGATTAGGGGACGGGTGAGGGTAAGGCTTCGGGTAAAGGTTAGGGTTAGGGTTAGGGTTAGGGTTAGGGGACGGGGACGGGGACGGTTTAGGTTACAGGTTAGGGTACGACAACGGTTCAGGGTGAGCGTACGTGTTAGGGTACGGGTTAGTGTTAGCGTACGGGTTAGGATTAGGGGACAGGTGAGTGTAAGGCTTCGGGTAAGGGTTAGGGTTAGGGTTAGGGTTAGTGTTAGGGTTAGGGGACGGGGACGGTTTAGGGTACAGGTTAGGGTACGACAACGGTTTAGGGTGAGCGTACGTGTTACGGTACGGGTTAGTGTTAGCGTACGGGTGAGGATTAGGGGACGGGTGAGTGTAAGGCTTTGGGTAAGGGTTAGGGTTAGGGTTAGGGTTAGGGTTAGGGGACGGGGACGGTTTAGGGTACAGGTTAGGGTACGACAACGTTTTAGGGTGAGCGTACGTGTTAGGGTACGGGTTAGTGTTAGCGTACGGGTTAGGATAAGGGGACGGGTGAGGGTAAGGCTTCGGGTAAGGGTTAGGGTTAGGGTTAGGGTTAGGGTTAGGGTTCGGGGACCGGGACGGTTTAGGGTACAGGTTAGGGTATGACAACGGTTTAGGGTGAGCGTACGTGTTAGGGTACGGGTTAGTGTTAGCGTACGGGTTAGGATTAGGGGACGGGTGAGGGTAAGGCTTCGGGTAAGTGTTAGGGTTAGGGTTAGGGTTAGGGTTAGGGTTAGGGTTAGGGTACGGGGACGGTTTAGGGTACAGGTTAGGGTACGACAACGATTTAGGGTGAGCGTACGTGTTAGGGTACGGGTTAGTGTTAGCGTACGGGTTAGGATTAGGGGACGGGTGAGGGTAAGGCTTCGGGTAAAGGTTAGGGTTAGGGTTAGGGTTAGGGGACGGGGACGGGGACGGTTTAGGGTACAGGTTAGGGTGCGACAACGGTTTAGGGTGAGCGTACGTGTTAGGGTACGGGTTAGTGTTAGCGTACGGGTTAGGATTTGGGGACGGGTGAGTGTAAGGCTTCGGGTAAGGGTTAGGGTTAGGGTTACGATTAGGGTTAGGGTTAGGGGACAGGGACGGTTTAGGGTACAGGTTAGGGTACGTCAACGGTTTAGGGTGAGCGTACGTGTTAGGGTACGGGTTAGTGTTAGCGTACGGGTTAGGATTAGGGGACGGGTGAGGGCAAGGCTTCGGGTAAGGGTTAGGGTTAGGGTTAGGGTTAGGGTTAGGGTTAGGGGACGGGGACAGGGACGGTTTAGGTTACAGGTTAGGGTACGACAACGGTTTAGGGTGACCGTACATGTTAGGGTATGTGTTAGTGTTAGCGTACGGATTAGGATTAGGGGACGGGTGAGGGTAAGGCTTCGGGTAAGGGTTAGGTTTAGGGTTAGGGGACGGGGACGGTGACGGGGACGGTTTAGGGTAGAGGTTAGGGTACGACAACGGTTTAGGGTGAGCATACGTGTTAGGGTACGGGTTAGTGTTAGCGTACGGGTTAGGATTAGGGGATGGGTGAGGGTAAGGCTTCAGGTAAAGGTTAGGGTTAGGGTTAGGGTTAGGGTTAGGGGACGGGGACGGGGACGGTTTAGGGTTCAGGTTAGGGTACGACAACGGGTTAGGGTGAGCGTACGTGTTAGTGTACGGGTTAGTGTTAGCGTACGTGTTAGGATTAGGGGACAGGTGAGTGTAAGGCTTCGGGTAAGGGATAGGGTTAGGGTTAGGGTTAGGGTTAGGGTTAGGGGACGGGGACGGTTTAGGGTACAGGTTACGGTACGTCAACGGTTTAGGGTGAGCGTACGTGTTAGGGTACGGGTTAGTGTTAGTGTACGGGTTAGGATTAGGGGACGGGTGAGGGTAAGGCTTCGGGTAAGTGTTAGGGTTAGGGTTAGGGTTAGGGTTAGGGTTAGGGGAAGGGGACGGTTTAGGGTACAGGTTAGGGTACGACAACGGTTTAGGGTGAGCGTAGGTGTTAGGGTACGGTTTAGTGTTAGCGTACGGTTTAGGATTAGGGGACGGGTGAGGGTAAGGCTTCGGGTAAGGGTTAGGGTTAGGGTTAGGGTTAGGGTTAGGGTTAGGGGACGGGGACGGTTTAGTGTACAGGTTAGGGTACGACAACGGTTTAGGGTGAGCGTACGTGTTAGGGTACGGGTTAGTGTTAGCGTACGGGTGAGGATTAGGGAACGGGTGAGTGTAAGCCTTCGGTAAGGTTTAGGGTTATGGTTAGGGTTAGGTTTAGGGTTAGGGGACGGGGACGGTTTAGGGTACAGGTTACGGTACGACAACGGTTTAGGGTGAGCGTACGTGTTAGGGAACGGGTTAGTGTTAGCGTACGGGTTAGGATTAGGGGACGGGTGAGGGTAAGGCTTCGGGTAAGGGTTAGGGTTAGGGTTAGTGGTAGGGTTAGGGGACGGGGACGGTTTAGGGTACAGGATAGGGTACGACAACGGTTTAGTGTGAGCGTACGTGTTAGGGTACGGGTTAGTGTTAGCGTACGGGTTAGGATTAGGGGACGGGTGAGGGTAAGGCTTCGGGAAAGGGTTAGGGTTAGGGTTAGGGTTAGGGGACGGGCACGGGGACTCTTTAGGGTACAGGTTAGGGTACGACAACGGTTTAGGGTGAGGGTACGTTTTAGGGTACGGGTTAGTGTTAACGTACGGGTTAGGATTAGGGGACGGGTTAGGGTAAGGCTTCGGGTAAGGGTTAGGGTTAGGGTTAGGGTTAGGGTTAGGGTTAGGGGACGGGGACGGTTTAGGGTACAGGTTAGGGTACGACAACGATTTAGGGTGAGCGTAGGTGTTAGGGTACGTGTTAGTGTTAGCGTACGGGTTAGGATTAGGGGACGGGTGAGGGTAAGGCTTCGGGTAAGGGTTAGGGTTAGGGTTAGGGTTAGGGTTAGGGGACGGGAAACGTTTAGGGTACAGGTTAGGCTACGACAACGGTTTAGGGTGAGCGTACGTGTTAGGGTACGGGTTAGTGTTAGCGTACGGTGTATGATTAGGGGACGGGTGAGGGTAAGGCTTCGGGTAAAGGTTAGGGTTAGGGTTAGGGTTAGGGGATGTGGACGGGGACGGTTTAGGGTACAGGTTAGGGTACGACAACGGTTTCGGGTGAGCGTACGTGTTAGGGTACGGGTTAGTGTTAGCGTACGGGTTAGGATTAGGGGACAGGTGAGTGTAAGGCTTCGGGTAAGGGTTAAGGTTAGGGTTAGGGTTAGGGTTAGGGGACGGGGAAGGTTTAGGGTACAGGTTAGGGTACGCCAACGGTTTAGGGTGAGCGTAGGTGTTAGGGTAGGGTTTAGTGTTAGCGTACGGGTTAGGATTAGGGGACGGGTGAGTGTAAGGCTTCGGGTAAGGGTTAGGGTTAGGGTTAGGGTTAGGGTTAGGGGACGGGGACTGTTTAGGGTACAGGTTAGGGTACGACAATGGTTTAGGGTGAGCGTACGTGTTAGGGTACGGGTTAGTGTTAGCGTACGGGTGAGGATTAGGGGACGGGTGAGGGTAAGGCTTCCGGTAAGGGTTAGGGTTAGGGTTAGGGTTAGGGGACGGGGACGGGGACGGTTTAGGGTACAGGTTAGGGTACGACAACGGTTTAGGGTGAGCGTACGTGTTAGGGTACGGGTTAGTGTTAGCGTACGGGTTAGGATTAGGGGACAGGTGAGTGTAAGGCTTCGGGTAAGGGTTAGGGTTAGGGTTAGGGTTAGGGTTAGGGGACGGGGACTGTTTAGGGTACAGGTTAGGGTACGACAACGGTTTAGGGTGAGCGTAGGTGTTAGGGTACGGTTTAGTGTTAGCGTACGGGTTAGGATTAGGGGACGGGTGAGGGTAAGGCTTCGGGTAAGTGTTAGGGTTAGGGTTAGGGTTAGGGTTAGGGGACGGGGACGGTTTAGGGTACAGGTTAGGGTACGACAACGGTTTAGGGTGAGCGTACGTGTTAGGGTACGGGTTAGTGTTAGCGTACGGGTGAGGATTAGGGGACGGGTGAGTGTAAGGCTTCGGGTAAGTGTTAGGGTTAGGGTTAGGGTTAGGGTTAGGGGACGGGGACGGTTTAGGGTACAGGTTAGGCTACGACAACGGTTTAGGGTGAGCGTACGTGTTAGGGTACGGGTTAGTGTTAGCGTACGGGTTAAGATTACGGGACGGGTGAGGGTAAGGCTTCAGGTAAGGGTTAGGGTTAGGGTTAGGGTTAGGGTTAGGGTTAGGGGACGGGGACAGGGACGGTTTAGGGTACAGGTTAGGGTACGACAACGGTTTAGGTTGACCGTATATGTTAGTGTATGGGTTAGTGTTAGCGTACGGGTTAGGATTAGGGGACGGGTTAGGGTAAGGCTTCGGGTAAGGGTTAGGTTTAGGGTTAGGGGACGGGGAAGGGGATGAGGACGGGGACGGTTTAGGGTAGAGGTTAGGGTACGACAACGGTTTAGGGAGAGCATACGTGTTAGGGTACGGTTTAGTGTTAGCGTTCGGGTTAGGATTAGGGGACGGGTGAGGGTAAGGCTTCGGGTAAAGGTTAGGGTTAGGGTTAGGGTTAGGGTTAGGGTACGGGGACGGGGACGGTTTAGGGTACAGGTTAGGGTACGTCAACGGTTTAGGGTGAGCGTACGTGTTAGGGTACGGGTTACTGTTAGTGTACGGGTTAGGATTAGGGGACGGGTGAGGGTAAGGCTTCGGGTAAGGGTTAGGGTTAGGGTTAGGGTTAGGGTACGGGGACGGTTTAGCATACAGGTTAGGGTACGACAACGGTTTAGGGTGAGCGTAGGTGTTAGGGTACGGTTTAGTGTTAGCGTACGGTTTAGGATTAGGGGACGGGTGAGGGTAAGGCTTCGGGTAAGGGTTAGGGTTAGGGTTAGGGTTAGGATTAGGGGACGGGGACGGTTTAGGGTACAGGTTAGGGTACGACAACGGTTTAGGGTGAGCGTACGTGTTAGGGTACGGGTTAGTGTTAGCGTACGGGTTAGGATTAGGGGACGGGTGAGTGTAAGGCTTCGGGTAAGGGTTAGGGTTAGGGTTAGGGTTAGGGTTAGGGTTAGGGGACGGGGACGGTTTAGGGTACAGGTTAGGGTATGACAACGGTTTAGGGTGACCGTACGTGTTAGGGTATGGGTTAGTGTTAGCGTACGGGTTAGGATTAGGGGACGGGTGAGGGTAAGGCTTCGGGTAAGGGTAAGGGTTAGGGTTAGGGTTAGTTTTAGGGGACGGGGACAGGGACGGTTTAGGGTACAGGTTAGGGTACGACAACGGTTTAGGGTGACCGTACATGTTAGGGTATGGTTTAGTGTTAGCGCACGGGTTAGGATTAGGGGACGGGTGAGGGTAAGGCTTCGGGTAAGGGTTAGGTTTAGGGTTAGGGGACGGGGACGGGGACGGGGACGGGGACGATTTAGGGTAGAGGTTAGTGTACGACAAGGGTTTAGGGTGAGCGTACGTGTTAGGATACGGGTTAGTGTTAGCCTACGGTGTATGATTAGCGGACGGGTGAGGGTAAGGCTTCGGGTAAAGGTTAGGGTTAGGGTTAGGGTTAGGGGACGGGGACGGGGACGGTTTAGGGTACAGGTTAGTGTACGACAACGGTTTGGGGTGAGCGTACCTGTTAGGGTACGGGTTAGTGTTAGTGTACGGGTTAGGATTAAGGGACGGGTGAGGGTAAGGCTTCGGGTAAGGGTTAGGGTTAGGGTTAGGGTTAGGGGACGTGGACGGCTTAGGGTACAGGTTAGGGTACGACAACGATTTAGGGTGAGCGTAGGTGTTAGGGTACGGTTTAGTGTTAGCGTACAGGTTAGGATTAGCGGACGGGTGAGGGTAAGGCTTCGGGTAAGGGTTAGGGTTAGGGTTAGGGTTAGGGTTAGGGGACGGGGACGGTTTAGGGTACAGGTTAGGGTACGACAACGGTTTAGGGTGACCGTACGTTTTAGGGTATGGGTTAGTGTTAGTGTACAGGTTAGGATTAGGGGACGGGTGAGGGTAAGGCTTCAGGTAAGGGTTAGGGTTAGGGTTAGGGTTAGGGTTAGGGTTAGGGGACGGGGACAGGGACGGTTTAGGGTACAGGTTAGGGTACGACAACGGTTTAGGGTGACCGTACATGTTAGTGTATGGGTTAGTGTTAGCGTACGGGTTAGGATTAGGGGACGGGTGAGGGTAAGGCTTCGGATAAGGGTTAGGTTTAGGGTTAGGGGACGGGGAAGGGGATGAGGACGGGGACGGTTTAGGGTAGAGGTTAGGGTACGACAACGGTTTAGGGAGAGCATACGTGTTAGGGTACGGGTTAGTGTTAGCGTTCGGGTTAGGATTAGGGGACGGGTGAGGGTAAGGCTTCGGGTAAAGGTTAGGGTTAGGGTTAGGGTTATGGTTAGGGTACGGGGACGGGGACGGTTTAGGGTACAGGTTAGGGTACGTCAACGGTTTAGGGTGAGCGTACGTGTTAGGGTACGGGTTACTGTTAGTGTACGGGTTAGGATTAGGGGACGGGTGAGTGTAAGGCTTCGGGTAAGGGTTAGGGTTAGGGTTAGGGTTAGGGGACGGGGACGGTTTCGCATACAGGTTAGGGTACGACAACGGTTTAGGGTGAGCGTAGGTGTTAGGGTATGGTTTAGTGTTAGCGTACGGTTTAGGATTAGGGGACGGGTGAGGGTAAGGCTTCGGGTAAGGGTTAGGGTTAGGGTTAGGGTTAGGGTTAGGATTAGGGGACGGGGACGGTTTAGGGTACAGGTTAGGGTACGACAACGGTTTAGGGTGAGCGTACGTGTTAGGGTATGGGTTAGTGTTAGCGTACGGATTAGGATTAGGGGACGGGTGAGTGTAAGGCTTCGGGTAAGGGTTAGGGTTAGGGTTAGGGTTAGGGTTAGGGTTAGGGGACGGGGACGGTTTAGGGTACAGGTTAGGGTACGACAACGGTTTAGGGTGACCGTACGTGTTAGGGTATGGTTTAGTGTTAGCGTACGGGTTAGGATTAGGGGACGGGTGAGGGTAAGGCTTCGGGTAAGGGTAAGGTTTAGGGTTAGGGTTAGTTTTAGGGGACGGGGACAGGGACGGTTTAGGGTACAGGTTAGGGTACGACAATGGTTTAGGGTGACCGTACATGTTAGAGTATGGTTTAGTGTTAGCGCACGGGTTAGGATTAGGGGACGGGTGAGGGTAAGGCTTCGGGTAAGGGTTAGGTTTAGGGTTAGGGGACGGGGACGGGGACGGGGACGGGGACGATTTAGGGTAGAGGTTAGGGTACGACAAGGGTTTAGGGTGAGCGTACGTGTTAGGGTACGGGTTAGTGTTAGCCTACGGTGTATGATTAGCGGACGGGTGAGGGTAAGGCTTCGGGTAAAGGTTAGGGTTAGGGTTAGGGTTAGGGGACGGGGACGGGGACGGTTTAGGGTACAGGTTAGGGTACGACAACGGTGTAGGGTGAGCATACGTGTTAGGGTACGGGTTAGTGTTAGCGTACGGGTTAGGATTAGGGGACAGGTGAGTGTAAGGCTTCGGGTAAGGGTTAGGGTTAGGGTTAGGGTTAGGGTTAGGGTTAGGGGACGGGGACGGTTTAGGGTACAGGTTAGGGTACGTCAACGGTTTGGGGTGAGCGTACGTGTTAGGGTACGGGTTAGTGTTAGTGTACGGGTTAGGATTAAGGGACGGGTGAGTGTAAGGCTTCGGGTAAGGGTTAGGTTTAGGGTTAGGGTTAGGGGACGGGGACGGTTTAGGGTACAGGTTAGGGTACGACAACGATTTAGGGTGAGCGTAGGTGTTAGGGTACGGTTTAGTGTTAGCGTACGGGTTAGGATTAGGGGACGGGTGAGGGTAAGGCTTCGGGTAAGGGTTAGGGTTAGGGTTAGGGTTAGGGTTAGGGGACGGGGACGGTTTAGGGTACAGGTTAGGGTACGACAACGGTTTAGGGTGAGCGTACATGTTAGGGTACGGGTTAGTGTTAGCGTACGGGTGAGGATTAGGGGACGGGTGAGTGTAAGGCTTCGGGTAAGTGTTAGGGTTAGGGTTAGGGTTAGGGTTAGGGTTAGGGGACGGGGACGGTTTAGGGTACAGGTTAGGGTACGACAACGGTTTAGGGTGAGCGTACGTGTTAGGGTACGGGTTAGTTTTAACGTACGGGTTAGGATTAGGGGATGGGTGAGGTTAAGGCTTCGGGTAAGTGTTATGGTTAGGGTTAGGGTTAGGGTTAGGGTTAGGGTACGGGGACGGTTTAGGGTACAGCTTAGGGTACGACAACGATTTAGGGTGACCGTACGTGTTAGGGTACGGGTTAGTGTTAGCGTACGGGTTAGGATTAGGGGAAGGGTGAGGGTAAGGCTTCGGGTAAGGGTTAGGGTTAGGGTTAGGGGACGGGGACGGTTTAGGGTACAGGTTAGGCTAAGACAACGGTTTAGGGTGAGCGTACGTGTTAGGGTACGGGTTAGTGTTAGCGTACGGGTTAGGATTAGGGGACGGGTGAGTGTAAAGCTTCAGGTAAGGGTTAGGGTTAGGGTTAGGGTTAGGGTTAGGGTTAGGGTTAGGGGACGGGGACTGTTTAGGGTACAGGTTGGGGTACGACAATGGTTTAGGGTGAGCGTACGTGTTAGGGTACGGGTTAGTGTTAGCGTACGGGTGAGGATTAGGGGACGGGTGAGGGTAAGGCTTCGGGTAAGGGTTAGGGTTAGGGTTAGGGTTAGGGGACGGGGACGGGGACGGTTTAGGGTACAGGTTAGGGTACGACAACGGTTTAGGGTGAGCGTACGTGTTAGGGTACGGGTTAGTGTTAGCGTACGGGTTAGGATTAGGGGACAGGTGAGTGTAAGGCTTCGGGTAAGGGTTAGGGTTAGGGTTAGGGTTAGGGTTAGGGGACGGGGACTGTTTAGGGTACAGATTAGGGTACGACAACGGTTTAGGGTGAGCGTAGGTGTTAGGGTATGGTTTAGTGTTAGCGTACGGGTTAGGATTGGGGACGGGTGAGGGTAAGGCTTCGGGTAAGTGTTAGGGTTAGGGTTAGGGTTAGGGTTAGGGGACGGGGACGGTTTAGGGTACAGGTTAGGGTACGACAAAGGTTTAGGGTGAGCGTACGTGTTAGGGTACGGGTTAGTGTTAGCGTACGGGTGAGGATTAGGGGACGGGTGAGTGTAAGGCTTCGGGTAAGTGTTAGGGTTAGGGTTAGGGTTAGGGTTAGGGTTAGGGGACGGGGACGGTTTAGGGTACAGGTTAGGCTACGACAACGGTTTAGGGTGAGCGTACGTGTTAGGGTACGGGTTAGTGTTAGCGTACGGGTTAGGATTAGGGGACGGGTGAGGGTAAGGCTTCAGGTAAGGGTTAGGGTTAGGGTTAGGGTTAGGGTTAGGGGACGGGGACAGGGACGGTTTAGGGTACAGGTTAGGGTACGACAACGGTTTAGGGTGACCGTACATGTTAGTGTATGTGTTAGTGTTAGCGTACGGGTTAGGATTAGGGGACGGGTGAGGGTAAGGCTTCGGGTAAGGGTTAAGTTTAGGGTTAGGGGACGGGGAAGGGGATGAGGACGGGGACGGTTTAGGGTAGAGGTTAGGGTACGACAACGGGTTAGGGAGAGCATACGTGTTAGGGTACGGGTTAGTGTTAGCGTTCGGGTTAGGATTAGGGGACGGGTGAGTGTAAGGCTTCGGGTAAAGGTTAGGGTTAGGGTTAGGGTTACGGTTAGGGTACGGGGACGGGGACGGTTTAGGGTACAGGTTAGGGTACGTCAACGGTTTAGGGTGAGCGTACGTGTTAGGGTACGGGTTACTGTTAGTGTACGGGTTAGGATTAGGGGACGGGTGAGGGTAAGGCTTCGGGTAAGGGTTAGGGTTAGGGTTAGGGTTAGGGGACGGGGACGGTTTAGCATACAGGTTAGGGTACGACAACGGTTTAGGGTGAGCGTAGGTGTTAGGGTATGGTTTAGTGTTAGCGTACGGTTTAGGATTAGGGGACGGGTGAGGGTAAGGCTTCGGGTAAGGGTTAGGGTTAGGGTTAGGGTTAGGGTTAGGATTAGGGGACGGGGACGGTTTAGGGTACAGGTTAGTGTACGACAACGTTTTAGGGTGAGCGTACGTGTTAGGGTACGGGTTAGTGTTAGCGTACGGGTTAGGATTAGGGGACGGGTGAGTGTAAGGCTTCAGATAAGGGTTAGGGTTAGGGTTAGGGTTAGAGTTAGGGTTAGGGGACGGGGACGGTTTAGGGTACAGGTTAGGGTACGACAACGGTTTAGGGTGACCGTACGTGTTAGGGTATGGGTTAGTGTTAGCGTACGGGTTAGGATTAGGGGACGGGTGAGTGTAAGGCTTCGGGTAAGGGTAAGGGTTAGGGTTAGGGTTAGTTTTAGGGGACGGGGACAGGGACGGTTTAGGGTACAGGTTAGGGTACGACAACGGTTTAGGGTGACCGTACATGTTAGGGTATGGTTTAGTGTTAGCGCACGGGTTAGGATTAGGGGACGGGTGAGGGTAAGGCTTCGGGTAAGGGTTAGGTTTAGGTTTAGGGGACGGGGACGAGGACGGGGACGGGGACGATTTAGGGTAGAGGTTAGGGTACGACAAGGGTTTAGGGTGAGCGTACGTGTTAGGGTACGGGTTAGTGTTAGCCTACGGTGTATGATTAGCGGACGGGTGAGGGTAAGGCTTCGGGTAAAGGTTAGGGTTAGGGTTAGGGTTAGGGGACGGGGACGGGGACGGTTTAGGGTACAGGTTAGGGTACGACAACGGTTTAGGGTGAGCGTACGTGTTAGGGTACCGGTTAGTGTTAGCGTACGGGTTAGGATTAGGGGACAGGTGAGTGTAAGCCTTCGGGTAAGGGTTAGGGTTAGGGTTAGGGTTAGGGTTAGGGTTAGGGTTAGGGGACGGGGACGGTTTAGGGTACAGGTTAGGGTACGTCAACGGTTTGGGGTGAGCGTACGTGTTAGGGTACGGGTTAGTGTTAGTGTACGGGTTAGGATTAAGGGACGGGTGAGGGTAAGGCTTCGGGTAAGGGTTAGGGTTAGGGTTAGGGTTAGGGGACGGGGACGGTTTAGGGTACAGGTTAGGGTACGACAACGATTTAGGGTGAGCGTAGGTGTTAGGGTACGGTTTAGTGTTAGCGTACGGGTTAGGATTAGGGGACGGGTGAGGGTAAGGCTTCGGGTAAGGGTTAGGGTTAGGGTTAGGGTTAGGGTTAGGGGACGGGGACGGTTTAGGGTACAGGTTAGGGTACGACAACGGTTTAGGGTGAGCGTACGTGTTAGGGTACGGGTTAGTGTTAGCGTACGGGTGAGGATTAGGGGACGGGTGAGTGTAAGGCTTCGGGTAAGTGTTAGGGTTAGGGTTAGGGTTAGGGTTAGGGTTAGGGGACGGGGACGGTTTAGGGTACAGGTTAGGCTACGACAACGGTTTAGGGTGAGCGTACGTGTTAGGGTACGGGTTAGTGTTAACGTACGGGTTAGGATTAGGGGATGGGTGAGGTTAAGGCTTCGGGTAAGTGTTATGGTTAGGGTTAGGGTTAGGGTTAGGGTTAGGGGACGGGGACGGTTTAGGGTACAGGTTAGGCTAAGACAACGGTTTAGGGTGAGCGTACGTGTTAGGGTACGGGTTAGTGTTAGCGTACGGGTTAGGATTAGGGGACGGGTGAGTGTAAGGCTTCAGGTAAGGGTTAGGGTTAGGGTTAGGGTTAGGGTTAGGGTTAGGGGACGGGGACAGGGACGGTTTAGGGTACAGGTTAGGGTACGACAACGGTTTAGGGTGACCGTACATGTTAGTGTATGGGTTAGTGTTAGCGTACGGGTTAGGATTAGGGGACGGGAGAGGGTAAGGCTTCGGGTAAAGGTGAGGGTTAGGGTTAGGGTTAGGGTTAGGGTACGGGGACGGGGACGGTTTAGGGTACAGGTTAGGGTACGTCAACGGTTTAGGGTGAGCGTACGTGTTAGGGTACGGGTTACTTTTAGTGTACGGGTTAGGATTAGGGGACGGGTGAGGGTAAGGCTTCGGGTAAGGGTTAGGGTTAGGGTTAGGTTTAGGGGACGGGGACGGTTTAGCGTACAGGTTAGGGTACGACAACGGTTTAGGTTGAGCGTAGGTGTTAGGGTACGGTTTAGTGTTAGCGTACGGGTTAGGATTAGGGGACGGGTGAGGGTAAGGCTTCGGGTAAGGGTTAGGGTTAGGGTTAAGGTTAGGGTTAGGGGACGGGGACGGTTTAGGGTACAGGTTAGGGTACGACAACGGTTTAGGGTGAGCGTACGTGTTAGGGTACGGGTTAGTGTTAGCGTACGGGTTAGGATAAGGGGAAGGGTGAGGGTAAGGCTTTGGGTAAGGGTTAGGGTTAGGGTTAGGGTTAGGGTTAGGGTTAGGGGACGGGGACGGTTTAGGGTACAGGTTAGGGTACGACAACGGTTTAGGGTGAGCGTACGTGTTAGGGTATGGGTTAGTGTTAGCGTACGGGTTAGGATTAGGGGATGGGTGAGTGTAAGGCTTCGGGTAAGGGTTAGGGTTAGGGTTAGGTTTAGGGGACTGGGACGGTTTAGGGTACAGGTTAGGGTATGTCAACGGTTTAGGGTGAGCGTACGTGTTAGGGTACGGGTTAGTTTTATTGTACGGGTTAGGATTAGGGGACGGGTGAGGGTAAGGCTTCGGGTAAGTGTTAGGGTTAGGGTTAGGGTTAGGGTTAGGGTTAGGGTTAGGGGACGTGGACGGTTTAGGGTACAGGTTAGGGTACGACAACGGTTTAGGGTGAGCGTACGTGTTAGGGTACGGGTTAGTGTTACCGTACGGGTTAGGATTAGGGGACGGGTGAGGGTAAGGCTTCGGGTACGGGTTAGGGTTAGGGTTACGGTTAGGGTTAGGGGACGGGGACGGTTTAGGGTACAGGTTAGGGTACGACAACGGTTTAGGGTGAGCGTACGTGTTAGGGTACGGGTTAGTGTTAGCGTACGGTTTAGGATAAGGGGACGGGTGAGGGTAAGGCTTCGGGTAAGTGTTAGGGTTAGGTTTAGGGTTAGGGTTAGGGGACGGGGACGGTTTAGGGTACAGGTTAGGGTACGACAACGGTTTAGGGTGAGCGTACGTGTTAGGGTATGGGTTAGTGTTAGCGTACGGGTTAGGATTAGGGGACGGGTGAGTGTAAGGCTTCGGGTAAGTGTTAGGGTTAGGGTTAGGGTTAGGGTTAGGTTTAGGGGACGGGGACGGTTTAGGGTACAGGTTAGTGTACGTCAACGGTTTAGGGTGAGCGTACGTGTTAGGGTACGGGTTAGTGTTAGTGTACGGGTTAGGATTAGGGGACGGGTGAGGGTAAGGCTTCGGGTACGGATTAGGGTTAGGGTTAGGGTTAGGGTTAGGGTTAGGGGACGGGGACGGTTTAGGGTACAGGTTAGGGTACGACAACGGTTTAGGGTGAGCATACGTGTTAGGGTACGGGTTAGTGTTAGCGTACGGGTTAGGATTAGGGGACGGGTTAGGGTAAGGCTTCGGGTAAGTGTTAGGGTTAGGGTTAGGGTTAGGGTTAGGGGACGGGGACGGTTTAGGGTACAGGTTAGGGTACGACAACGGTTTAGGGTGAGCGTACGTGTTAGGGTACGGGTTAGTGTTAGCGTACGGGTTAGGATTAGGGGACGGGTGAGGGTAAGGCTTCGGGTAAAGGTTAGGGTTAGGGTTAGGGTTAGGGTTAGGGTTAGGGTTAGGGGACGGGGACAGGGACGGTTCAGGGTACAGGTTAGGGTACGACAACGGTTTAGTGTGACCGTACATGTTAGGGTATGGGTTAGTGTTAGCGTACGGGTTAGGATTAGGGGACGGGTGAGGGTAAGGCTTCGGGTAAGGGTTAGGTTTAGGGTTAGGGGACGGGGGCGGGGACGGGGACGGGGACGGTTTAGGGTAGAGGTTAGCGTACGACAACGGTTTAGGGTGAGCGTAGGTGTTAGGGTACAGGTTAGTGTTAGCGTAGGGGTTAGGATTAGGGGACGGGTGAGGGTAAGGCTTCGGGTAAAGGTTAGGGTTAGGGTTAGGGTTAGGGTTAGGGTTAGGGTACGGGGACGGTTTAGGGTACAGGTTAGGGTACGACTACGGTTTAGGGTGAGCGTACGTGTTAGGGTACGGGTTAGTGTTAGCGTACGGGTTAGGATTAGGGGACAGGTGAGTGTAAGTCTTCCGGTAAGGGTTAGGGTTAGGGTTAGGGTTAGGGTTAGGGGACGGGGACGGGGACGGTTTAGGGTAAAGGTTAGGGTACGTCAACGGTTTAGGGTGAGCGTATGTTTTAGGGTACGGGTTAGTGTTAGTGTACGGGTTAGGATTAGGGGACGGGTGAGGGTAAGGCTTCGGGTAAGGGCTAGGGTTAGGGTTAGGGGACGGGGACGGTTTAGGGTACAGGTTAGGGTACGACAACGATTTAGGGTGAGCGTAGGTGTTAGGGTACGTTTTAGTATTAGCGTACGGGTTAGGATTAGGGGACGGGTGAGGGTAAGGCTTCGGGTAAGGGTTAGGGTTAGGGTTAGGGGACGGGGACGGTTTAGGGTACAGGTTAGGGTACGACAACGGTTTAGGGTGAGCGTACGTGTTAGGGTACGGGTTAGTGTTAGCGTACGGGTTAGGATAAGGGGACGGGTGAGGGTAAGGCTTCGGGTAAGCGTTAGGGTTAGGGTTAGGGTTAGGGGACGGGGACGGTTTAGGGTACAGGTTAGGGTACGACAACGGTTTAGGGTGAGCGTACGTGTTAGGGTACGGGTTAGTGTTAGCGTATGGGTGAGGATTAGGGGACGGGTGAGTGTAAGGCTTCGGGTAAGGGTTAGGGTTAGGGTTAGGGTTAGGGTTAGGGTTAGGGGACGGGGACGGTTTAGGGTACAGGTTAGTTTACCACAACGGTTTAGGGTGAGCGTACGTGTTAGGGTACGGGTTAGTGTTAGCGTACGCGTTAGGATTAGGGGACGGGTGAGGGTAAGGCTTCGGGAAAGGGTTAGGGTTAGGGTTACGGTTAGGGTTAGGGGACGGGCACGGGGAGGGTTTAGGGTACAGGTTAGGGTACGACAACGATTTAGGGTGAGCGTACGTGTTAGGGTACGGGTTAGTGTTAGCGTACGGGTTAGGATTAGGGGACGGGTGAGGGTAAGGCTTCGGTTAAGTGTTAGGGTTAGGGTTAGGGTTAGCGTTAGGGTTAGGGGACGGGGACGGTTTAGGGTACAGGTTAGGGTACGACAACGATTTAGGGTGAGCGTACGTGTTAGGGTACGGGTTAGTGTTAGCGTACGGGTTAGGATTAGGGGACGGGTGAGGGTAAGGCTTCGGGTAAGGGTTAGGGTTAGGGTTAGGGTTAGGGTTAGGGGACGGGGACGTTTTAGGGTACAGGTTAGGCTACGACAACGGTTTAGGGTGAGCGTACGTGTCAGGGTACGGGATAGTGTTAGCGTACGGGTTAGGATTAGGGTACGCATGAGGGTAAGGCTTCGGGTAAGGGTTAGGGTTAGGGTTAGGGTTAGGGTTAGGGTTAGGGGACGGGGACAGGGACGGTTTAGGGTACAGGTTAGGGTACGACAACGGTTTAGGGTGACCGTACATGTTAGGGTATAGGTTAGTGTTAGCGTACGGGTTAGGATTAGGGGACGGGTGAGGGTAAGGCTTCGGGTAAGGGTTAGGTTTAGGGTTAGGGGACGGGGACGGGGACGGGGACGGTTTAGGCTAGAGGTTAGGGTACGACAACGGTTTAAGTTGAGCGTAGGTGTTAGGGTACGGGTTAGTGTTAGCGTACGGGTTAGGATTAAGGGACGGGTGAGGGTAAGGCTTCGGGTAAAGGTTAGGGTTAGGGTTAGGGTTAGGGGACGGGGACGGGGACGGTTTAGGGTACAGGTTAGGGTACGACAACGGTTTAGGGTGAGGGTACGTGTTAGGGTACGGCTTAGTGTTAGCGTAAGGGTTAAGATTAGGGGACAGGTGAGTGTAAGGCTTCGGGTAAGGGTTAGGTTTAGTGTTAGGGTTAGGGTTAGGGTTAGGGGACGGGGACGGTTTAGGGTACAGGTTAGGGTACGTCAACGGTTTAGGGTGAGCGTACGTGTTAGGGTATGGGTTAGAGTTAGTGTACGGGTTAGGATTAGAGGACGGTTGAGGGTAAGGCTTCGGGTAAGGGTTAGGGTTAGGGTTAGGGTTAGGGTTAGGGTTAGGGGACGGGGACGGTTTAGGGTACAGGTTAGGGTACGACAACGGTTTAGGGTGAGCGTACGTGTTATGGTACGGGTTAGTGTTAGCGTACGGGTTAGGATAAGGGGACGGGTGAGCGTAAGGCTTCGGGTAAGGGTTAGGGTGAGGGTTAGGGTTAGGGTTAGGGTTAGGGGACGGGGACGGTTTAGGGTACAGGTTAGGGTACGACAACGGTTTAGGGTGAGCCTACGTGTTAGGGTACGGGTTAGTGTTAGCGTACGGGTTAGCATTAGGGGACGGGTGAGGGTAAGGCTTCGGGTAAGGGTTAGGGTTAGGGTTAGGGTTAGGGTTAGGGAACGGGGACGGTTTAGGGTACAGGTTAGGCTACGACAACGGATTAGTGTGAGCGTACGTGTTAGGGTACCGGTTAGTGTTAGCGTACGGGTTAGGATTAGGGGACGGGTGAGGGTAAGGCTTCGGGTAAGGTTTAGGGTTAGGTTTAGGGTTAGGGTCAGGGTTAGGGGACGGGGACAGGGACGGTTTAGGGTAAAGGTTAGGGTACGACAACGGTTTAGGGTGACCGTACATGTTAGGGTATGGGTTAGTGTTAGCGTACGGGTTAGGATTAGGGGACGGGTGAGGGTAAGGCTTCGGGTAAGGGTTAGGTTTAGGGTTAGGGGACGGGGACGGGGACGGGGTCGGGGACGGTTAAGGGTAGAGGTTAGGGTACGACAACGGTCTAGGTTGAGCGTACGTGTTAGGGTACGGGTTAGTGTTAGCGTACGGGTTAGGATTAGGGGACAGGTGAGTGTAAGGCTTCTGGTAAGGGTTAGGGTTAGGGTTAGGGTTATGGTTAGGGGACGGGGACGGTTTAGGGTACAGTTTAGGGTACTACAAAGTTTTAGGGTGAGCGTACGTGTTAGGGTACGGGTTAGTGTTAGCGTACGGGTGAGGATTAGGGGACGGGTGAGTGTAAGGCTTCGGGTAAGGGTTAGGGTTAGGGTTAGGGTTAGGGTTAGGGGACGGGGACGGGGACGGTTTAGGGTACAGGTTAGTTTACCACAACGGTTTAGGGTGAGCGTACGTGTTAGGGTACGGGTCAGTGTTAGCGTACGGGTTAGGATTAGGGGACGGGTGAGGGTAAGGCTTCGGGAAAGGGTTAGGGTTAGGGTTAGGGTTAGGGTTAGGGGACGGGCACGTGGACGGTTTAGGGTACAGGTTAGGGTACGACAACGGTTTAGGGTGACCGTACATGTTAGGGTACGGGTTAGTGTTAGCGTACGGGTTAGGATTAGGGGACGGGTTAGGGTAAGGCTTCGGGTAAGGGTTAGGGTTAGGGTTAGGTTTAGGGTTAGGGTTAGGGGACGGGGACGGTTTAGGGAACAGGTTAGTGTACGACAACGATTTAGGGTGAGCGTACGTGTTTGGGTACGGGTTAGTGTTAGCGTACGGGTTAGGATTAGGGGACAGGTGAGGGTAAGGCTTCGGGTAAGTGTTAGGGTTAGGGTTAGGGTTAGGGTTAGGGTTAGGGGACGGGGACGGTTTAGGGTACAGGTTAGGGTTCGACAACGATTTAGGGTGAGCGTACGTGTTAGGGTACGGGTTAGTGTTAGCGTACGGGTTAGGATTAGGGGACGGGTGAGGGTAAGGCTTCGGGTAAGGGTTAGGGTTAGGGTTAGGGTTACGGTTAGGGGACGGGGACGGTTTAGGGTACAGGTTGGGCTACGACAACTGTTTAGGGTGAGCGTACGTGTCAGGGTACGGGTTAGTGTTAGCGTACGGGTTAGGATTAGGGTACGGGTGAGCGTAAGGCTTCGGGTAAGGGTTAGGGTTAGTGTTAGGGTTAGGGTTAGGGTTAGGGGACGGGGACAGGGACGGTTTAGGGTACAGGTTAGGGTACGACAACGGTTTAGTGTGACCGTACATGTTAGGGTATGGGTTAGTGTTAGCGTACGGGTTAGGATTAGGGGACAGGTGAGTGTAAGGCTTCGGGTAAGGGTTAGGTTTAGGGTTAGGGGACGGGGACGGGGACGGGGACGGGGACGGTTTAGGGTAGAGGTTAGGGTACGACAATGGTTTAGGGTGAGCGTAGGTGTTAGGGTACGTGTTAGTGTTAGCGTACGGGTTAGGATTAGGGGACGGTTGAGGGTAAGGCTTCGGGTAAGGGTTAGGGTTAGGGTTAGGGTTAGGGTTAGGGTTAGGGGACGGGGACGGTTTAGGGTACAGGTTAGCGTACGACAACGGTTTAGGGTGAGCGTAGGTGTTAGGGTACGTTTTAGTATTAGGGTACGGGTTAGGATTAGGGGACGGGTGAGGGTAAGGCTTCGGGTAAGGGTTAGGGTTAGTGTTAGGGTTAGGGTTAGGGGACGGGGACGGTTTAGGGTACAGGTTAGGGTACGACAACGGTTTAGGGTGAGCGTACGTGTTAGGGTACGGGTTAGTGTTAGCGTACGGGTTAGGATAAGGGGACGGGTGAGCGTAAGGCTTCGGGTAAGGGTTAGGGTGAGGGTTAGGGTTAGGGTTAGGGTTAGGGGACGGGGACGTTTTGGGTACAGGTTAGGGTACGACAACGGTTTAGGGTGAGCGTACGTGTTAGGGTACGGGTTAGTGTTAGTGTACGGGTTAGGATTAGGGGACGGGTGAGGGTAAGGCTTCGGGTAAGTGTAAGGGTTAGGGTTAGGGTTAGGGGACGGGGACGGTTTAGGGTACAGGTTAGGGTACGACAACGGTTTAGGGTGAGCGTACGTGTTAGGGTACGGGTTAGTGTTAGCGTACGGGTTAGGATTAGGGGACGGGTGAGGGTAAGGCTTCGGGTAAGGCTTAGGGTTAGGTTTAGGGTTAGGGTTAGGGTTAGGAGACGGGGACGGTTTAGGGTACAGGTTAGGGTACGACAACGATTTAGGGTGAGCGTACGTGTTAGGGTACGGTTTAGTGTTAGCGTACAGGTTAGGATTAGGGGGCGGGTGAGGGTAAGGCTTCGGGTAAGGGTTAGGTTTAGGGTTAGGGTTAGGGTTAGGGGACGGGGACGGTTTAGGGTACAGGTTAGGGTACGACAACGGTTTAGGGTGAGCGTACGTGTTAGGGTACGGGTTAGTGTTAGCGTACGGGTTAGGATTAGGGGACGGGTGAGGGTAAGGCTTCGGGTAAGGGTTAGGGTTAGGGTTAGGGTTAGGGACAGGGTTAGGGGACGGGGACAGGGACGGTTTAGGGTACAGGTTAGGGTACGACAACGGTTTAGGGTGACCGTACATGTTAGGGTATGGGTTAGTGTTAGCATACGGGTTAGGATTAGGGGACGGGTGAGGGTAAGGCTTCGGGTAAGTGTTAGGTTTAGGGTTAGGGGACGGGGACAGGGAAGGGGACGGGGACGGTTTAAGTAGAGGTTAGTGTACGACAACGGTTTAGGTTGAGTGTACGTGTTAGGGTACGGGTTAGTGTTAGCGTATGGGTTAGGATTAGGGGACAGGTGAGTGTAAGGCTTCGGGTAAGGGTTAGGGTTAGGGTTAGGGTTAGGGTTAGGGGACGGGGACTGTTTAGTGTACAGGTTAGGGTACGTCAATGGTTTAGGGTGAGCGTATGTGTTAGGGTACGGGTTAGTGTTAGCGTACGGGTTAGGATTAGGGGACGGGTGAGGGTAAGGCTTCAGGTAAAGGTTAGGGTTAGGGTTAGGGTTAGGGTTAGGGGACGGGGACGGGGACGGTTTAGGGTAGAGGTTAGGGTACGACAACGGTTTAGGGTGAGCGTACGTGTTAGGGTACGGGTTAGTGTTAGCGTACGGGTTAGGATTAGGGGAAGGGTGACGGTAAGGCTTCGGGTAAAGGTTAGGTTTAGGGTTAGGGTTAGGGTTAGGGGACGGGGGCAAGGACGGTTTAGGGTACAGGTTAGGGTACGACAACGGTTTAGGGTGAGCGTACGTGTTAGGGTACGGTTAGTGTTAGCGTACGGGTTAGGATTAGGGGACGGGTGAGTGTAAGGCTTCGGGTAAGGGTTAGGGTTAGGGTTAGGGTTAGGGTTAGGGGACGGGGATGGTTTATGATACAGGTTAGGGTACGACAACGGTTTAGGGTGAGCGTACGTGTTAGGGTACGGGTTAGTGTTAGCGTACGGTTTAGGATAAGGGGACGGGTGAGAGTAAGGCTTCGGGTAAGGGTTAGGGTTAGGGTTAGGGTTAGGGTTAGGGTTAGGGGACGGGGACGGTTTAGGGTACAGGTTAGGGTACGTCAACGGTTTAGGGTGAGCGTACGTGTTAGGGTACGGGTTAGTGTTAGTGTAAGGGATAGGATTAGGGGACGGGTGAGGGTAAGGCTTCGGGTAAGGGTTAGGGTTAGGGTTAAGGTTAGGGTTAGGGTTAGGGGACGGGGACGGTTTAGGGTACAGGTTAGTGTACGACAACGGTTTAGGGTGAGCGTACGTGTTAGGGTACGGGTTAGTGTTATCGTACGGGTTAGGATTAGGGGACGGGTGAGGGTAAGGCTTCGGGTAAGGGTTAGGGTTAGGGTTAGGGTTAGGGGACGGGGACGGTTTAGGGTACAGGTTAGGATACGACAAAGGTTTAGGGTGAGCGTACGTGTTAGGGTGCGGGTTAGTGTTAGCGTACGGGTGAGGATTAGGGGATTGGTGAGTGTAAGGCTTCGGGTAAGGGTTAGGGTTTGGGTTAGGGTTAGGGTTAGGATTAGGGGACGGGGACGGTTTAGGGTACAGGTTAGTGTACGACAACGGTTTAGGGTGAGCGTACATGTTAGGGTACGGGTTAGTGTTAGCGTACGGGTTAGGATTAGGAGACGGGTGAGGATAAGGCTTCGGGAAAGGGTTACGGTTAGGGTTAGGTTTAGGGGAGGGGCACGGGGACGGTTTAGGGTACAGGTTTGGGTACGACAACGGTTTAGGGTGAGCGTAGGTGTTAGTGTACGGGTTAGTGTTAGCGTACGGTTTAGGATTAGGAGACGGGTGAGGGTAAGGCTTCGGATAAGGGTTAGGGTTAGGGTTAGGGTTAGGGGACGGGGACGGTTTAGGGTACAAGTTAGGGTACGACAACGGTTTAGGGTGAGCGTACGTGTTAGGGTATGGGTTAGTGTTAGCGTACGGGTTAGGATTAGGGGACGGGTGAGGGTAAGGCTTCGGGTAAGGTTAGGGTTAGGGTTAGTGTTAGGGTTAGGGGACGGGGACGGGGACGGTTTAGGGTACAGGTTAGGGTACGACAACGGTTTAGGGTGAGCGTACGTGTTAGGGTACTGGTTAGTGTTAGCGTACGGGTTAGGATTAGGGGACGGGTGAGTGTAAGGCTTCGGGTAAGGGTTAGGGTTAGGATTAGGGTTAGGGTTAGGGTTAGGGGACGGGGACGGTTTAGGGTACAGGTTAGGGTATGTGAACGGTTTAGGGTGAGCGTACGTGTTAGGGTACGGGTTAGTGTTAGTGTATGGGTTAGGATTAGGGGACGGGTGAGGGTAAGGCTTCGGGTAAGGTTTAGGGTTAGGGTTAGGGTTAGGGTTAGGGTTCGGGGACGGTTTAGGGTACAGGTTAGTGTACGACAACGATTTAGGGTGAGCGTACGTGTTAGGGTACGGGTTAGTGTTAGCGTACGGGTTAGGATTAGGGGACGGGTGAGGGTAAGGCATCGGGTAAGGGTTAGGGTTAGGGTTAGGGGACGGGGACGGGGACGGTGACGGTTTAGGGTACAGGTTAGGGTACGACAACGATTTAGGGTGAGCGTACGTGTTAGGGTACGGTTTAGTGTTAGCGTACGGGTCAGGATTAGAGGACGGGTGAGGGTAAGGCTTCGGGTAAAGGTTAGGGTTAGGGTTAGGGTTTGGGTTAGGGTTAGGGGACGAGGAACGTTTAGGGTACAGGTTAGGGTACGTCAACGGTTTAGGGTGAGCGTACGTGTTAGGGTACGGGTTAGTGTTAGTGTACAGGTTAGGATTAGGGGACGGGTGAGGGTAAGGCTTCGGGTAAGGGTTAGGGTTAGGGTTAGGGTTTGGGTTAGGGTTAGGGGACGGGGACGGTTTAGGGTACAGGTTAGGGTACGACAACGGTTTAGGGTGAGCGTACGTGTTAGGGTATGGGTTAGTGTTATCGTACGGGTTAGGATTAGGGGACGGGTGAGGGTAAGGCTTCGGGTAAGGGTTAGGGTTAGGGTTAGGGTTAGGGGACGGGGACGGTTTAGGGTACAGGTTAGGATACGACAAAGGTTTAGGGTGAGCGTATGTATTAGGGTACGGGTTAGTGTTAGCGTACGGGTGAGGATTAGGGGACGGGTGAGTGTAAGGGTTCGGATAAGGGTTAGGGTTTGGGTTAGGGTTAGGGTTAGGGTTAGGTGACGGGGACGGTTTAGGGTACAAGTTAGGGTACGACAACGGTTTAGGGTGAGCGTACGTGTTAGTGTACGGGTTAGTGTTAGCGTACGTGTTAGGATTAGGGGACGGGTGAGGGTAAGGCTTGGATTAGGGTTAGAGTTAGGGTTAGGGTTAGGGTTAGGGTTAGGGGACGGGGACAGGGATGGTTTTGGGTACAGGTTACGGTAGGACAACGGTTTAGGGTGAGCGTACATGTCAGTGTATGGTTTAGTGTTAGCGTACGGGTTAGGATTATGGGACAGGTGAGGGTAAGGCTTCGGGTAAGGGTTAGGGTTAGGGTTAGGGTTAGGTGACGGGGACGGGTTAGGGTACAGGTTAGAGTACGACAACGTTTTAGGGTGAGCGTACGTGTTAGGGTACGGGTTAGTGTTAGCGTACGGGTTAGGATTAGGGGACGGGTGAGGGTAAGGCTTCGGGTAAGTGTTAGGGTTAGGGTTATGGTTAGGGTTAGGGGACGGGGACGGTTTAGGGTACATGTAAGGGTACGACAACGGTTTAGGGTGAGCGTACGTGTTAGGGTACGGGTTAGTGTTAGCGTACGGGTTAGGATTAGGGGACGGGTGAGGGTAAGGCTTCGGGTAAGGGTTAGGGTTAGGGTTAGGGTTAGGGTTAGGGGACGGGGACAGGGACGGTTTAGGGTAAAGGTTAGGGTGCGACAACGGTTTAGGGTGAGCGTACATGTTAGGGTATGGGTGAGTGTTAGCGTACGGGTTAGGATTGGAGGACGGGGGAGGGTAAGGCTTCGGGTAAGGGTTAGGGTTAGGGTTAGGGTTAGGGTTAGGGTTAGGGGACGGGGACGGTTTAGTGTACAGTTTAGGGTACGTCAACGGTTTAGGGTGAGCGTACGTGTTAGGGTACGGGTTAGTGTTAGTGTACGGGTTAGGATTAGGGGACGGGTGAGGGTAAGGCTTCGGGTAAGGTTAGTGTTAGGGTTAGGGTTAGGGTTAGGGTTAGGGGACGGGGACGGTTTAGGGTACAGGTTAGGGTACGACAACGGTTTAGGGTGAGCGTACGTGTTAGGGTACGGGTTAGTGTTAGCGTACGGGTTAGGATTAGGGGACGGGTGAGGGTAAGGCTTCGGGTAAGGGTTAGGGTTAGGGTTAGGGGACGGGGACGGGGACGGTGACGGTTTAGGGTACAGGTTAGGGTACGACAACGATTTAGGGTGAGCGTACGTGTTAGGGTACGGTTTAGTGTTAGCGTACGGGTCAGGATTAGAGGACGGGTGAGGGTAAGGCTTCGGGTAAAGGTTAGGGTTAGGGTTAGGGTTTGGGTTAGGGTTAGGGGACGAGGAACGTTTAGGGTACAGGTTAGGGTACGTCAACGGTTTAGGGTGAGCGTACGTGTTAGGGTACGGGTTAGTGTTAGTGTACAGGTTAGGATTAGGGGACGGGTGAGGGTAAGGCTTCGGGTAAGGGTTAGGGTTAGGGTTAGGGTTTGGGTTAGGGTTAGGGGACGGGGACGGTTTAGGGTACAGGTTAGGGTACGACAACGGTTTAGGGTGAGCGTACGTGTTAGGGCATGGGTTAGTGTTATCGTACGGGTTAGGATTAGGGGACGGGTGAGGGTAAGGCTTCGGGTAAGGGTTAGGGTTAGGGTTAGGGTTAGGGGACGGGGACGGTTTAGGGTACAGGTTAGGATACGACAAAGGTTTAGGGTGAGCGTATGTATTAGGGTACGGGTTAGTGTTAGCGTACGGGTGAGGATTAGGGGACGGGTGAGTGTAAGGCTTCGGATAAGGGTTAGGGTTTGGGTTAGGGTTAGGGTTAGGGTTAGGTGACGGGGACGGTTTAGGGTACAAGTTAGGGTACGACAACGGTTTAGGGTGAGCGTACGTGTTAGTGTACGGGTTAGTGTTAGCGTACGTGTTAGGATTAGGGGACGGGTGAGGGTAAGGCTTGGATTAGGGTTAGAGTTAGGGTTAGGGTTAGGGTTAGGGTTAGGGGACGGGGACAGGGATGGTTTAGGGTACAGGTTACGGTAGGACAACGGTTTAGGGTGAGCGTACATGTCAGTGTATGGTTTAGTGTTAGCGTACGGGTTAGGATTATGGGACAGGTGAGGGTAAGGCTTCGGGTAAGGGTTAGGGTTAGGGTTAGGGTTAGGTGACGGGGACGGGTTAAGGTACAGGTTAGAGTACGACAACGTTTTAGGGTGAGCGTACGTGTTAGGGTACGGGTTAGTGTTAGCGTACGGGTTAGGATTAGGGGACGGGTGAGGGTAAGGCTTCGGGTAAGTGTTAGGGTTAGGGTTATGGTTAGGGTTAGGGGACGGGGACGGTTTAGGGTACATGTAAGGGTACGACAACGGTTTAGGGTGAGCGTACGTGTTAGGGTACGGGTTAGTGTTAGCGTACGGGTTAGGATTAGGGGACGGGTGAGGGTAAGGCTTCGGGTAAGGGTTAGGGTTAGGGTTAGGGTTAGGGTTAGGGGACGGGGACAGGGACGGTTTAGGGTAAAGGTTAGGGTGCGACAACGGTTTAGGGTGAGCGTACATGTTAGGGTATGGGTGAGTGTTAGCGTACGGGTTAGGATTGGAGGACGGGGGAGGGTAAGGCTTCGGGTAAGGGTTAGGGTTAGGGTTAGGGTTAGGGTTAGGGTTAGGGGACGGGGACGGTTTAGTGTACAGTTTAGGGTACGTCAACGGTTTAGGGTGAGCGTACGTGTTAGGGTACGGGTTAGTGTTAGTGTACGGGTTAGGATTAGGGGACGGGTGAGGGTAAGGCTTCGGGTAAGGTTAGTGTTAGGGTTAGGGTTAGGGTTAGGGTTAGGGGACGGGGACGGTTTAGGGTACAGGTTAGGGTACGACAACGGTTTAGGGTGAGCGTACGTGTTAGGGTATGGGTTAGTGTTAGGGTACGGGTTAGGATTAGGGGACGGGTGAGGGTAAGGCTTCGGGTAAGGGTTAGGGTTAGGGTTAGGGTTAGGGTTAGGGTTAGGGGAAGGGGACGGTTTAGGGTACAATTTAGGGTACGACAAAGGTTTAGGGTGAGCGTACGTGTTAGGGTACGGGTTAGTGTTAGCGTACGGGTGAGGATTAGGGGACGGGTGAGTGTAAGGCTTTGGGTAAGGGTTAGGGTTTGGGTTAGGGTTAGGGTTTAGGTTAGCAGACGGGGACGGTTTAGGGTACAGGTTAGTGTACGACAACGGTTTAGGGTTAGCGTATATGTTAGGGTATGGGTTAGTGTTAGCGTACAGGTTAGGATTAGGGGACGGGTTAGGGTAAGGCTTCGGGAAAGGGTTAGGGTTAGGGTTAGGGTTAGGGTTAGGGAACGGGCACGGGGACGATTTAGGGAACAGGTTAGGGTACGACAACGGTTTAGGGTGAGCGTACGTGTTAGGGTACGGGTTAGTGTTAGCGTAAGGGTTAGGATTAGGGGACGGGTGAGGGTAAGGCTTTGGGTAAGGGTTAGAGTTAGGGTTAGGGTTAGGGTTAGGGTTAGGGGACGGGGACAGGGACGGTTTAGGGTACAGGTTACGGTAGGAAAACGGTTTAGGGTGAGCGTACATGTTAGTGTATGGTTTAGTGTTAGCGTATGGGTTAGGATTAGGGGACGGGTGAGGGTAAGGCTTCGGGTAAGGGTTAGGGTTAGGGTTAGGGTTAGGGTTAGGGGACGGGGACGGTTTAGGGTACAGGTTAGGGTACGACAACGGTTTAGGGTGAGCGTACGTGTTAGGGTACGGATTAGTGTTAGCGTACGGGTTAGGATTAGGGGACGGGTGAGGGTAAGGCTTCGGGTAAGTGTTAGGGTTACGGTTATGGTTAGGGTTAGGGGACGGGGACGGTTTAGGGTACAGGTTAGGGTACGACAACGGTTTAGGGTGAGCGTACGTGTTAGGGTATGGGTTAGTGTTAGCGTACGGGTTAGGATTAGGGGACGGGTGAGTGTTAGGCTTCGGGTAAGGGTTAGGGTTAGGGTTAGGGTTAGGGTTAGGGGACCTGGACGGTTTAGGGTACAGATTAGGGTACGACAACGGGTTAGGGTGAGCGTACGTGTTAGGGTACGGGTTAGTGTTAGCGTACGGGTGAGGATTAGGGGACGGGTGAGGGTAAGGCTTCAGGTAAGGGTTAGGGTTAGGGTTAGGGTTAGGGTTAGGGTTAGAGAACGGGGATGGTGTAGGGTACAGTTTAGGGTACGACAACGGTTTAGGGTGAGCGTACGTGTTAGGGTACGGGTTAGTGTTAGCGTACGGGTTAGGATTAGGGGACGGGTGAGGGTAAGGCTTCGGGTAAGGGTTAGGGTTAGGGTTAGGGTTAGGGTTAGGGGACGGGGACAGGGACGGTTTAGGGTACAGGTTAGGGTGTGACAACGGTTTAGGGTGAGCGTACATGTTAGGGTATGGGTGAGTGTTAGCGTACGGGTTAGGATTAGAGAACGGGTGAGGGCAAGGCTTCGGGTAAGGGTTAGGGTTAGGGTTAGGGGACGGGGACGGGGACGGGGACGGGGACGGTTTAGGGTACAGGTAAGGGTACGACAACGGTTTAGGGTGAGCGTACGTGTTAGGGTAAGGGTTAGTGTTCGTGTACATGTTAGGATTAGGGGATGGGTGAGGGTAAGGCTTCGGGTAAAGGTTAGGGTTAGGGTTAGGGTTAGGGTTAGGGGACGGGGACGGTTTAGGGTACAGGTTAGGGTACGACAACGGTTTAGGGTGAGCGTACGTGTTAGGGTACGGGTTAGGATTAGGGGACGGGTGAGGGTAAGACTTCGGGTAAGGTTTAGGGTTAGGGTTAGTGTTAGGGTTAGGGTTAGGGGACGGGGACAGTTATGATTTACGGTACAGGTTAGGGTACGACCACAGTTTAGGGTTGAGCGTACGTGTTAGGGTACGGGTTAATGTTAGCATAAGGGTTAGGATTAGGGGACGGTTGAGGGTAAGGCTTCGGGTAAGGGTTAGGGTTAGGGTTAGGGTTAGGGTTAGGGTTAGGGTTAGGGTCCGGGGACGGTTTAGGGTACAGGTTTGGGTACGACAACGGTTTAGGGTGAGCGTACGTGTTAGGGTACGGGTTAGGATTAGGGGACGGGTGAGGGTAAGACTTCGGGTAAGGTTTAGGGTTAGGGTTAGTGTTAGGGTTAGGGTTAGGGGACGGGGACAGTTATGATTTACGGTACAGGTTAGGGTACGACCACAGTTTAGGGTTGAGCGTACGTGTTAGGGTACGGGTTAATGTTAGCATAAGGGTTAGGATTAGGGGACGGTTGAGGGTAAGGCTTCGGGTAAGGGTTAGGGTTAGGGTTAGGGTTAGGGTTAGGGTTAGGGGACAGGGACGGTTTAGGGTACAGGTTAGGGTACGACAATGGTTTAGGGTGAGCGTACGTGTTAGGGTACGTGTTAGTGTTAGCGTACGGGTTAGGATTAGGGGACGGCTGAGGGTAAGGCTTCGGGTAAGGGTTAGGGTTAAGCTTAGGGTTAGGGTTAGGGGACGGGGACGGTTTAGGGTACAGGTTAGGGTACGACAACGGTTTAGGGTGAGCGTACGTGTTAGGGTACGGGTTAGTGTTAGCGTACGGGTTAGGATTAGGGGACGGGTGAGGGTAAGGCTTCGGGTAAGGGTTAGGGTTAGGGTTAGGGTTACGGTTAGGGTTAGGGGACGGGGACGCTTTAGGGTACAGGTTAGGGTACGACAACGGTTTAGGGTGAGCGTACGTGTTAGGGTACGGGTTAGTGTTAGCGTACGGGTTAGGATTAGGGGACGGGTGAGGGTAAGGCTTCGGGTAAGGGTTAGGGTTAGGTTTAGGGTTATGGTTAGGGTTAGGGGACGGGGACGGTTTAGGGTACAGGTTAGGGTACGACAACGGTTTAGGGTGAGCGTACGTGTTAGGGTATGGGTTAGTGTTAGCGTACGGGTTAGGATTAGGGGACGGGTGAGTGTTAGGCTTCGGGTAAGGGTTAGGGTTAGGGTTAGGGTTAGGTTTAGGGGACCTGGACGGTTTAGGGTACAGGTTAGGGTACGACAACGGTTTAGGGTGAGCGTACGTGTTAGGGTACGGGTTAGTGTTAGCGTACGGGTGAGGATTAGGGGACGGGTGAGGGTAAGGCTTCAGGTAAGGCTTAGGGTTAGGGTTAGGGTTAGGGTTAGGGTTAGAGAACGGGGATGGTGTAGTGTACAGTTTAGGGTACGACAACAGTTTAGGGTGAGCGTATGTGTTAGGGTACGGGTTAGTGTTAGCGTACGGGTTAGGATTAGGGGACGGGTGAGGGTAAGGCTTCGGGTAAGATTTAGGGTTAGGGTTAGGGTTAGGGTTAGGGGACGGGGACGGTTTAGGGTACATGTTAGGGTACGACAACGATTTAGGGTGAGCGTAGGTGTTAGGGAACGGATTAGTGTTAGCGTACGGGTGAGGGTAAGGCTTCAGGTAAGGGTTAGGGTTAGGGTTAGGGTTAGGGTTAGGGGACGGGGACGGGGACGATTTAGGGTACAGGTTAGGGTACGACAACGGTTTAGGGTGAGCGTACGTGTTAGGGTACGGGTTAGTGTTAGCGTACGGGTTAGGATTAGGGGACGGGTGAGGGTAAGGCTTCGGGTAAGGGTTAGGGTTAGGGTTAGGGTTAGAGTTAGGGGACGGGGACAGGGACGGTTTAGGGTACAGGTTAGGGTGCGACAACGGTTTAGGGTGAGCGTACATGTTAGGGTATGGGTGAGTGTTAGCGTACGGGTTAGGATTAGAGGACGGGTGAGGGTAAGGCTTCGGGTAAGGGTTAGGGTTAGGGTTAGGGGACGGGGAAGGGGACGGAGACGGGGACGGTTTAGGGTACAGGTAAGGGTACGACAACGGTTTAGGGTGAGTGTACGTGTTAGGGTACGTGTTAGTGTTCGTGTACGGGTTAGGATTAGGGGATGGGTGAGGGTAAGGCTTCGGGTAAAGGTTAGGGTTAGGGTTAGGGTTAGGGTTAGGGTTAGGGGACGGGGACGGTTTAGGGTACAGGTTAGGGTACGACAACGGTTTAGGGTGAGCGTACGTGTTAGGGTATGGGTTAGTGTTAGCGTACAGGTTAGGATTAGGGGACGGGTGAGGGTAAGGGTTCGGGTAAGGGTTAGGGTTAGGCTTAGGGTTAGGGGATGGGGACGGGGACGGTTTAGGGTACAGGTTAGGGTACGACAACGGTTTAGGGTGAGCGTACGTGTTAGGGTACGGGTTAGTGTTAGCGTACGGGTTAGGATTAGGGGACGGGTGAGTGTAAGGCTTCGGGTAAGGGTTAGGGTTAGGGTTAGGGTTAGGGTTAGGCTTAGGGGACGGGGACGGTTTAGGGTACAGGTTAGTGTACGACAACGGTTTAGGGTGAGCGTACGTGTTAGGGTACGGGTTAGTGTTAGCGTACGGGTTAGGATTAGGGTACGGGTGAGGGTAAGGCTTCGGGTAAGGGTTAGGCTTAGGGTTAGGGTTAGGGTTAGGGGACGGGGACGGGAACGGTTTAGGGTACAGGTTAGGGTACGACAACGGTTTAGGGTGATCGTACGTGTTAGGGTATGGCTTAGTGTTAGCGTAAGGGTTAGGATTAGGGGACGGGTGAGGTTAAGGCTTCGGGTAAGGGTTAGGGTTTGGGTTAGAGTTAGGTTTAGGGTTAGGGTTAGGGTCCGGGGACGGTTTAGGGTACAGGTTTGGGTACGACAACGGTTTAGGGTGAGCGTACGTGTTAGGGTACGGGTTAGTGTTAGCGTACGGGTTAGGATTAGGGGACGGGTGAGGGTAAGACTTCGGGTAAGGTTTAGGGTTAGGGTTAGTGTTAGGGTTAGGGTTAGGGGACGGGGACAGTTATGATTTACGGTACAGGTTAGGGTACGACCACTGTTTAGGGTTGAGCGTACGTGTTAGGGTACGGGTTAATGTTAGCGTACGGGTTAGGATTAGTGGACGGTTGAGGGTAAGGCTTCGGGTAAGGGTTAGGGTTAGTGTTAGGGTTAGGGTTAGGGTTAGGGGACGGGGACGGTTTAGGGTACAGGTTAGGGTACGACAATGGTTTAGGGTGAGCGTACGTGTTAGGGTACGTGTTAGTGTTAGCGTACGGGTTAGGATTAGGGGACGGGTGAGGGTAAGGCTTCGGGTAAGGGTTAGGGTTAAGCTTAGGGTTAGGGTTAGGGGACGGGGATGGTTTAGGGTACAGGTTAGGGTACGACAATGGTTTAGGGTGAGCGTACGTGTTAGGGTACGGGTTAGTGTTAGCGTACGGGTTAGGATTAGGGGATGGGTGAGGGTAAGGCTTCGGGTAAGGATTAGGGTTAGGGTTAGGGTTACGGTTAGGGTTAGGGGACGGGGACGCTTTAGGGTACAGGTTAGGGTACGACAACGGTTTAGGGTGAGCGTACGTGTTAGGGTATGGGTTAGTGTTAGCGTACGGGTTAGGATTAGGGGACGGGTGAGGGTAAGGCTTCGGGTAAGGGTTAGGGTTAGATTTAGGGTTAGGGTTAGGGTTAAGGGACGGGGACGGGGACGGTTTAGGGTACAGGTTAGGGTACGACAACGGTTTAGGTTGAACGTACGTGTTAGGGTACGGGTTAGTGTTAGCGTACGGGTTAGGATTAGGGGACGGGTGAGGGTAAGACTTCGGGTAAGGGTTAGGGTTAGGGATAGGGTTAGAGGACGGGGACGGTTTAGGATACAGGTTAGGGTACGACAACGGTTTAGGGTGAGCGTACATGTTAGGGTACGGTTTAGTGTTAGCGTACGGGTTAGGATTAGGGGACGGGTGAGGGTAAGGTTTCGGGTAAGGGTTAGGGTTAGGTTTAGGGTTAGGTTTAGGGTTAGGGGACGGGGACGGGGACGGTTTAGGGTACAGGTTAGGGTACGACAATGGTTTAGGGTGAACGTAAGTGTTAGGGTACGGGTTAGTGTTAGCGTACGGGTTAGGATTAGGGGACGGGTGAGGGTAAGGCTTAGGGTAAGGGTTAGGGTTAGGGTTAGGGTTAGGGTTAGGGTTAGGTGACTGGGACGGGGACGATTTAGGGTACAGTTTAGGGTACGACAACTGTTTAGGGTGAGCGTACGTGTTAGGGTACGGGTTAGTGTTAACGTACGGGTAAGGATTAGGGGACGGGTGAGGGTAAGGTTTCGGGTAAGGGTTAGGTTTAGGGTTAGGGTTAGGGATAAGGGACGGAGACGGTTTAGGATACAGGTTAGGGTACGACAACGGTTTAGTGTGAGCGTACGTGTTATGGCACAGGTTAGTGTTAGCGTACGGGTTAGGATTAGAGGACGGTTGAGGGTAAGGCTTCGGGTAAGTGTTAGGGTTTGGGTTAGGGTTAGTGTTAGGGTTAGGGTTAGGGTTAGGGGACGGGGACGGTTTAGGGTACAGGTTAGGGTACGACAACGGTTTAGGGGGAGCGTACGTTTTGGGTACGGATTAGTGTTACCGTACGGTTTAGGATTAGGGGACGGGTGAGGGTAAGGCTTCGGGTAAGGGTTAGGGTTAGGGTTAGGGTTAGGGGATGGGGACGGGGACGGTTTAGGGTACAGGTTAGGGTACGACAACGGTTTAGGGTGAGCGTACGTGTTAGGGTACGTGTTAGTGTTAGCGTACGGGTTAGGATTAGGGGACGGGTGAGGGTAAGGCTTCTGGTAAGGCTTAGGTTTACGGTTAGGGTTAGGGTTAGGGTTAGGGTTAGGGGACGGTTTAGGGTACAGGTTAGGGGACGACAACGGTTTAGGGTGAGCTTACATGTTAGGGTACGGGTTAGTGTTCACGTACGGGTTAGGATTAGGGGACGGGTGAGGGTAAGGCTTCGGGTAAGGGTTAGGTTTAGTGTTAGGTTTAGGGTTAGGGTTAGGGGACGGGGACGGTTTAGGGTACAGGTTAGGGTACGACAACGGTTTAGGGTGAGCGTACGTGTTAGGGTACGGGTTAGTGTTAGCGTACGGGTTAGGATTAGGGTACGGGTGAGGGTAAGGCTTCGGGTAAGGGTTAGGGTTAGGGTTAGGGTTAGGGTTAGGGGACGGGGACGGGGAAGGTTTAGGGTACAGGTTAGGGTACGTCAACGGTTTAGGGTGAGCGTACGGGTTAGGGTACGGGTTAGTGTTAGCGTACGGGTTAGGATTAGGGGAAGGGTGAGGGTAAGGCTTCGGGTAAGGGTTAGGGTTAGGGTTAGGGTTAGGGTTAGGTTTAGGGGACGGGGAAAGTTTAGGGAACAGGTTAGGGTACGACAACGGTTTAGGGTGAGCGTACGTGTTAGGGTACGGGTTAGTGTTAGCGTACGGGTTAGGATTAGGGGACGGGTGAGGGTAAGGCTTCGGGTAAGGGTTAGGGTAAGGATTAGGGTTAGGGTTAGGTTTAGGGGACGGGGAAGGTTTAGGGTACAGGTTAGGGTACGAGAACGGTTTAGGGTGAGCGTACGTGTTAGGGTACGTGTTAGTGTTAGCGTACGGTTTAGGATTAGGGGTCGTGTGAGGGTAAGCCTTCGGGTAAGAGTTAGGGTTAGGGTTAGGGTTAGGGTTAGGGTTAGGGGACGGGGACGGTTTAGGGTACAGGTTAGGGTACGACAACGGTTTAGGGTGAGCGTACGTGTTAGAGTACGGGTTAGTGTTAGCGTACGGGTTAGGAATAGGGGACGGGTGAGGGTAAGGCTTCGGGTAAGGGTTAGGGTTAGTGTTAGGGTTAGGGTTAGGGTTAGGGGACGGGGAAGGTTTAGGGTACATGTTAGGGTACGACAACGGTTTAGGGTGAGCGTACGTGTTAGGGTACGGGTTAGTGTTAGCGTACGGGTTAGGATTAGGGGACGGGTGAGGGTAAGGCTTCGGGAAAGGGTTAGGGTTAGGGTTAGGGTTAGGGTTAGGGTTAGGGGACGGGGACGGGGACGGTTTAGGGTACAGGTTAGGGTACGACAACGGTTTAGGGTGAGCGTACGTGTTAGGGTACGGGTTAGTGTTAGCGTACGGGTTAGGAGTAGGGGACGGGTGAGGGTAAGACTTCGGGTAAGGGTTAGGGTTAGGGTTAGGGTTAGGGTTAGGGGACGGGGACCTTTTAGGGTACACGTTAGGGTACGACAACGGTTTAGGGTGAGCGTACGTGTTAGGGTATGGGTTAGTGTTAGCGTACGGGTTAGGATTATGGGACGGGTGAGGGTAATGCTTCGGGTAAGGGTTAGGGTTAGGGTTAGGGTTAGGGCTAGGGTTAGGGTACGGGGACGGTTTAGGGTACAGGTTAGGGTACGACAACCATTTAGGGTGAGCGTACGTGTTAGGGTACGGGTTAGTGTTAGCGTACGGGTTAGGATTAGGGGACGGGGAGTGTAAGGCTTCGGGTAAGGGTTAGGGTTAGGGTTAGGGTTAGGGTTAGGGTACGGGGACGGTTTAGGGTACAGGTTAGGGTACGACAACCATTTAGGGTGAGCGTACGTGTTAGGGTACGGGTTAGTGTTAGCGTACGGGTTAGGATTAGGGGAAGGGTGAGGGTAAGGCTTCGGGTAAGGGTTAGGATTAGGGTTAGGGGACGGGGACGGGGACGGGGACGGGGACAGTTTAGGGTACAGGTTAGGGTACGACAACGGTTTAGGGTGAGCGTATGTGTTAGGGTACAGGTTAGGATTAGGGGACGGGTGAGGGTAAGGCTTCGGGTAAAGGTTAGGGTTAGGGTTAGGGTTAGGGTTAGGGGATGGGGACGGGGACGGTTTAGGGTACAGGTTAGGGTACGTCAACGGTTTAGGGTGAGCGTACGTGTTAGGGTACGGGTTAGTGTTAGTGTACGGGTTAGGATTAGGGGACGGGTGAGGGTAAGGCTTCGGGTAAGTGTTAGGGTTATGGTTAGGGTTAGGGTTAGGGAACGGGGACGGTTTAGGGTACAGGTTAGGGTACGACAACGGTTTAGGGTGAGCGTACGTGTTAGGGTACGGTTTAGTGTTAGCGTACGGGTGAGGATTAGGGGACGGGTGAGGGTAAGGCTTCGGGAAAGGGTTAGGGTTAGGGTTAGGGTTAGGGGACGGGCACGGGGACGGTTTAGGGTACAGATTAGGGTACGACACCGGTTTACGGTGAGGGTACGTGTTAGGGTACGGGTTAGTGTTAGCGTACGGGTTAGGATTAGGGGACGGGTTAGGGTAAGGCTTCGGGTAAGCGTTAGGGTTAGGGTTAGGGGACGGGGATGCTTTAGGCTACAGGTTAGGGTACGACAACTGTTTAGGGTGAGCGTACGTGTTAGGGTATGGGTTAGTGTTAGCGTACGGGTTAGGATTAGGGGACGGGTGAGGGTAAGGCTTCGGGTAAGGGTTGGGGTTAGGGTTAGGGTTAGAGTTAGGGTTAGGGGACGGGGACGGTTTAGGGTACAGGTTAGGGTACGACAACGGTTTACGGTGAGCGTACGTGTTAGGGTACGGGTTAGTTTTAGCGTACGGGTTAGGATTAGGGTACGGGTGAGGGTAAGGCTTCGGGTAAGGGTTAGGGTTAGGGTTAGGATTAGGGTTAGGGTTACGGGACGGGGACGGTTTAGGGTACAGGTTAGGGTACGACAACGGTTTAGGGTGAGCGTACGTGTTAGGGTACGGGTTAGTGTTAGCGTACGGGTTAGGATTAGGGGACGGGTGAGGGTAAGGCTTCGGGTAAGGGTTAGGGTTAGCGTTAGGGTTAGGGTTAGGGGACGGGTACGGGGATGGTTTAGGGTACAGGTTAGGGTACGACAACGGTTTAGGGTGAGCGTACGTGTTAGGGTACGGGTTAGTGTTAGCGTACGGGTTAGGATTAGGGGACGGGTGAGGGTAAGGCTTCGGGTAAGGGTTAGGGTTAGGTTTAGGGTTAGGGTTAGGGGACGGGGACGGGGACGGTTTAGGGTACAGGTTAGGGTACGACAACGGTTTAGGGTGAGCGTACGTGTTAGGGTACGGGTTAGTGTTAGCGTACGGGTTAGGATTAGGGGACGGGTGAGTGTAAGGCTTCGGGTAAGGGTTAGGGTTAGGGTTAGGGTTAGGGCTAGGGATAGGGGACGGGGACGGTTTAGGGTACAGGTTAGGGTACGACAACGGTTTAGGGTGAGCGTACGTGTTAGGGTACGTGGTTGTGTTAGCGTACGGGTTAGGATTAGGGGACGGGTGAGGGTAAGGCTTCGGGTAAGGGTTAGGGTTAGGGTTAGGGTTAGGGTTAGGGTTAGGTGACGGGGATGGTTTAGGGTACAGGTTAGGGTACGACA
Organism: Delphinapterus leucas; assembly: GCF_059928025.1. Classification (NCBI taxonomy): domain Eukaryota; kingdom Metazoa; phylum Chordata; class Mammalia; order Artiodactyla; family Monodontidae; genus Delphinapterus; species Delphinapterus leucas. The sequence continues at coordinate 3,075,456 of NC_143147.1, read as the reverse complement.
ACGGTTTAGGGTGAGCGTACGTGTTAGGGTACGGGTTAGTGTTAGCGTACGGGTTAGGATTAGGGGACGGGTGAGGGTAAGGCTTCGGGTAAGGGTTAGGGTTAGGGTTAGGGTTAGGGGACGGGGACGGTTTAGGGTACAGGTTAGGGTACGACAACGGTTTAGGGTGAGCGTACGTGTTAGGGTAGGGGTTAGTGTTAGCGTACGGGTTAGGATTAGGGGACGGGTGAGGGTAAGGCTTTGGGTAAGGGTTAGGGTTAGGGTTATGGTTAGGGTTAGGGTTAGGGGACGGGGACAGGGACGGTTTAGGGTACAGGTTAGGGTACGACAACGGTTTAGGGTGAGCGTACATGTTAGGGTACGGTTTAGTGTTAGAGTACGGGTTAGGATTAGGGGACGGGTTAGGGTAAGGCTTCGGGTAAGGGTTAGGGTTAGGGTTAGGGTTATGAGGGACGGGGACGGTTTAGGGTACAGGTTAGGGTACGACAACGGTTTAGGGTGAGCGTACGTGTTAGGGTACGGTTTAGTGTTAGCGTACGGGTTAGGATTAGGGGACGGGTGAGGGTAAGGCTTCGGGTAAGGGTTAGGGTTAGGGTTAGGGTTAGGTTTAGGGGACGGGGACGGTTTAGGGTACAGGTTAGGGTACGACAACGGTTTAGGGTGAGCGTACGTGTTAGGGTACGGGTTAGTGTTAGCGTACGGGTTAGGATTAGGGGACGGGTGAGGGTAAGGCTTCGGGTAAGGGTTAGGGTTAGGGTTAGGGTTAGGGGACGGGGACGGTTTAGGGTACAGGTTAGGGTACGACAACGGTTTAGGGTGAGCGTACGTGTTAGGGTACGGGTTAGTGTTAGCGTACGGGTTAGGATTAGGGGACGGCTCAGTGTTAGGCTTCGGGTAAGGGTTAGGGTTAGGGTTAGGGTTAGGGTTAGGGTTAGGGGACGGGGACGGTTTAGGGTTCAGGTTACGGTACGACAACGGTTTAGGGTGAGCGTACGTGTTAGGGTATGGGTTAGTGTTAGCGTACGGGTTAGGATTAGGGGACGGGTGAGGGTAAGGCTTCGGGTAAGGGTTAGGGTTAGGTTTAGGGTTAGGGTTAGGGGACAGGGACGGTTTAGGGTACAAGTTAGGGTACGTCAACGGTTTAGGGTGAGCGTACGTGTTAGGGTACGGGTTAGTGTTAGCGTACGGGTTAGGATTAGGGGACGGGTGTGGGTAAGGCTTCGGGTAAGGGTTAGGGTTAGGATTAGGGTTAGGGTTAGGATTAGGGGACGGGTACGGTTTAGGGTACAGGTTAGGGTACGACAACGGTTTAGGGTGAGCGTACGTGTTAGGGTACGGGTTAGTGTTAGCGTACGGGTTAGGATTAGGGGACGGGTGAGTGTAAGGCTTCGGGAAAGGGTTAGGGTTAGGGTTATGTTTAGGGTTAGGGGACGGGCACGGGGACGGTTTAGGGTACAGGTTAGGGTACGACAGTGGTTTAGGGTGAGGGTACGTGTTAGGGTACGGGTTAGTGTTAGCGTTTGGGTTAGGATTAGGGGACGGGTGAGGGTAAGGCTTCGGGTAAGGGTTAGGGTTAGGTTTAGGGTTAGGGTTAGGCTTAGGGGACGGGGACGGTTTAGGGTACAGGTTAGTTTACGACAACGGTTTAGGGTGAGCGTACGTGTTAGGGTACGGGTTAGTGTTAGCGTACGGTTTAGGATTAGGGTACGGGTGAGGGTAAGGCTTCGGGTTAGGGTTAGGGTTAGGGTTAGGGTTAGGGGACGGGGACGGTTTAGGGTACAGTTTTGGGTACGACAAAGATTTAGGGTGAGCGTACGTGTTAGGGTACGGGTTAGTGTTAGCGTACGGGTTAGGATTAGGGGACGGGTGAGGGTAAGGCTTCGGGTAAAGGTTAGGGTTAGGGTTAGGGTTAGATTTAGGGGACGGGGACGGGGACGGTTTAGGGTACAGGTTAGGGTACGACAATGGTTTATGGTGAGCGTATGTGTTAGGGTACGGGTTAGTGTTAGCGTACGGGTTAGGATTAGGGGACGGATGAGTGTAAGGCTTCGGGTAAGGGTTAGGGTTAGGGTTAGGGTTTGGGTTAGGGTTAGGGGACGGGGACGGTTTAGGGTACAGGTTAGTGTACGTCAACGGTTTAGGGTGAGCGTACGTGTTAGGGTACAGGTTAGTGTTAGTGTACGGGTTAGGATTAGGGGACGGGTGAGTGTAAGGCTTCGGGTAAGGGTTAGGGTTAGGGTTAGAGTTAGGGTTAGGGTTAGGGGATGGGGACGGTTTAGGGTACAGGTTAGGGTACGACAACGTTTTAGGTTGAGTGTACGTGTTAGGGTACGGGTTAGTGTTAGCGTACGGGTTAGGATTAAGGGACGGGTGAGGGTAAGGCTTCGGGTAAGGGTTAGGGTTAGGGTTAGGGTTAGGGTTAGGGGACGGGGACGGTTTAGGGTACAGTTTAGGGTACAACAAAGGTTTAGGGTGAGTGTACGTGTTAGGGTACTGGTTAGTGTTAGCGTACGGGTGAGGATTATGGGACGGGTGAGTGTAAGGCTTCGGGGAAGGGTTAGGGTTAGGGTTAGGGTTAGGGTTAGGGTTAGGGGACGGGGACGGGGACGGTTTAGGGTACAGGTTACGTTACGACAACGGTTTAGGGTGAGCGTACGTGTTAGGGTACGGGTTAGTGTTAGCGTACGGGTTAGGATTAGGGTACGGCTGAGGGTAAGGCTTCGGGAAAGGGTTAGGTTTAGGGTTAGGGTTAGGGTTAGGGGACGGGCACGGGGACGGTTTAGGGTACAGGTTAGGGTACGACAACGGTTTACGGTGAGGGTACGTGTTAGGGTACGGGTTAGGATTAGGGGACGGGTTAGGGTAAGGCTTCGGGTAAGGGTTAGGGTTAGGGTTAGGGTTAGGGTTAGGGTTAGGGGACGGGGACGGTATAGGGTACAGGTTAGTGTATGACAACGGTTTAGGGTGAGCGTACGTGTTAGGGTACGGGTTAGTGTTAGCGTACGGGTTAGGATTAGGGGACGGGTGAGGGTAAGGCTTCGGGTAAGGGTTAGGGTTAGGGGACGGGGACGGGGACGGGGACGGGGACGGTTTAGGGTACAGGTTAGGGTACGACAACGATTTAGGGTGAGCGTACGTATTAGGGTACGGTTTAGTGTTAGCGTACGGGTTAGGTTTAGAGGACGGGTGAGGGTAAGTCTTCGGGTAAAGGTTAGGGTTAGTGTTAGGGTTAGGGTTAGGGGACGGGGATGGGGACGGTTTAGGGTACAGGTTAGAGTACGACAACGGTTTAGGGTGAGCGTACCTGTTAGGGTACGGGTTAGTGTTAGCGTACGGGTTAGGATTAGGGGACGGATGAGTGTAAGGCTTCGGGTAGGGGTTAGGGTTAGGGTTAGGGTTAGGGTTAGGGTTAGGGGACGGGGACGGTTTAGGGTACAAGTTAGGGTACGACAAAGTTTAGGGTGAGCGTACGTGTTAGGGTACGGGTTAGTGTTAGCGTACGGGTGAGGATTAGGGGACGGGTGAGTGTAAGGCTTCGGGTAAGGGTTAGGGTTAGGGTTAGGGTTAGGGTTAGGGTTAGGGTTAGGGGACGGGGACGGTTTAGGGTACAGGTTAGTGTACGACAACCGTTTAGGGTGAGCGTACGTGTTAGGGTACGGGTTAGTGTTAGCGTACGGGTGAGGATTAGGGGACGGGTGAGTGTAAGGCTTCTGGTAAGGGTTAGGGTTAGGGTTAGGGTTAGGGGACGGGGACGGTTTAGGGTACAGGTTAGGTTACGACAACGGTTTAGGGTGAGCGTACGTGTTCGGGTACGTGTTAGTGTTAGCGTACGGGTTAGGATTAGGGGACGGGTGAGGGTAAGGCTTCGGGAAAGGGTTAGGGTTAGGGTTAGGGTTAGGGGACGTGACAGTTATGATTTACGGTACAGATTAAGGTAAGACCACTGTTTAGGGTGAGCGTACGTGTTAGGGTACGGGTTAGTGTTAGCGTACGGGTTAGGATTAGGGGACGGTTGAGGGTAAGGCTTCGGGTAAGGGTTAGGGTTAGGGTTAGGGTTAGGGTTAGGGTTAGGGTTAGGGGACGGGGACGGTTTAGGGTACATGTTAGGGTACGACAATGGTTTAGGTTGTGCGTACGTGTTAGGGTACGTGTTAGTGTTAGCGTACGGGTTAGGATTAGGGGACGGGTGAGTGTAAGGCTTCGGGTAAGGGTTAGGGTTAGGGTTAGGGTTAGGGTTAGGTTTAGGGGACGGGGACAGTTTAGGGTACAGGTTACGGTACGACAACGGTTTAGGGTGAGCGTACGTGTTAGGGTACGTGTCAGTGTTAACGTACGGGTTAGGATTAGGGGACGGGTGAGGGTAAGGCTTCGGGTAAGGGTTAGGTTTAGGGTTAGGGTTAGGTTTAGGGTTAGGGGACGAGGACGGTTTAGGGTACAGGTTAGGGTACGACAACGGCTTAGGGTGAGCGTACGTGTTAGGGTACGGGTTAGTGTTAGCGTACGGGTTAGGTTTAGGGGACGGGTGAGGGTAAGGCTTCAGGTAAGGGTTAGGGTTAGGGTTAGGCTTAGGGTTAGGGGACGGGGACGGTGTAGGGTACAGTTTACGGTACGACAACGGTTTAGGGTGAGCGTACGTGTTATGGTACGGGTTAGTGATAGCGTATGGGTTAGATTTAGGGGACGGGTGAGGGTAAGGCTTCGGGTAAGGGTTAGGGTTAGGGTTAGGCTTAGGGGACGGGGACGGTTTAGGGTACAGGTTAGGGTACGACAACGGTTTAGGGTGAGCGTACGTGTTAGGGTACGGGTTAGTGTTAGCGTACGGGTTAGGGTTAGGGGACGGGTGATGGTAAGGCTTCGGGTAAAGGTTAGGCTTAGGGTTAGGGTTAGGGTTAGGCTTAGGGGACGGGGACGGTTTATGGTACAGGTTAGTGTATGACAACGGTTTAGGGTGAGCGTACATGTTAGGGTACGGGTTTGTGTTAGCGTACGGGTTAGGATTAGGGTACGGGTGAGGGTAAGGCTACGGGTAAGGGTTAGGGTTTGGGTTAGAGTTAGGTTTAGGATTAGGGTTAGGGGACGGGGACAGTTTAGGGTACAGGTTAGGGTACGACAACGGTTTAGGGTGAGCGTACGTGTTAAGGTATGGGTTAGTGTTAGCGTACGGGTTAGGATTAGGGGACGGGTGAGGTTAAGGCTTCGGGTAAGGGTTAGGGTTTGGGTTAGAGTTAGGTTTAGGGTTAGGGTTAGGGGACGGGGACGGTTTAGGGTACAGGTTAGGGTACGACAACGGTTTAGGGTGAGCGTACGTGTTAGGGTACGGGTTAGTGTTAGCGTACGGGTTAGGATTAGGGGACGGGTGAGGGTAAGACTTCGGGTAAGGGTTAGGGTTAGGGTTAGGGTTAGGGTTAGGGGACGGGGACAGTTATGATTTACGGTACAGGTTAGGGTACGACCACTGTTTAGGGTGAGCGTACGTGTTAGGGTATGGGTTAGTGTTAGCGTACGGGTTAGGATTAGGGGACGGTTGAGGATAAGGCTTCGGGTAAGCGTTAGGGTTAGGGTTAGGGTTAGGGTTAGGGTTACGGGACGGGGACGGTTTAGGGTACAGGTTAGGGTACGACAATGTTTTAGGGTGAGCGTACGTGTTAGGGTACGTGTTAGTGTTAGCGTACGGGTTAGGATTAGGGGACGGGTGAGGGTAAGGCTTCGGGTAAGGGTTAGGGTTAAGGTTATGTTTAGGGTTAGGGGACGGGGACGGTTTAGGGTACAAGTTAGGGTACGACAAAGGTTTAGGGTGAGCGTACGTGTTAGGGTAAGGGTTAGTGTTAGCCTACGGGTTAGGATTAGGGGACGGGTGAGGGTAAGGCTTCGGGTAAGGGTTAGGGTTAGGGTTAGGGTTACGGTTAGGGTTAGGGGACGGGGACGGTTTAGGGTACAGGTTAGGGTACGACAACGGTTTATGGTGAGCGTACGTGTTAGGGTACGGGTTAGTGTTAGCGTACGGTTTAGGATTAGGAGACGGGTGAGGGTAAGGCTTCGGGTAAGGGTTAGGGTTAGGGTTAGGGTTAGGGGACGGGGACGGTTTAGGGTACAAGTTAGGGTACGACAACGGTTTATGGTGAGCGTACGTGTTAGGGTACGGGTTAGTGTTAGCGTACGGGTTAGGATTAGGGGACGGGTGAGGGTAAGGCTTCGGGTAAGGGTTAGGGTTAGGGTTAGGTTTAGGGTTAGGGGACGGGGATGGTTTAGGGTACAGGTTAGGGTACGACAACGGTTTAGGGTGAGCGTACGTGTTAGGGTACGGATTAGTGTTAGCGTACGGGTTAGGATTAGGGGACGGGTGAGGGTAAGGCTTCGGGTAAGTGTTAGGGTTAGGGTTATGGTTAGGGTTAGGGGACGGGGACGGTTTAGGGTACAGGTTAGGGTACGACAACGGTTTAGGGTGAGCGTACGTGTTAGGGTATGGGTTAGTGTTAGCGTACGGGTTAGGATTAGGGGACGGGTGAGTGTTAGGCTTCGGGTAAGGGTTAGGGTTAGGGTTAGGGTTAGGGGACGGGGACGGGGACGGGGACGGTTTAGGGTACAGGTTAGGGTACAACAACGGTTTAAGATGAGCGTACGTGTTAGGGTACGGGTTACTGTTAGCGTACGGGTTAGGATTAGGGGACGGGTGAGGGTAAGGCTTCGGGTAAGGTTTAGGGTTAGGGTTAGGGTTAGGGTTAGGCTTAGGGGACGGGGACGGTTTAGGGTACAGGTTAGTGTACGACAACGGTTTAGGGTGAGCGTACGTGTTAGGGTACGGGTTAGTGTTAGCGTACGGGTTAGGATTAGGGTACGGGTGAGGGTAAGGCTGCGGGTAAGGGTTAGGGTTAGGGTTAGGGTTAGGGTTGGGGTTAGGGGACGGGGACGGTTTAGGGTACAGGTTAGGGTACGACAATGGTTTAGGGTGATCGTACGTGTTAGGGTATGGGTTAGTGTTAGCGTAAGGGTTAGGATTAGGGGACGGGTGAGGTTAAGGCTTCGGGTAAGGGTGAGGGTTTGGGTTAGAGTTAGGTTTAGGGTTAGGGTTAGGGTCCGGGGACAGTTTAGGGTACAGGTTTGGGTACGACAACGGTTTAGGGTGAGCGTACGTGTTAGGGTACGGGTTAGTGTTAGCGTACGGGTTAGGATTAGGGGACGGGTGAGGGTAAGACTTCGGGTAAGGTTTAGGGTTAGGGTTAGTGTTAGGGTTAGGGTTAGGGGACGGGGACAGTTATGATTTACGGTACAGGTTAGGGTACGACCACAGTTTATGGTTGAGCGTACGTGTTAGGGTACGGGTTAATGTTAGCATACGGGTTAGGATTAGGGGACGGTTGAGGGTAAGGCTTCGGGTAAGGGTTAGGGTTAGTGTTAGGGTTAGGGTTAGGGGACGGGGACGGTTTAGGGTACAGGTTAGGGTACGACAATGGTTTAGGGTGAGCGTACGTGTTAGGGTACGTGTTAGTGTTAGCGTACGGGTTAGGATTAGGGGACGGCTGAGGGTAAGGCTTCGGGTAAGGGTTAGGGTTAAGCTTAGGGTTAGGGTTAGGGGACGGGGACGGTTTAGGGTACAGGTTAGGGTACGACAACGGTTTAGGGTGAGCGTACGTGTTAGGGTACGGGTTAGTGTTAGCGTACGGGTTAGGATTAGGGGACGGGTGAGGGTAAGGCTTCGGGTAAGGGTTAGGGTTAGGGTTAGGGTTACGGTTAGGGTTAGGGGACGGGGACGCTTTAGGGTACAGGTTAGGGTACGACAACGGTTTAGGGTGAGCGTACGTGTTAGGGTACGGGTTAGTGTTAGCGTACGGGTTAGGATTAGGGGACGGGTGAGGGTAAGGCTTCGGGTAAGGGTTAGGGTTAGGTTTAGGGTTATGGTTAGGGTTAGGGGACGGGGACGGTTTAGGGTACAGGTTAGTGTACGACAACGGTTTAGGGTGAGCGTACGTGTTAGGGTATGGGTTAGTGTTAGCGTACGGGTTAGGATTAGGGGACGGGTGAGTGTTAGGCTTCGGGTAAGGGTTAGGGTTAGGGTTAGGGTTAGGGTTAGGGGACCTGGACGGTTTAGGGTACAGGTTAGGGTACGACAACGGTTTAGGGTGAGCGTACGTGTTAGGGTACGGGTTAGTGTTAGCGTACGGGTGAGGATTAGGGGACGGGTGAGGGTAAGGCTTCAGGTAAGGCTTAGGGTTAGGGTTAGGGTTAGGGTTAGGGTTAGAGAACGGGGATGGTGTAGGGTACAGTTTAGGGTACGACAACGGTTTAGGGTGAGCGTATGTGTTAGGGTACGGGTTAGTGTTAGCGTACGGGTTAGGATTAGGGGACGGGTGAGGGTAAGGATTCGGGTAAGGTTTAGGGTTAGGGTTAGGGTTAGGGTTAGGGGACGGGGACGGTTTAGGGTACATGTTAGGTAACGACAACGATTTAGGGTGAGCGTAGGTGTTAGGGAACGGATTAGTGTTAGCGTACGGGTGAGGGTAAGGCTTCGGGTAAGGGTTAGGGTTAGGGTTAGGGTTAGGGTTAGGGGACGGGGACGGGGACGGTTTAGGGTACAGGTTAGGGTACGACAACGGTTTAGGGTGAGCGTACGTGTTAGGGTACGGGTTAGTGTTAGCGTACGGGTTAGGATTAGGGGACGGGTGAGGGTAAGGCTTCGGGTAAGGGTTAGGGTTAGGGTTAGGGTTAGAGTTAGGGGACGGGGACAGGGACGGTTTAGGGTACAGGTTAGGGTGCGACAACGGTTTAGGGTGAGCGTACATGTTAGGGTATGGGTGAGTGTTAGCGTACGGGTTAGGATTAGAGGACGGGTGAGGGTAAGGCTTCGGGTAAGGGTTAGGGTTAGGGTTAGGGGACGGGGACGGGGACGGGGACGGGGACGGTTTAGGGTACAGGTAAGGGTACGACAACGGTTTAGGGTGAGCGTACGTGTTAGGGTACGGGTTAGTGTTCGTGTACGGGTTAGGATTAGGGGATGGGTGAGGGTAAGGCTTCGGGTAAAGGTTAGGGTTAGGGTTAGGGTTAGGGTTAGGGGACGGGGACAGTTATGATTTACGGTACAGGTTAGGGTACGACCACTGTTTAGGGTTGAGCGTACGTGTTAGGGTACGGGTTAATGTTAGCGTACGGGTTAGGATTAGGGGACGGTTGAGGGTAAGGCTTCGGGTAAGGGTTAGGGTTAGTGTTAGGGTTAGGGTTAGGGTTAGGGGACGGGGACGGTTTAGGGTACAGGTTAGGTTACGACAATGGTTTAGGGTGAGCGTACGTGTTCGGGTACGTGTTAGTGTTAGCGTACGGGTTAGGATTAGGGGACGGGTGAGGGTAAGGCGTCGGGTAAGGGTTAGGGTTAAGCTTAGGGTTAGGGTTAGGGGACGGGGACGGTTTCGGGTACAGGTTAGGGTACGACAATGGTTTAGGGTGAGCGTACGTGTTAGGGTACGGTTTAGTGTTAGCGTACGGGTTAGGATTAGGGGACGGGTGAGTGTAAGGCTTCGGGTAAGGGTTAGGGTTAGGTTTAGGGTTAGGTTTAGGGTTAGGGGACGGGGACGGGGACGGTTTAGGGTACAGGTTAGGGTACGACAATGGTTTAGGGTGAACGTAAGTGTTAGGGTACGGGTTAGTGTTAGCGTACGGGTTAGGATTAGGGGACGGGTGAGGGTAAGGTTTCGGGTAAGGGTTAGGTTTAGGGTTAGGGTTAGGGATAAGGGACGGAGACGGTTTAGGATACAGGTTAGGGTACGACAACGGTTTAGTGTGAGCGTACGTGTTATGGCACAGGTTAGTGTTAGCGTACGGGTTAGGATTAGGGGACGGTTGAGGGTAAGGCTTCGGGTAAGTGTTAGGGTTTGGGTTAGGGTTAGTGTTAGGGTTAGGGTTAGGGTTAGGGGACGGGGACGGTTTAGGGTACAGGTTAGGGTACGACAGTGGTTTAGGGTGAGGGTACGTGTTAGGGTACGGGTTAGTGTTAGCGTTTGGGTTAGGATTAGGGGACGGGTGAGGGTAAGGCTTCGGGTAAGGGTTAGGGTTAGGTTTAGGGTTAGGGTTAGGCTTAGGGGACGGGGACGGTTTAGGGTACAGGTTAGTTTACGACAACGGTTTAGGGTGAGCGTACGTGTTAGGGTACGGGTTAGTGATAGCGTACGGTTTAGGATTAGGGTACGGGTGAGGGTAAGGCTTCGGGTTAGGGTTAGGGTTAGGGTTAGGGTTAGGGGACGGGGACGGTTTAGGGTACAGGTTTGGGTACGACAAAGATTTAGGGTGAGCGTACGTGTTAGGGTACGTGTTAGTGTTAGCGTACGGGTTAGGATTAGGGGACGGGTGAGGGTAAGGCTTCGGGTAAAGGTTAGGGTTAGGGTTAGGGTTAGATTTAGGGGACGGGGACTGGGACGGTTTAGGGTACAGGTTAGGGTACGACAACGGTTTATGGTGAGCGTACGTGTTAGGGTACGGGTTAGTGTTAGCGTACGGGTTAGGATTAGGGGACGGGTGACTGTAAGGCTTCGGGTAAGGGTTAGGGTTAGGGTTAGGGTTAGGGTTAGGGTTAGGGGACGGGGACGGTTTAGGGTACAGTTTAGGGTACGACAACGTTTTAGGTTGAGTGTACGTGTTAGGGTACGGGTTAGTGTTAGCGTACGGGTTAGGATTAGGGGCCGGGTGAGGGTAAGGCTTCGGGTAAGGGTTAGGGTTAGGGTTAGGGTTAGGGTTAGGGGACGGGGACGGTTTAGGGTACAGGTTAGTGTACGACAAAGGTTTAGGGTGAGTGTACGTGTTAGGGTACTGGTTAGTGTTAGCGTACGGGTCAGGATTAGGGGACGGGTGAGTGTAAGGCTTCGGGTAAGGGTTAGGGTTAGGGTTAGGGTTAGGGTTAGGGTTAGGGTTAGGGGACGGGGACGGTTTAGGGTACAGGTTACGTTACGACAACGGTTTAGGGTGAGCGTACGTGTTAGGGTACGGGTTAGTGTTAGCGTACGGGATAGGATTAGGGGACGGCTGAGGGTAAGGCTTCGGGAAAGGGTTAGGGTTAGGGTTAGGGTTAGGGTTAGGGGACGGGCACGGGGACGGTTTAGGGTACAGGTTAGGGTACGACAACGGTTTACGGTGAGGGTACGTGTTAGGGTACGGGTTAGGATTAGGGGACGGGTTAGGGTAAGGCTTCGGGTAAGGGTTAGGGTTAGGGTTAGGGTTAGGGTTAGGGTTAGGGTTAGGGGACGGGGACGGTATAGGGTACAGGTTAGGGTATGACAACGGTTTAGGGTGAGCGTACGTGTTAGGGTACGGGTTAGTGTTAGCGTACGGGTTAGGATTAGGGGACGGGTGAGGGTAAGGCTTCGGGTAAGTGTTAGGGTCATGGTTAGGGTTAGGGTTAGGGTTAGGGTACGGTGACGGTTCAGGGTACAGGTTAGGGTACGACAACGATTTAGGGTGAGCGTACGTGTTAGGGTACGGTTTAGTGTTAGCGTACGGGTTAGGATTAGGGGACGGGTGAGGTTAAGGCTTCGGGTAAGGGTTAGGGTTAGGTTTAGGGTTAGGGGACGGGGACGGGGACGGTTTAGGGTACAGGTTAGGCTATGACAACGGTTTAGGGTGAGCGTACGTGTTAGGGTACGGGTTAGTGTTAGCGTACGGGTTAGGATTAGGGGACGGGTGAGGGTAAGGCTTCGGGTAAGGGTTAGGGTTAGGTTTAGGGTTAGGGTTAGGGTTAGGGGACGGGGACAGGGACTGTTTAGGGTACAGGTTAGGGTACGACAACGGTTTAAGGTGACCGTACATGTTAGGCTATGGGTTAGTGTTAGCGTACGGGTTAGGATTAGGGGACGGGTGAAGGTAAGGCTTCGGGTAAAGGTTAGGGTTAGGTTTAGGGTTAGGGTTAAGGGACGGGGACGGGGATGGTTTAGGGTACAGGTTAGGGTACGACAACGGTTTAGGGTGAGCGTACGTGTTAGGGTACGGGTTAGTGTTAGCGTACGGGTTAGGATTAGGGGACGGGTGAGGGTAAGGCTTCGGGTAAGTGTTAGGGTTAGGGTTAGGGTTAGGGTTAGGCTTAGGGGACGGGGACGGTTTAGGGTACAGGTTAGGGTACGACAACGATTTAGGGTGAGCGTAGGTGTTAGGGTACGGATTAGTGTTAGCGTACGGGGTAGGATTAGGGGACGGGTGAGGGTAAGGCTTCGGATAAGGGTTAGGGTTAGGGTTAGGGTTAGGGTTAGGGGACGGGGACGGTTTAGGGTACAGGTTAGGGTACGACAACAGTTTAGGTTGAGCGTACATGTTAGGGTACGGGTTAGTGTTAGCGTACGGGTTAGGATTAGGGGATGAGAGAGGGTAAGGCTTCGGGTAAAGGTTAGGGTTAGGGTTAGGGTTAGAGTTTGGGTTAGGGGACGGGGACGGTTTAGGGTACAGGTTAGGGTACGACAACGGTTTAGGGTGAGCGTACGTGTTAGGGTACGGGTTAGTGTTAGCGTACGGGTTAGGATTAGGAGACGGGTGAGGGTAAGGCTTCGGGTAAGGGTTAGGGTTAGTGTTAGGGTAAGGGTTAGGGGAAAGGGACGCTTTAGGGTACAGGTTAGGGTACGTCAACGGTTTAGGGTGAGCGTACGTGTTAGGGTACGGGTTAGTGTTAGCGTACGGGTTAGGATTAGGGGAGGGGTGAGTGTAAGGCTTCGGAAAAGGGTAAGGGTTAGGGTTAGGGTTAGTGTTAGGGGACGGGCACGGGGATGGTTTACGGTACAGGTTAGGGTACGACAACGGTTTAGGGTGAGGGTACGTGTTAGGGTACGTGTTAGTTTTAGCGTACGAGTTAGGATTAGGGGACGGGTTAGGGTAAGGCTTCGGGTAAGGGTTAGGGTTAGGCTTAGGGTTAGGGTTAGGGTTAGGGGACGGGGACGGTTTAGGGTACAGGTTAGGGTACGACAACGGTTTAGGGTGAGCGTACGTGTTAGGGTATGGTTTAGTGTTAGCGTACGGGTTAGGATTAGGGGACGGGTGAGGGTAAGGCTTCGGGTAAGGGTTAGGGTTAGGGTTAGGGTTAGGGTTAGGCTTAGGGTACGGGGACGGTTTAGGGTACAGGTTAGGGTACGACAACTATTTAGGGTGAGCGTACGTGTTAGGGTACGGTTTAGTGTTAGCGTACGGTTTAGGATTAGGGGACGGGTGAGGGTAAGGCTTCGGGTAAGGGTTAGGGTTAGTTTAGGGTTAGGGTTAGGGGACGGGTACGGTTTAGGGTACAGGATATTCTACGACAACGGTTTAGGGTGAGCGTACGTGTTAGGGTACGGGTTAGTGTTAGCGTACGGGTTAGGATTAGGGGACGGGTGAGGGTAAGGCTTCGGATAAGGGTTATGCTTAGGGTTAGGGTTAGGATTAGGGGACGGGGACAGGGACGGTTTAGGGAACAGGTTAGGGTACGACAACGGTTTAGGGTGACCGTACATGTTAGGGTATGGGTTAGTGTTAGCTTACGGGTTAGGATTAGGGGACGGGTGAGGGTAAGGCTTCGGGTAAGGGTTAGGGTTAGGGTTAGGGGACGGGGACGGGGACGGGGACGGTTTAGGGTACAGGTTAGGGAACGACAACTATTTAGGGTGAGCATACGTATTAGGGTACGGTTTAGTGTTAGCGTACGGGTTAGGATTAGAGGACGGGTGAGGGTAAGTCTTCGGGTAAAGGTTAGGGTTAGTGTTAGGGTTAGGGTTAGGGGACGGGGATCGGGACGGTTTAGGGTACAGGTTAGAGTACGACAACGGTTTAGGGTGAGCGTACCTGTTAGGGTACGGGTTAGTGTTAGCGTACGGGTTAGGATTAGGGGACGGGTGAGTGTAAGGCTTCGGGTAAGGGTTAGGGTTAGGGTTAGGGTTAGGGTTAGGGTTAGGGTTAGGGGACGGGGACGGTTTAGAGTACAGGTTAGGGTACGTCAACGGTTTAGGGTGAGCGTACGTGTTAGGGTACGGGTTAGTGTTAGTGTACGGGTTAGGATTAGGGGACGGGTGAGGGTAAGGCTTCGGGTAAGGGTTAGGGTTAGCGTTAGGGTTAGGGTTAGGGTTAGGGGACGGGGACGGTTTAGGGTACAAGTTAGGGTACGACAAAGTTTAGGGTGAGCGTACGTGTTAGGGTACGGGTTAGTGTTAGCGTACGGGTGAGGATTAGGGGACGGGTGAGTGTAAGGCTTCGGGTAAGGGTTAGGGTTAGGGTTAGGGTTAGGGTTAGGGTTAGGGTTAGGGGACGGGGACGGTTTAGGGTACAGGTTAGTGTACAACAACGGTTTAGGGTGAGCGTACGTGTTAGGGTACGGGTTAGTGTTAGCGTACGGGTGAGGATTAGGGGACGGGTGAGTGTAAGGCTTCTGGTAAGGGTTAGGGTTAGGTTTAGGGTTAGGGTTAGGGTTAGGGGACGGGGACGGTTTAGGGTACAGGTTAGGTTACGACAACGGTTTAGGGTGAGCGTACGTGTTCGGGTACGTGTTAGTGTTAGCGTACGGGTTAGGATTAGGGGACGTGTGAGGGTAAGGCTTCGGGAAAGGGTTAGGGTTAGGGTTAGGTTTAGGGTTAGGGGACGGGCACGGGGACGGTTTAGGGTACAGGTTAGGGTACGACAACGGTTTAGGGTGAGGGTACGTGTTAGGGTACGGGTTAGTGTTAGCGTACGGGTTAGGATTAGGGGACGGGTGAGGGTAAGACTTCGGGTAAGGTTTAGGGATAGGGTTAGGGTTAGGGTTAGGGTTAGGGGACGCGACAGTTATGATTTACGGTACAGGTTAAGGTAAGACCACTGTTTAGGGTGAGCGTACGTGTTAGGGTACGGGTTAGTGTTAGCGTACGGGTTAGGATTAGAGGACGGTTGAGGGTAAGGCTTCGGGTAAGGGTTAGGGTTAGGGTTAGGGTTCGGGTTAGGGTTAGGGTTAGGGGACGGGGACGGTTTAGGTTACATGTTAGGGTACGACAGTGGTTTAGGTTGAGCGTACGTGTTAGGGTACGTGTTAGTGTTAGCGTACGGGTTAGGATTAGGGGACGTGTGAGTGTAAGGCTTCGGGTAAGGGTTAGGTTTAGGGTTAGGGTTAGGTTTAGGGTTAGGGGACGAGGACGGTTTAGGGTACAGGTTAGGGTACGACAACGGTTTAGGGTGAGCGTATGTGTTAGGGTACGGGTTAGTGTTAGCGTACGGGTTAGGTTTAGGGGACGGGTGAGGGTAAGGCTTCAGGTAAGTGTTAGGGTTAGGGTTAGGGTTAGGGTTAGGGGACGGGGACGGTGTAGGGTACAGTTTAGGGTACGACAACGGTTTAGGGTGAGCGTACGTGTTATGGTACGGGTTAGTGATAGCGTACGGGTTAGATTTAGGGGACGGGTGAGGGTAAGGCTTCGGGTAAGGGTTTGGGTTAGGGTTAGGCTTAGGGGACGGGGACGGTTTAGGGTACAGGTTAGGGTACGACAACGGTTTAGGGTGAGCGTACGTGTTAGGTTACGGGTTAGTGTTAGCGTACGGGTTAGGGTTAGGGGACGGGTGATGGTAAGGCTTCGGGTAAAGGTTAGGGTTAGGGTTAGGGTTAGGGTTAGGCTTAGGGGACGGGGACGGTTTAGGGTACAGGTTAGTGTACGACAACGGTTTAGGGTGAGCGTACGTGTTAGGGTACGGGTTAGTGTTAGCGTACGTGTTAGGATTAGGGTACGGGTGAGGGTAAGGCTTCGGGTAAGTGTTAGGGTTTGGGTTAGAGTTAGGTTTAGGGTTAGGGTTAGGGGACGGGGACGGTTTAGGGTACAGGTTAGGGTACGACAACGGTTTAGGGTGAGCGTACGTGTTAAGGTATGGGTTAGTGTTAGCGTACGGGTTAGGATTAGGGGACGGGTGAGGTTAAGGCTTCGGGTAAGGGTTAGGGTTTGGGTTAGAGTTAGGTTTAGGGTTAGGGTTAGGGGACGGGGACGGTTTAGGGTACAAGTTAGGGTACGACAACGGTTTAGGGTGAGCGTACATGTTAGGCTACGGGTTAGTGTTAGCGTACGGGTTAGGATTAGGGGACGGGTGAGGGTAAGACTTCGGGTAAGGGTTAGGGTTAGGGTTAGGGTTAGGGTTAGGGGACGGGGACAGTTATGATTTACGGTACAGGTTAGGGTACGACCACAGTTTAGGGTTGAGCGTACGTGTTAGGGTACGGGTTAATGTTAGCATACGGGTTAGGATTAGGGGACGGTTGAGGGTAAGGCTTCGGGTAAGGGTTAGGGTTAGGGTTAGGGTTAGGGTTAGGGTTAGGGGACGGGGACGGTTTAGGGTACAGGTTAGGGTACGACAATGGTTTAGGGTGAGCGTACGTGTTAGGGTACGTGTTAGTGTTAGCGTACGGGTTAGGATTAGGGGACGGCTGAGGGTAAGGCTTCGGGTAAGGGTTAGGGTTAAGCTTAGGGTTAGGGTTAGGGGACGGGGACGGTTTAGGATACAGGTTAGGGTACGACAACGGTTTAGGGTGAGCGTACGTGTTAGGGTACGGGTTAGTGTTAGCGTACGGGTTAGGATTAGGGGACGGGTGAGGGTAAGGCTTCGGGTAAGGGTTAGGGTTAGGGTTAGGGTTACGGTTAGGGTTAGGGGACTGGGACGCTTTAGGGTACAGGTTAGGGTACGACAACGGTTTAGGGTGAGCGTATGTGTTAGGGTACGGGTTAGTGTTAGCGTACGGGTTAGGATTAGGGGACGGGTGAGGGTAAGGCTTCGGGTAAGGGTTAGGGTTAGGTTTAGGGTTATGGTTAGGGTTAGGGGACGGGGACGGTTTAGGGTACAGGTTAGGGTACGACAACGGTTTAGGGTGAGCGTACGTGTTAGGGTATGGGTTAGTGTTAGCGTACAGGTTAGGATTAGGGGACGGGTGAGTGTTAGGCTTCGGGTAAGGGTTAGGGTTAGGGTTAGGGTTAGGGTTAGGGGACCTGGACGGTTTAGGGTACAGGTTAGGGTACGACAACGGTTTAGGGTGAGCGTACGTGTTAGGGTACGGGTTAGTGTTAGCGTACGGGTTAGGATTAGGGGACGGGTGAGGGTAAGGCTTCAGGTAAGGCTTAGGGTTAGGGTCAGGGTTAGGGTTAGGGTTAGAGAATGGGGATGGTGTAGGGTACAGTTTAGGGTACGACAACGGTTTAGGGTGAGCGTATGTGTTAGGGTACGGGTTAGTGTTAGCGTACGGGTTAGGATTAGGGAACGGGTGAGGGTAAGGCTTCGGGTAAGGTTTAGGGTTAGGGTTAGGGTTAGGGGACGGGGACGGTTTAGGGTACATGTTAGGGTACGACAACGATTTAGGGTGAGCGGAGGTGTTAGGGAACGGATTAGTGTTAGCCTACGGGTGAGGGTAAGGCTTCGGGTAAGGGTTAGGGTTAGGGTTAGGGTTAGAGTTAGGGGACGGGGACAGGGACGGTTTAGGGTACAGGTTAGGGTGCGACAACGGTTTAGGGTGAGCGTACATGTTAGGGTATGGGTGAGTGTTAGCGTACGGGTTAGGATTAGAGGACGGGTGAGGGTAAGGCTTCGGGTAAGGGTTAGGTTTAGGGTTAGGGTTAGGGATAAGGGACGGAGACGGTTTAGGATACAGGTTAGGGTACGAGAACGGTTTAGTGTGAGCGTACGTGTTATGGCACAGGTTAGTGTTAGCGTACGGGTTAGGATTAGGGGACGGGTGAGGGTAAGGCTTCGGGTAAGGGTTAGGGTTAGTGTTAGGTTTAAGGTTAGGGTTAGGGGACGGGGACGGTTTAGGGTACAGGTTAGGGTACGACAACGGTTTAGGGTGAGCGTACGTGTTAGGGTACGGGTTAGTGTTAGCGTACGGGTTAGGATTAGGGGACGGGTGAGGGTAAGGCTTCGGGTAAGGGTTAGGGTTAGGGTTAGGGTTAGGGGACGGGGACGGGGACGGTTTAGGGTACAGGTTAGGGTACGTCAACGGTTTAGGGTGAGCATACGGGTTAGGGTACGGGTTAGTGTTAGCGTACGGGTTAGGATTAGGGGAAGGGTGAGGGTAAGGCTTCGGGTAAGGGTGAGGGTTAGGGTTATGGTTAGGGTTAGGTTTAGGGGACGGGGAAAGTTTAGGGAACAGGTTAGGGTACGACAATGATTTAGGGTGAGCGTACGTGTTAGGGTACGGGTTAGTGTTAGCGTACGGGTTAGGATTAGGGAACGGGTGAGGGTAAGGCTTCGGGTAAGGGTTGGGGTTAGGGTTAGGGTTAGAGTAAGGGTTAGGGGACGGGGACGGTTTAGGGTACAGGTTAGGGTATGACAACGGTTTAGGGTGAGCGTAAGTGTTAGGGTATGGGTTAGTGTTAGCGTACGGGTTAGGATTAGGGGACGGGTGAGGGTAAGGCTTCGGGTAAGGGTTAGGGTTAGGGTTAGGATTAGGGTTAGGGTTACGGGAAGGGGATGGTTTAGGGTACAGGTAAGGGTACGACAACGGTTTAGGGTGAGCGTACGTGTTAAGGTATGGGTTAGTTTAAGCGTACGGGTTAGAATTAGGAGAAGTGTGAGGGTAAGGCTTCGGGTAAGGGTTAGGGTTAGGGTTAGGGTTAGGGTTAGGGGACGGGAACGGGGATGGTTTAGGGTACAGGTTAGTGTACGACAACGGTTTAGGGTGAGCGTACGTGTTAGGGTACGGGTTAGTGTTAGCGTACGGGTTAGGATTAGGGGACGGGTGAGTGTAAGGCTTCGGGTAAGGATTAGGGTTAGGGTTAGTGTTAGGGCTAGGGATAGGGAACGGGGACGGTTTAGGGTACAGGTTAGGGTACGACAACGGTTTAGGGTGAGCGTACGTGTTAGGTTACGTGGTAGTGTTAGCGTACGGGTTAGGATTAGGGGACGGGTGAGGGTAAGGCTTCGGGTAAGGCTTAGGGTTAGGGTTAGGGTTAGGGTTAGGGTTAGGTGACGGGGATGGTTTAGGGTACAGGTTAGGGTACGACAACGGTTTAGGGTGAGCGTACGTGTTAGGGTACGGCTTAGTGTTAGCGTACGGGTTAGGATTAGGGGACGGGTGAGTGTAAGGCTTCGGGTAAGGGTTAGGGTTAGGGTTAGGGTTAGGTTTAGGGTTAGGGGACGGGGATGGTTTAGGGTACAGGTTAGGGTACGACAACGGTTTAGGGTGAGCGTACGTGTTAGGGTACGGGTTAGTGTTAGCGTACGGGTTAGGATTAGGGGACGGGTGAGGGTAAGGCTTCGGGTAAGCGTTAGGGTTAGGGTTAGGGTTAGGTTTAGGGTTAGGGGACGGGGACGGTTTAGGGTACAGTTTAGGGTACGACAACGATTTAGGGTGAGCGTACGTGTTAGGGTACGGGTTAGTGTTAGCGTACGGGTTAGGATTAGGGGACGGTTGAGTGTAAGGCTTCGGGTAAGGGTTAGGGTTAGGGTTAGGGTTAGGGTTAGGGGACGGAGAAAGTTTAGGGTACAGGTTAGGTTACGACAAGAGTTTAGGGTGAGCGTACGTGTTAGGGTAGGGGTTAGTGTTAGCGTACGGGTTAGGATTAGGGGACGGGTGAGGGTAAGGCTTTGGGTAAGGGTTAGGGTTAGGGTTATGGTTAGGGTTAGGGTTAGGGGACGGGGACAGGGACGGTTTAGGGTACAGGTTAGGGTAGGACAACGGTTTAGGGTGTGCGTACATGTTAGTGTATGGTTTAGTGTTAGCGTACGGGTTAGGATTAGGGGACGGGTTAGGGTAAGGCTTCGGGTAAGGGTTAGGGTTAGGGTTAGGGTTATGGTTAGGGGACGGGGACGGTTTAGGGTACAGGTTAGGGTACGACAACGGTTTAGGGTGAGCGTACGTGTTAGGGTACGGTTTAGTGTTAGCGTACGGGTTAGGATTAGGGGACGGGTGAGGGTAAGGCTTCGGGTAAGGGTTAGGGTTAGGGTTATGGTTAGGGTTAGGGGACGGGGACGGTTTAGGGTGCAGTTTAGGGTACGACAACGGTTTAGCGTGAGCGTACGTGTTAGGGTACGTGTTAGTGTTAGCGTACGGTTTAGGATTAGGAGACGGGTGACGGTAAGGCTTCGGGTAAGGGTTAGGGTTAGGGTTAGGGTTAGGGGACGGGGTCGGTTTAGGGTATAAGTTAGGGTACGACAACGGTTTAGGGTGAGCATACGTGTTAGGGTACGGGTTAGTGTTAGCGTACGGGTTAGGATTAGGGGACAGCTCAGTGTTAGCCTTCGGGTAAGGGTTAGGGTTAGGGTTAGGGTTAGGGTTAGGGTTAGGGGACGGGGACGGTTTAGGGTTCAGGTTACGGTACGACAACGGTTTAGGGTGAGCGTACGTGTTAGGGTATGGGTCAGTGTTAGCGTACGGGTTAGGATTAGGGGACGGGTGAGGGTAAGGCTTCGGGTAAGGGTTAGGGTTAGGTTTAGGGTAAGGGTTAGGGGACAGGGACGGTTTAGGGTACAAGTTAGGGTACGTCAACGGTTTAGGGTGAGCGTACGTGTTAGGGTACGGGTTAGTGTTAGCATAAGGGTGAGGATTAGGGGACGGGTGTGTGTAAGGCTTCGGGTAAGGGTTAGGGTTAGGATTAGGGTTAGGGTTAGGATTAGGGGACGGGGACGGTTTAGGGTACAGGTTAGGGTATGACAACGGTTTAGGGTGAGTGTACGTGTTAGGGTACGGGTTAGTGTTAGCGTACGGGTTAGGATTAGGGGACGGGTGAGTGTAAGGCTTCGGGAAAGGGTTAGGGTTAGGGTTATGTTTAGGGTTAGGGGACGGGCACGGGGAAGTTTTAGGGTACAGGTTAGGGTACGACAGTGGTTTAGGGTGAGGGTACGTGTTAGGGTACGGGTTAGTGTTAGCGTTTGGGTTAGGATTAGGGGACGGGTGAGGGTAAGGCTTCGGGTAAGGGTTAGGGTTAGGTTTAGGGTTAGGGTTAGGCTTAGGGGACGGGGACGGTTTAGGGTACAGGTTAGTTTACGACAACGGTTTAGGGTGAGCGTACGTGTTAGGGTACGGGTTAGTGATAGCGTACGGTTTAGGATTAGGGTACGGGTGAGGGTAAGGCTTCGGGTTAGGGTTAGGGTTAGGGTTAGGGTTAGGGGACGGGGACGGTTTAGGGTTCAGGTTTGGGTACGACAAAGATTTAGGGTGAGCGTACGTGTTAGGGTACGGGTTAGTGTTAGCGTACGGGTTAGGATTAGGGGACGGGTGAGGGTAAGGCTTCGGGTAAAGGTTAGGGTTAGGGTTAGGGTTAGATTTAGGGGACGGGGACGGGGACGGTTTAGGGTACAGGTTAGGGTACGACAACGGTTTATGGTGAGCGTACGTGTTAGGGTACGGGTTAGTGTTAGCTTACGGGTTAGGATTAGGGGACGGGTGAGTGTAAGGCTTCGGGTAAGGGTTAGGGTTAGGGTTAGGGTTAGGGTTAGGGTTAGGGGACGGGGACGGTTTAGGGTACAGGTTAGTGTACGTCAACGGTTTAGGGTGAGCGTACGTGTTAGGGTACGGGTTAGTGTTAGTGTACGGGTTAGGTTTAGGGGACGGGTGAGTGTAAGGCTTCGGGTAGGGTTAGGGTTAGGGTTAGAGTTAGGGTTAGGGTTAGGGGACGGGGACGGTTTAGGGTACAGGATAGGGTACGACAACGTTTTAGGTTGAGTGTACGTGTTAGGGTACGGGTTAGTGTTAGCGTACGGGTTAGGATTAGGGGACGGGTGAGGGTAAGGCTTCGGGTAAGGGTTAGGGTTAGGGTTAGGGTTAGGTTTAGGGGACGGGGACGGTTTAGGGTACAGTTTAGGGTACGACAAAGGTTTAGGGTGAGTGTACGTGTTAGGGTACTGGTTAGTGTTAGCGTACGGGTGAGGATTAGGGGACGGGTGAGTGTAAGGCTTCGGGTAAGGGTTAGGGTTAGGGTTAGGGTTAGGGTTAGGGTTAGGGTTAGGGGACGGGGACGGTTTAGGGTACAGGTTACGTTACGACAACGGTTTAGGGTGAGCGTACGTGTTAGGGTACGGGTTAGTGTTAGCGTACGGGTTAGGATTAGGGGACGGCTGAGGGTAAGGCTTCGGGAAAGGGTTAGGGTTAGGGTTAGGGTTAGGGTTAGGGGACGGGCACGGGGACGGTTTAGGGTACAGGTTAGGGTACGACAACGGTTTACGGTGAGGGTACGTGTTAGGGTACGGGTTAGGATTAGGGGACGGGTTAGGGTAAGGCTTCGGGTAAGGGTTAGGGTTAGGGTTAGGGTTAGGGTTAGGGTTAGGGTTAGGGGACGGGGACGGTATAGGGTACAGGTTAGGGTATGACAACGGTTTAGGGTGAGCGTACGTGTTAGGGTACGGGTTAGTGTTAGCGTACGGGTTAGGATTAGGGGACGGGTGAGGGTAAGGCTTCGGGTAAGTGTTCGGGTCATGGTTAGGGTTAGGGTTAGGGTTAGGGTACGGTGACGTTTCAGGGTACAGGTTAGGGTACGACAACGATTTAGGGTGAGCGTACGTGTTAGGGTACGGTTTAGTGTTAGCGTACGGGTTAGGATTAGGGGACGGGTGAGGTTAAGGCTTCGGGTAAGGGTTAGGGTTAGGTTTAGGGTTAGGCGACGGGGACGGGGACGGTTTAGGGTACAGGTTAGGCTACGACAACGGTTTAGGGTGAGCGTACGTGTTAGGGTACGGGTTAGTGTTAGCGTACGGGTTAGGATTAGGGGACGGGTGAGGGTAAGGCTTCGGGTAAGGGTTAGGGTTAGGTTTAGGGTTAGGGTTAGGGTTAGGGGACGGGGACAGGGACTGTTTAGGGTACAGGTTAGGGTACGACAACGGTTTAAGGTGACCGTACATGTTAGGCTATGGGTTAGTGTTAGCGTACGGGTTAGGATTAGGGGACGGGTGAGGGTAAGGCTTCGGGTAAAGGTTAGGGTTAGGTTTAGGTTTAGGGTTAAGGGACGGGGACGGGGATGGTTTAGGGTACAGGTTAGGGTACGACAACGGTTTAGGGTGAGCGTACGTGTTAGGGTATGGGTTAGTGTTAGCGTACGGGTTAGGACTAGGGGACAGGTGAGTGTAAGTCTTCGGGTAAGGGTTAGGGTTAGGGTTAGGGTTAGGGGACGTGGACGGTTTAGGGTACAGGTTAGGGTACGTCAACGGTTCAGGGTGAGCGTACGTGTTAGGGTACGGGTCAGTGTTAGCGTACGGTTTAGGATTAGGGGACGGGTGAGGGTAAGGCTTCGGGTAAAGGTTAGGGTTAGGGTTAGGGTTAGGGTTAGGCTTAGGGGACGGGGACGGTTTAGGGTACAGGTTAGGGTACGACAACGGCTTAGGGTGAGCGTACGTGTTAGGGTACGGTTTAGTGTTAGCGTACGGGTTAGGATTAGGGGACGGGTGAGGGTAAGGCTTCAGGTAAGGGTTAGGGTTAGGGTTAGGGTTGGGGTTAGGGTTAGGGGACGGGAAAGGTGTAGGGTACATTTTAGGGTAGGACAACGGTTTAGGGTGAGCGTACGTGTTAGGGTACGAGTTAGTGTTAGCGTACGGGTTAGGATTAGGGGACGGGTGAGGGTAAGGCTTCGGGTAAGTGTTAGGGTTAGGGTTAGGGTTAGGGTTAGGGTTAGCGGACGGGGACGGTTTAGGGTACATGTTAGGGTACGACAACGATTTAGGGTGAGCGTAGGTGTTAGGGTACGGATTAGTGTTAGCGTACGGGGTAGGATTAGGGGACGGGTGAGGGTAAGGCTTCGGATAAGGGTTAGGGTTAGGGTTAGGGTTAGGGTTAGGGGACGGGGACGGTTTAGGGTACAGGTTAGGGTACGACAACAGTTTAGGTTGAGTGTACATGTTAGGGTACGGGTTAGTGTTAGCGTACGGGTTAGGATTAGGGGATGAGAGAGGGTAAGGCTTCGGGTAAAGGTTAGGGTTAGGGTTAGGGTTAGAGTTTGGGTTAGGGGACGGGGACGGTTTAGGGTACAGGTTAGGGTACGACAACGGTTTAGGGTGAGCGTACGTGTTAGGGTACGGGTTAGTGTTAGCGTACGGGTTAGGATTAGGGGACGGGTGAGGGTAAGGCTTCGGGTAAGGGTTAGGGTTAGTGTTAGGGTAAGGGTTAGGGAAAAGGGACTGTTTAGGGTACAGGTTAGGGTACGTCAACGGTTTAGGGTGAGCGTACGTGTTAGGGTACGGGTTAGTGTTAGCGTACGGGTTAGGATTAGGGGACGGGTGAGTGTAAGGCTTCGGGAAAGGGTTAGGGTTAGGGTTAAGGTTATGGTTAGGGTTAGGGGACGGGCACGGGGAAGGTTTACGGTACAGGTTAGGGTACGACAACGGTTTAGGGTGAGGGTACGTGTTATTGTACGTGTTAGTGTTAGCGTACGAGTTAGGATTAGGGGACGGGTTAGGGTAAGGCTTCGGGTAAGGGTTAGGGTTAGGCTTAGGGTTAGGGTTAGGGTTAGGGGACGGGGACGGTTTAGGGTACAGGTTAGTGTACGACAACGGTTTAGGGTGAGCGTACGTGTTAGGGTATGGTTTAGTGTTAGCGTACGGGTTAGGATTAGGGGACGGGTGAGGGTAAGGCTTCGGGTAAGGGTTAGGGTTAGGGTTAGGGTTAGGATTATGGTTAGGGGACGGGGACGGTTTAGGGGGCAGGTTAGTGTACGACAACGGTTTAGGGTGAGCGTACGTGTTAGGGTACGGGTTAGTGTTAGCGTACGGGTTAGGATTAGGGGACGGGTGAGGGTAAGGCTTCGGGTAAGGGTTAGGGTTAGGGTTAGGGGAAGGGGACGGGGACGGGGACGGTTTAGGGTAGAGGTTAGGGTACGACAACGATTTAGGTTGAGCGTACGTATTAGGGTACGGTTTAGTGTTAGCGTACGGGTTAGGATTAGAGGACGGGTGAGGGTAAGTCTTCGGGTAAAGGTTAGGGTTAGTGTTAGGGTTAGGGTTAGGGGACGGGGATGGGGACGGTTTAGGGTACAGGTTAGAGTACGACAACGGTTTAGGGTGAGCGTACCTGTTAGGGTACGGGTTAGTGTTAGCGTACGGGTTAGGATTAGGGGAAGGGTGAGTGTAAGGCTTCGGGTAAGGGTTAGGGTTAGGGTTAGGGTTAGGGTTAGGGTTAGGGTTAGGGGACGGGGACAGTTTAGAGTACAGGTTAGGGTACGTCAACGGTTTAGGGTGAGCGTACGTGTTAGGGTAAGGGTTAGTGTTAGTGTACGGGTTAGGATTAGGGGACGGGTGAGGGTAAGGCTTCGGGTAAGGGTTAGGGTTAGCGTTAGGGTTAGGGTTAGGGTTAGGGGACGGGGACGGTTTAGGGTACAAGTTAGTGTACGACAAAGTTTAGGGTGAGCGTACATGTTAGGGTACGGGTTAGTGTTAGCGTACGGGTGAGGATTAGGGGACGGGTGAGTGTAAGGCTTCGGGTAAGGTTTAGGGTTAGGGTTAGGGTTAGGGTTAGGGTTAGGGTTAGGGGACGGGGACGGTTTAGGGTACAGGTTAGTGTACGACAACGGTTTAGGGTGAGCGTACGTGTTAGGGTACGGGTTAGTGTTAGCGTACGGGTGAGGATTAGGGGACGGGTGAGTGTAAGGCTTCTGGTAAGGGTTAGGGTTAGGGTTAGGGGACGGGGACGGTTTAGGGTACAGGTTAGGTTACGACAACGGTTTAGGGTGAGCGTACGTGTTCGGGTACGTGTTAGTGTTAGCGTACGGGTTAGGATTAGGGGACGTGTGAGGGTAAGGCTTCGGGAAAGGGTTAGGGTTAGGGTTACGTTTAGGGTTAGGGGACGGGCACGGGGACGGTTTAGGGTACAGGTTAGGGTACGACAACGGTTTAGGGTGAGGGTACGTGTTAGGGTACGGGTTAGTGTTAGCGTACGGGTTGGGATTAGGGGACGGGTGAGGGTCAGGCTTCGGGTAAGGGTTACGGTTAGGGTTAGGGTTAGGGTTAGGTTTAGGGGACGGGGACGGCTTAGGGTATAGGTTAGGGTACGACAACGGTTTAGGGTGAGCGTACGTGTTAGGGTATGGGTTAGTGTTAGCGTACGGGTAAGGATTAGGGGACGGGTGAGGTTAAGGCTTCGGGTAAGGGTTAGGGTTAAGGTTTAGGGTTAGGGTTAGGGGACGGGGATGGTTTAGGGTACAGGTTACGGTACGACAACGGTTTAGGGTGAGCGTACGTGTTAGGGTACGGGTCAGAGATAGCGTACGGGTTAGGATTAGGGGACGGGTGAGGGTAAGGCTTCGGGTAAGGTTTAGGTTTAGGGTTAGGGTTAGGGTTAGGGGACGGGAACGGGGATGGTTTAGGGTACAGGTTAGTGTACGACAACGGTTTAGGGTGAGCGTACGTGTTAGGGTACGGGTTAGTGTTAGCGTACGGGTTAGGATTAGGGGACGGGTGAGGGTAAGGCTTCGGGTAAGGGTTAGGGTTAGGTTTAGGGTTAGGGTTAGGGGACGGGGACGGGGACGGTTTAGGGTACAGGTTAGTGTACGACAACGGTTTAGGGTGAGCGTACGTGTTAGGGTACGGGTTAGTGTTAGCGTACGGGTTAGGATTAGGGGACGGGTGAGGGTAAGGCTTCGGGTAAGGGTTAGGGTTAGGTTTAGGGTTAGGGTTAGGGGACGGGGACGGGGACGGTTTAGGGTACAGGTTAGGGTACGACAACGGTTTAGGGTGAGCGTACGTGTTAGGGTACGGGTTAGTGTTAGCGTACGGGTTAGGATTAGGGGACGGGTGAGGGTAAGGCTTCGGGTAAGTGTTAGGGTTAGGGATAGGGTTAGGGTTAGTGTTAGGGGACGGGGACGGTTTAGGGTACAAGTTAGTGTACGACAAAGTTTAGGGTGAGCGTACATGTTAGGGTACGGGTTAGTGTTAGCGTACGGGTGAGGATTAGGGGACGGGTGAGTGTAAGGCTTCGGGTAAGGGTTAGGGTTAGGGTTAGGGTTAGGGTTAGGGTTAGGGGACGGGGACGGGGACGGTTTAGGGTACAGGTTAGTGTACGACAACGGTTTAGGGTGAGCGTACGTGTTAGGGTACGGGTTAGTGTTAGCGTACGGGTGAGGATTAGGGGACGGGTGAGTGTAAGGCTTCTGGTAAGGGTTAGGGTTAGGGTTAGGGGACGGGGACGGTTTAGGGTACAGGTTAGGTTACGACAACGGTTTAGGGTGAGCGTACGTGTTCGGGTACGTGTTAGTGTTAGCGTACGGGTTAGGATTAGGGGACGTGTGAGGGTAAGGCTTCGGGAAAGGGTTAGGGTTAGGGTTACGTTTAGGGTTAGGGGACGGGCACGGGGACGGTTTAGGGTACAGGTTAGGGTACGACAACGGTTTAGGGTGAGGGTACGTGTTAGGGTACGGGTTAGTGTTAGCGTACGGGTTGGGATTAGGGGACGGGTGAGGGTCAGGTTTCGGGTAAGGGTTACGGTTAGGGTTAGGGTTAGGGTTAGGTTTAGGGGACGGGGACGGCTTAGGGTATAGGTTAGGGTACGACAACGGTTTAGGGTGAGCGTACGTGTTAGGGTATGGGTTAGTGTTAGCGTACGGGTAAGGATTAGGGGACGGGTGAGGTTAAGGCTTCGGGTAAGGGTTAGGGTTAAGGTTTAGGGTTAGGGTTAGGGGACGGGGATGGTTTAGGGTACAGGTTACGGTACGACAACGGTTTAGGGTGAGCGTACGTGTTAGGGTACGGGTCAGAGATAGCGTACGGGTTAGGATTAGGGGACGGGTGAGGGTAAGGCTTCGGGTAAGGTTTAGGTTTAGGGTTAGGGTTAGGGTTAGGGGACGGGAACGGGGATGGTTTAGGGTACAGGTTAGTGTACGACAACGGTTTAGGGTGAGCGTACGTGTTAGGGTACGGGTTAGTGTTAGCGTACGGGTTAGGATTAGGGGACGGGTGAGGGTAAGGCTTCGGGTAAGGGTTAGGGTTAGGTTTAGGGTTAGGGTTAGGGGACGGGGACGGGGACGGTTTAGGGTACAGGTTAGTGTACGACAACGGTTTAGGGTGAGCGTACGTGTTAGGGTACGGGTTAGTGTTAGCGTACGGGTTAGGATTAGGGGACGGGTGAGGGTAAGGCTTCGGGTAAGGGTTAGGGTTAGGTTTAGGGTTAGGGTTAGGGGACGGGGACGGGGACGGTTTAGGGTACAGGTTAGGGTACGACAACGGTTTAAAGTGAGCGTACGTGTTAGGGTACGGGTTAGTGTTAGCGTACGGGTTAGGATTAGGGGACGGGTGAGGGTAAGGCTTCGGGTAAGTGTTAGGGTTAGGGATAGGGTTAGGGTTAGTGTTAGGGGACGGGGACGGTTTAGGGTACAGGTTAGGGTACGACAACGGTTTAGGGTGAGCGTACGTGTTAGGGTACGGTTTAGTGTTAGCGTACGGGTTAGGATTAGGGGACGGGTGAGGGTAAGACTTCGGGTAAGTTTTAGGGATAGGGTTAGGGTTAGGGTTAGGGTTAGGGTTAGGGGACGGGGACGGTTTAGGTTACATGTTAGGGTACGACAATGGTTTAGGTTGAGCGTACGTGTTAGGGTACGTGTTAGTGTTAGCGTACGGGTTAGGATTAGGGGACGTGTGAGTGTAAGGCTTCGGGTAAGGGTTAGGGTTAAGGTTTAGGGTTAGGGTTAGGGGACGGGGATGGTTTAGGGTACAGGTTAGGGTACGACAACGATTTAGGGTGAGCGTACGTGTTAGGGTACGGGTTAGTGTTAGCGTACGGGTTAGGATTAGGGGACGGGTGAGGGTAAGGCTTCGGGTAAGGGTTAGGGTTAGGGTTGGGGTTAGGGTTAGGTGACGGGGACGGTTTAGGGTACAGGTTAGGGTACGACAACGGCTTAGTGTGAGCGTACGTGATAGGGTACGGGTTAGTGTTAGCGTACGGGTGAGGATTAGGGGACGGGTGAGTGTAAGGCTTCGGGTAAGAGTTAGGGTTAGGGTTAGGGTTAGGGTTAGGGTTAGGGGACGGGGACAGTTTAGGGTACAGGTTACGGTACGACAACGGTTTAGGGTGAGCGTACGTGTTAGGGTACGGGTCAGAGATAGCGTACGGGTTAGGATTAGGGGACGGGTGAGGGTAAGGCTTCGGGTAAGGGTTAGGTTTAGGGTTAGGGTTAGGTTTAGGGTTAGGGGACGAGGAAGGTTTAGGGTACAGGTTAGGGTACGACAACGGTTTAGGGTGAGCGTACGTGTTAGGCTACGGGTTAGTGTTAGCGTACGGGTTAGGTTTAGGGGACTGGTGAGGGTAAGGCTTCAGATAAGGGTTAGGGTTAGGGTTAGGGTTAGGGTTAGGCGACGGGGACAGGGACGGTTTAGGGTACAGGTTAGGGTACGACAACGGTTTAGGGTGAGCGTACATGTTAGGGTATGGTTTAGTGTTAGCGTACGGGTTAGGATTAGGGGACGGGTGAGGGTAAGGCTTCGGGTAAAGTTTAGGTTTAGGGTTAGGGTTAGGGTTAGGGGACGGGGATGGGGACGGTTTAGGGTACAGGTTAGCGTACGACAAAGGTTTAGGTTGAGCGTACCTGTTAGGGTACGGGTTAGTGTTAGCGTATGGGTTAGGATTAGGGGACGGTTGAGTGTAAGGCTTCGGGTAAGGGTTAGGGTTACGGTTAGGCTTAGGATTAGGGGACGGGTGAGGGTAAGGCTTCGGGTAAGGGTTAGGGTTAGCGTTAGGGTTAGGGTTAGGGTTAGGGGACGGGGACGGTTTAGAGTACAGGTTAGGGTACGACAACGGTTTAGGTTGAGCGTACGTGTTAGGGTATGGGTTAGTGTTAGCGTACGGGTTAGGATTAGGGGACGGGTGAGGGTTAGGCTTCGGATAAGGGTTAGGGTTAGGGTTAGGGTTAGGGATAGGGTTAGGGGATGGGGACGTTTTAGGGTACAGGTTAGGGTACGACAAAGTTTAGGGTGAGCATACGTGTTAGGGTACGGGTTAGTGTTAGCGTACGGGTGAGGATTAGGGGACGGGTGAGTGTAAGGCTTCGGGTAAAGGTTAGGGTTAGGGTTAGGGTTAGGGTTAGGGGACGGGGACGGTTTAGGGTACAGGTTAGTGTACGACAACGGTTTAGGGTGAGCGTACATGTTAGGGTACGGGTTAGTGTTAGCGTACGGGTTAGGATTAGGGGACGGGTGAGGGTAAGGCTTCGGGAAAGGGTTAGGGTTAGGGTTAGGGTTAGGGTTAGGCGACGGGCACGGGGACGGTTTAGGGTACAGGTTAGGGTACGACAACGGTTTAGGGTGAGGGTACGTGTTAGGGTACGGGTTAGTGTTAGCGTACGGGTTAGGATTAGGGGCGGGTTAGGGTAAGGCTTCGGGTAAGGGTTAGGTTTAGGGTTAGGGTTAGGGTTAGGGTTAGAGGACGGGGACTGTTTAGGGTACAGGTTAGGGTACGACAACCGTTTAGGGTGAGCGTACGTGTTAGGGTACGGGTTAGTGTTAGCGTACGGGTTAGGATTAGGGGACGGGTGAGGGTAAGGCTTCGGGCAAGGGTTAGGGTTAGGGTTAAGGTTATGGTTAGGGTTATGGGACGGGGACGGTTTAGGGTACAGGTTAGGGTACGACAACGTTTTAGGGTGAGCGTACGTGTTAGGGTACGGGTTAGTGTTAGCGTACGGGTGAGGATTACGGGACGGGTGAGGGTAAGGCTTCGGGTAAGGGTTAGGGTTAGGGTTAGGGTTAGGGTTAGGGTTTGGGGACGGGGACGGTTTAGGGTACAGTTTAGGGTACGACAACGGTTTAGGGTGAGCGTACGTGTTAGGGTACGGGTTAGTGTTAGCGTACGGGTTAGGATTAGGGGACGGATAAGGGTAAGGCTTCGGGTAAGGGTTAGGGTTAGGGTTAGGGTTAGGGTTAGGTTTAGGGGACAGGGACGGTTTAGGGTACAGGTTAGTGTACGTCAACGGTTTAGGGTGAGCGTACGTGTTATGGTACGGGTTAGTGTTAGTGTACGGGTTAGGATTAGGGGACGGGTGAGGGTAAGGCTTCGGGTAAGGTTTAGGGTTAGGGTTAGGGTTAGGGTTAGTGGACGGGGACGGTTTAGGGTACAGGTTAGGGTACGACAACAGTTTAGGGTGAGTGTTCGTGTTAGGGTACGGGTTAGTGTTAGCGTACGGGTGAGGATTAGGGGACGGGTGAGTGTAAGGCTTCTGGTAAGGGTTAGGGTTAGGATTAGGGTTAGGGTTAGGGTTAGGGGATGGGGACGGTTTAGGGTACAGGTTAGGGTCCGACAACGGCTTAGGGTGAACGTACGTGATACGGTACGGGTTAGTGTTAGCGTACGGGTGAGGATTAGGGGACGGGTGAGTGTAAGGCTTCGGGTAAGGGTTAGGGTAAGGGTTAGGGTTAGGGTTAGGGTTAGGGGACGGGGACAGTTTAGGGTACAGGTTACGGTACGTCAACGGTTTAGGGTGAGCGTACGTGTTAGGGTACGGGTCAGAGATAGCGTACGGGTTAGGATTAGGGGACGGGTGAGGGTAAGGCTTCGGGTAAGGTTTAGGTTTAGGGTTAGGGTTAGGGTTAGGGGACGGGAACGGGGATGGTTTAGGGTACAGGTTAGTGTACGACAACGGTTTACGGTGAGGGTACGTGTTAGGGTACGGGTTAGGATTAGGGGACGGGTTAGGGTAAGGCTTCGGGTAAGGATTAGGGTTAGGGTTAGGGTTAGGGTTAGGGTTAGGGGACGGGGACGGTATAGGGTACAGGTTAGGGTATGACAACGGTTTAGGGTGAGCGTACGTGTTAGGGTACGGGTTAGTGTTAGCGTACGGGTTAGGATTAGGGGACGGGTGAGGGTAAGGCTTCGGGTAAGTGTTCGGGTCATGGTTAGGGTTAGGGTTAGGGTTAGGGTTAGGGTTAGGCGATGGGGACGGTTTAGGGTACAGGTTAGCGTACGACAAAGGTTTAGGGTGAGCGTACCTGTTAGGGTACGGGTTAGTGTTAGCGTACGTGTTAGGATTAGGGGACGGGTGAGTGTAAGGCTTCGGGTAAGGGTTAGGGTTAGGGTTAGGGTTAGGATTAGGGGACGGGTGAGGGTAAGGCTTCGGGTAAGGGTTAGGGTTAGCGTTAGGGTTAGGGTTAGGGTTAGGGGACGGGGACGGTTTAGAGTACAGGTTAGTGTACGACAACGGTTTAGGTTGAGCGTACGTGTTATGGTATGGGTTAGTGTTAGCGTACGGGTTAGGATTAGGGGACGGGTGAGGGTAAGGCTTCGGGTAAGGGTTAGGGTTAGGGTTAGGGTTAGGGATAGGGTTAGGGGATGGGGACGTTTTAGGGTACAGGTTAGGGTACGACAAAGTTTAGGGTGAGCATACGTGTTAGGGTACGGGTTAGTGTTAGCGTACGGGTGAGGATTAGGGGACGGGTGAGTGTAAGGCTTCGGGTAAAGGTTAGGGTTAGGGTTAGGGTTAGGGTTAGGGGACGGGGACGGTTTAGGGTACAGGTTAGTGTACGACAACGGTTTAGGGTGAGCGTACGTGTTAGGGTACGGGTTAGTGTTAGCGTACGGGTGAGGATTAGGGGACGGGTGAGGGTAAGGCTTCGGGAAAGGGTTAGGGTTAGGGTTAGGGTTAGGGTTAGGGGACGGGCACGGGGACGGTTTAGGGTACAGGTTAGGGTACGACAACGTTTTAGGGTGAGGGTACGTGTTAGGGTACGGGTTAGTGTTAGCGTACGGGTTAGGATTAGGGGACGGGTTAGGGTAAGGCTTCGGGTAAGGGTTAGGTTTAGGGTTAGGGTTAGGGTTAGGGTTAGAGGACGGGGACGGTTTAGGGTACAGGTTAGGGTACGACAACCGTTTAGGGTGAGCGTACGTGTTAGGGTACGGGTTAGTGTTAGCGTACGGGATAGGATTAGGGGACGGGTGAGGGTAAGGCTTCGGGCAAGGGTTAGGGTTAGGGTTAAGGTTATGGTTAGGGTTAGGGGACGGGGACGGTTTAGGGTACAGGTTAGGGTACGACAACGTTTTATGGTGAGCGTACGTGTTAGGGTACGGGTTAGTGTTAGCGTACGGGTGAGGATTAGGGGACGGGTGAGGGTAAGGCTTCGGGTAAGGGTTAGGGTTAGGGTTAGGGTTAGGGTTAGGGTTTGGGGACGGAGACGGTTTAGGGTACAGTTTAGGGTACGACAACGGTTTAGGGTGAGCGTACGTGTTAGGGTACGGGTTAGTGTTAGCGTACGGGTTAGGATTAGGGGACGGGTGAGGGTAAGGCTTCGGGTAAGGGTTAGGGTTAGGGTTAGGGTTAGGGTTAGGGTTAGGGGACAGGGACGGTTTAGGGTACAGGTTAGTGTACGTCAACGGTTTAGGGTGAGCGTACGTGTTATGGTACGGGTTAGTGTTAGTGTACGGGTTAGGATTAGGGGACGGGTGAGGGTAAGGCTTCGGGTAAGGTTTAGGGTTAGGGTTAGGGTTAGGGTTAGGGTTAGTGGACGGGGACGGTTTAGGGTACAGGTTAGGGTACGACAACAGTTTAGGGTGAGTGTACGTGTTAGGGTACGGGTTAGTGTTAGCGTACGGGTGAGGATTAGGGGACGGGTGAGTATAAGGCTTCTGGTAAGGGTTAGGATTAGGATTAGGGTTAGGGTTAGGGTTAGGGGACGGGGACGGTTTAGGGTACAGGTTAGGGTACGACAACGGTTTAGGGTGAGCGTACGTGTTCGGGTACGGGTTAGTGTTAGCGTACGGGTTAGGATTAGGGGACGGGTGAGGGTAAGGCTTCGGGAAAGTGTTAGGGTTAGGTTTAGGGTTAGGGGACGGGCACAGGGACGGTTTAGGGTACAGGTTAGGGTACGACAACGGTTTAGGGTGAGCGTACGTGTTAGGGTACGTGTTAGTGTTAGCATACGGGTTAGGATTAGGGGACGGGTGAGTGTAAGGCTTCGGGTAAGGGTTAGGGTTAGGGTTAGGGTTCGGGTTAGATTTAGGGGACGGGGACAGTTTAGGGTACAGGTTACGGTACGACAACGGTTTAGGGTGAGCGTACGTGTTAGGGTACGTGTCAGTGTTCGCGTACGGGTTAGGATTGGGGACGGGTGAGGGTAAGGCTTCGGGTAAGGGTTAGGTTTAGGGTTAGGGTTAGGTTTAGGGTTAGGGGACGAGGACGGTTTAGGGTACAGGTTAGGGTACGACAACGGTTTAGGGTGAGCGTACGTGTTAGGGTACGGGTTAGTGTTAGCGTACGGGTTAGGTTTAGGGGACGGGTGAGGGTAAGGCTTCAGGTAAGGGTTAGGGTTAGGGTTAGGGTTAGGGTTAGGGGACGGGGACGGTGTAGGGTACAGTTTAGGGTACGACAACGGTTTAGGGTGAGCGTACGTGTTATGGTACGGGTTAGTGATAGCGTACGGGTTAGATTTAGGGGACGGGTGAGGGTAAGGCTTCGGGTAAGGGTTAGGGTTAGGGTTAGGGTTAGGGATAGGGTTAGGGGATGGGGACGTTTTAGGGTACAGGTTAGGGTACGAAAAAGTTTAGGGTGAGCATACGTGTTAGGGTACGGGTTAGTGTTAGCGTACGGGTGAGGATTAGGGGACGGGTGAGTGTAAGGCTTCGGGTAAAGGTTAGGGTTAGGTTTAGGGTTAGGGTTAGGGGACGGGGACGGTTTAGGGTACAGGTTAGTGTACGACAACGGTTTAGGGTGAGCGTACGTGTTAGGGTACGGGTTAGTGTTAGCGTACGGGTGAGGATTAGGGGACGGGTGAGGGTAAGGCTTCGGGAAAGGGTTAGGGTTAGGGTTAGGGTTAGGGTTAGGGGACGGGCACGGGGACGGTTTAGGGTACAGGTTAGGGTACGACAACGTTTTAGGGTGAGGGTACGTGTTAGGGTACGGGTTAGTGTTAGCGTACGGGTTAGGATTAGGGGACGGGTTAGGGTAAGGCTTCGGGTAAGGGTTAGGTTTAGGGTTAGGGTTAGGGTTAGGGTTAGAGGACGGGGACGGTTTAGGGTACAGGTTAGGGTACGACAACCGTTTAGGGTGAGCGTACGTGTTAGGGTACGGGTTAGTGTTAGCGTACGGGATAGGATTAGGGGACGGGTGAGGGTAAGGCTTCGGGCAAGGGTTAGGGTTAGGGTTAAGGTTATGGTTAGGGTTAGGGGACGGGGACGGTTTAGGGTACAGGTTAGGGTACGACAACGTTTTATGGTGAGCGTACGTGTTAGGGTACGGGTTAGTGTTAGCGTACGGGTGAGGATTAGGGGACGGGTGAGGGTAAGGCTTCGGGTAAGGGTTAGGGTTAGGGTTAGGGTTAGGGTTAGGGTTTGGGGACGGAGACGGTATAGGGTACAGTTTAGGGTACGACAACGGTTTAGGGTGAGCGTACGTGTTAGGGTACGGGTTAGTGTTAGCGTACGGGTTAGGATTAGGGGACGGGTGAGGGTAAGGCTTCGGGTAAGGGTTAGGGTTAGGGTTAGGGTTAGGGTTAGGGTTAGGGGACAGGGACGGTTTAGGGTACAGGTTAGTGTACGTCAACGGTTTAGGGTGAGCGTACGTGTTATGGTACGGGTTAGTGTTAGTGTACGGGTTAGGATTAGGGGACGGGTGAGGGTAAGGCTTCGGGTAAGGTTTAGGGTTAGGGTTAGGGTTAGGGTTAGGGTTAGTGGACGGGGACGGTTTAGGGTACAGGTTAGGGTACGACAACAGTTTAGGGTGAGTGTACGTGTTAGGGTACGGGTTAGTGTTAGCGTACGGGTGAGGATTAGGGGACGGGTGAGTATAAGGCTTCTGGTAAGGGTTAGGATTAGGATTAGGGTTAGGGTTAGGGTTAGGGGACGGGGACGGTTTAGGGTACAGGTTAGGGTACGACAACGGTTTAGGGTGAGCGTACGTGTTCGGGTACGGGTTAGTGTTAGCGTACGGGTTAGGATTAGGGGACGGGTGAGGGTAAGGCTTCGGGAAAGTGTTAGGGTTAGGTTTAGGGTTAGGGGACGGGCACGGGGACGGTTTAGGGTACAGGTTAGGGTACGACAACGGTTTAGGGTGAGCGTACGTGTTAGGGTACGTGTTAGTGTTAGCGTACGGGTTAGGATTAGGGGACGGGTGAGTGTAAGGCTTCGGGTAAGGGTTAGGGTTAGGGTTAGGGTTCGGGTTAGATTTAGGGGACGGGGACAGTTTAGGGTACAGGTTACGGTACGACAACGGTTTAGGGTGAGCGTACGTGTTAGGGTACGTGTCAGTGTTCGCGTACGGGTTAGGATTGGGGACGGGTGAGGGTAA
Source organism: Delphinapterus leucas (assembly GCF_059928025.1). Taxonomy (NCBI): domain Eukaryota; kingdom Metazoa; phylum Chordata; class Mammalia; order Artiodactyla; family Monodontidae; genus Delphinapterus; species Delphinapterus leucas. The sequence continues at coordinate 3,039,364 of NC_143147.1, read as the reverse complement.
GGCTTCGGGTAAGGGTTAGGTTTAGGGTTAGGGTTAGGTTTAGGGTTAGGGGACGAGGACGGTTTAGGGTACAGGTTAGGGTACGACAACGGTTTAGGGTGAGCGTACGTGTTAGGGTACGGGTTAGTGTTAGCGTACGGGTTAGGTTTAGGGGACGGGTGAGGGTAAGGCTTCAGGTAAGGGTTAGGGTTAGGGTTAGGGTTAGGGTTAGGGGACGGGGACGGTGTAGGGTACAGTTTAGGGTACGACAACGGTTTAGGGTGAGCGTACGTGTTATGGTACGGGTTAGTGATAGCGTACGGGTTAGATTTAGGGGACGGGTGAGGGTAAGGCTTCGGGTAAGGGTTAGGGTTAGGGTTAGGCTTAGGGGACGGGGACGGTTTAGGGTACAGGTTAGGGTACGACAACGTTTTAGGGTGAGCGTACGTGTTAGGGTACGGGTTAGTGTTAGCGTACGGGTTAGGGTTAGGGGACGGGTGATGGTAAGGCTTCGGGTAAAGGTTAGGGTTAGGGTTAGGGTTAGAGTTAGGCTTAGGGGACGGGGACGGTTTAGGGTACAGGTTAGTGTACGACAACGGTTTAGGGTGAGCGTACGTGTTAGGGTACGGGTTAGTGTTAGCGTACGGGTTAGGATTAGGGTACGGGTGAGGGTAAGGCTTCGGGTAAGGGTTAGGGTTTGGGTTAGAGTTAGGTTTAGGGTTAGGGTTAGGGGACGGGGACGGTTTAGGGTACAGGTTAGGGTACGACAACGGTTTAGGGTGAGCGTACGTGTTAAGGTATGGGTTAGTGTTAGCGTACGGGTTAGGATTAGGGGACGGGTGAGGTTAAGGCTTCGGGTAAGGGTTAGGGTTTGGGTTAGAGTTAGGTTTAGGGTTAGGGTTAGGGGACGGGGACGGTTTAGGGTACAGATTAGGGTACGACAACGGTTTAGGGTGAGCGTACGTGTTAGGGTACGGGTTAGTGTTAGCGTACGGGTAAGGATTAGGGGACGGGTGAGGGTAAGACTTCGGGTAAGGGTTAGGGTTAGGGTTAGGGTTAGGGGACGGGGACAGTTATGATTTACGGTACAGGTTAGGGTACGACCACTGTTTAGGGTGAGCGTACGTGTTAGGGTATGGTTTAGTGTTAGCGTACGGGTTAGGATTAGGGGACGGTTGAGGATAAGGCTTCGGGTAAGGGTTAGGGTTAGGGTTAGGGTTAGGGTTAGGGTTACGGGACGGGGACGGTTTAGGGTACAGGTTAGGGTACGACAATGGTTTAGGGTGAGCGTACGTGTTAGGGTACGTGTTAGTGTTAGCGTACGGGTTAGGATTAGGGGACGGGTGAGGGTAAGGCTTCGGGTAAGGGTTAGGGTTAAGGTTATGTTTAGGGTTAGGGGACGGGGACGGTTTAGGGTACAGGTTATGGTACGACAACGGTTTAGGGTCAGCGTTCGTGTTAGGGTACGGGTTAGTGTTAGCGTAAGGGTGAGGATTAGGGGACGGGTGAGGGTAAGGCTTCGGGAAAGGGTTAGGGTTAGGGTTAGGGTTAGGGTTAAGGGACGGGGACGGGGACGGTTTAGTGTACAGGTTAGGGTACGACAACGGTTTAGGTTGAGCGTAAGTGTTAGGGTACGGGTTAGTGTTAGCGTACGGGTTAGGATTAGGGGACGGGTGAGGGTAAGACTTCGGGTAAGGGTTAGGGTTAGGGATAGGGTTAGGGGACGGGGACGGTTTAGGATACAGGTTAGGGTACGACAACGGTTTAGGGTGAGCGTACGTGTTAGGGTACGGTTTAGTGTTAGCGTATGGGTTAGGATTAGGGGACGGGTGAGGGTAAGGCTTCGGGTAATGGTTAGGGTTAGGGTTAGGGTTAGGTTTAGGGTTAGGGGATGGGGACGGGGACGGTTTAGGGTACAGGTTAGGGTACGACAACGGTTTAGGGTGAGCGTACGTGTTAGGGTACGGGTTAGTGTTAGCGTACGGGTTAGGATTCGGGGACGGGTGAGGGTAAGGCTTCAGGTAAGGGTTAGGGTTAGGGGTAGGGTTAGGGTTAGGGTTAGGTGACGGGGACGGGGATGATTTAGGGTACAGTTTAGGGTACGACAACGGTTTAGTGTGAGCGTACGTGTTAGGGCACAGGTTAGTGTTAGCGTACGGGTTAGGATTAGGGGACGGGTGAGGGTAAGGCTTCGGGTAAGTGTTAGGGTTAGGGTTAGGGTTAGGGTTAGGGTTAGGGGACGGGGACGGTTTAGGGTAGAGGTTAGGGTACGACAACGGTTTAGTGTGAGCGTACGTGTTAGGGTACGGGTTAGTGTTAGCGTACGGGTTAGGATTAGGGGACAGGTGAGGGTAAGGCTTCGGGTAAGGGTTAGGGTTAGGGTTAGGGTTAGGGTTAGGGTTAGGGAGCGGGGACGGTTTAGGGTACAGGTTAGGGTACGACAACGGTTTAGGGTGAGCGTACGTTTGGCGTACGGGTTAGTGTTAGCGTACGGTTTAGGATTAGGGGACGGGTGAGGGTAAGGCTTCGGATAAGGGTTAGGGTTAGGGTTAGGGTTAGGGTTAGGGGATGGGGATGGTGACGGTTTAGGGTACAGGTTAGGGTACGACAACGGTTTAGGGTGAGCGTACGTTTTAGGGTATGGGTTAGTGTTAGCGTACGGGTTAGGATTATGGGACGGGTGAGGGTAACGCTTCGGGTAAGTGTTAGGGTTAGGGTTAGGGTTAGGGTTAGGGGACGGGGACGGTTTGGGGTACAGGTTAGGGTACGACAATGGTTTAGGGTGAGCGTACGTGTTAGGGTACGGGTTAGTGTTAGCGTACGGGTTATGTTTAAGGGACGGGTGAGTGTAAGGCTTCTGGTAAGGGTTAGGTTTATGGTTAGGGTTAGGGGACGGGGACGGTTTAGGGTACAGGTTAGGGTACGACAACGATTAAGGGTGAGCGTACGTGTTAGGGTACGGGTTAGTGTTAGCGTACGGGATAGGATTAGGGGACGGGTGAGGGTAAGGCTTCGGGTAAAGGTTAGGGTTAGGGTTAGGGTTAGGGTTAGGGGACGGGGACGGTTTAGGGTACAGGTTAGGTTACGACAACAGTTTAGGGTGAGCGTACGTGTTAGGGTACTGGTTAGTGTTAGCGTACGTGTTAGGATTAGGGGACGGGTGTGTGTAAGGCTTCGGGTAAGGGTTAGGGTTAGGGTTAGGGTTAGGGTTAGGGTTAGGGGACGGGGACGGTTTAGGGTACAGGTTAGGGTACGTCAACAGTTTAGGGTGAGCGTACGTGTTAGGGTACGGGTTAGTGTTAGTGTACGGGTTAGGATTAGGGGACGGGTGAGGGTAAGGCTTCGGGTAAGGGTTAGGGTTAGGGTTAGGTTTAGGGTTAGGGTTCGGGGACGGTTTAGGATACAGGTTAGGGTACGACAACGATTTAGGATGAGCGTACGTGTTAGGGTACGGGTTAGTGTTAGCGTACGGGTTAGGATTAGGGGACGGGTGAGGGTAAGGCTTCAGGTAAGGGTTAGGGTTAGGGTTAGGTTTAAGGTTAGGGGACGGGGAAGGTTTACGGTACAGGTTAGGCTGCGACAACGGTTTAGGGTGAGCGTACGTGTTAGGGTACGGGTTAGTGTTAGGGTACGGGTAAGGATTAGGGGACGGGTGAGGGTAAGGCTTCGGGTAAGGGTTAGGGTTAGGGTTAGGGTTAGGGTTAGGGTTAGGGGACGAAGACAGGGACGGTTTAGGGTACAGGTTAGGGTACGACAACGGTTTAGGGTGAGCGTACATGTTAGGGTATCGGTTAGTGTTAGCGTACGGGTTAGGATTAGGGGACGGGTGAGGGTAAGGCTTCGGGTAAGGGTTAGCGTTAGGGTTATGGTTAGGGTTAGGGTTAAGGGACGGGGACGGTTTAGGGTACAGGTTAGTGTACGACAACGGTTTAGGGTGAGCGTACAGGTTAGGGTACGGGTTAGTGTTAGCGTACGGGTTATGATTAGGAGACGGGTGAGGGTAAGGCTTCGGGAAAGGTTTAGGGTTAGGGTTAGGGTTAGGGTTAGGGGACGGGCACGGGGACGGTATAGGGTACAGGTTTGGGTACGACAACGGTTTAGGGTGAGCGTACGTGTTAGTGTACGGGTTAGTGTTAGCGTACGGTTTAGGATTAGGAGACGGGTGAGGGTAAGGCTTCGGGTAAGGGTTAGGGTTAGGGTTAGGGTTAGGGGACGGGGACGGTTTAGGGTACAAGTTAGGGTACGACAACGGTTTAGGGTGAGCGTACGTGTTAGGGTACGGGTTAGTGTTAGCGTACGGGTTAGGATTAGGGGACGGGTGAGGGTAAGGCTTCGGGTAAAGGTTAGGGTTAGGGTTAGTGTTAGGGTTAGCGGAAGGGGACGGGGACGGTTTAGGGTACAGGTTAGCGTACGACAACGATTAAGGGTGAGCGTACGTGTTAGGGAACTGGTTAGTGTTAGCGTACGGGTTAGGATTAGGGGACGGGTGAGTGTAAGGCTTCGGGTAAGGGTTAGGATTAGGGTTAGGGTTAGGGTTAGGGTTAGGGGACGGGGACGGTTTAGGGTACAGGTTAGGGTACGTCAACGGTTTAGGGTGAGCGTACGTGTTAGGGTACGGTTTAGTGTTAGTGTACGGGTTAGGAATAGGGGACGGTTGAGGGTAAGGCTTCGGGTAAGGGTTAGGGTTAGGGTTAGGGTTAGGGTTCGGGGACGGTTTAGGGTACAGGTTAGGGTACGACAACGATTTAGGGTGAGCGTACGTGTTAGGGTACGGGTTAGTGTTAGCGTACGGTTTAGGATTAGGGGACGGGTGAGGGTAAGGCTTCGGGTAAGGGTTAGGGTTAGGGTTAGGGTTAAGGTTAGGGGACGGGGACGGTTTACGGTACAGGTTAGGCTGCGACAACAGTTTAGGGTGAGCGTACGTGTTAGGGTACGGGTTAGTGTTAGTGTACGGGTTAGGATTAGGGGACGGGTGAGGGTAAGGCTTCGGGTAAGGGTTAGGGTTAGGGTTAGAGTTAGGGTTAGGGTTAGGGGACGGGTACAGGGACGGTTTAGGGTACAGGTTAGGGTACGACAACGGTTTAGGGTGAGCGTACATGTTAGGGTATCGGTTAGTGTTAGCGTCTGGGTTAGGATTAGGGGACGAGCGAGGGTAAGGCTTCGTGTAAGGGTTAGGGTTAGGGTTAGGGGACGGGGACGGGGACGGGGACGGGGACTGTTTAGGGTACAGGTTAGGGTACGTCAACGATTTAGGGTGAGCGTACGTGTTAGGGTACGGGTTAGTGTTAGCGTACGGGTTAGGATTAGAGGACGGTTGAGGGTAAGGCTTCGGGTAAAGGTTAGGGTTAGGGTTAGCGTTAGGGTTAGGGTTAGTGTTAAGGGACGGGGACGGGGACGGTTTAGGGTACAGGTTAGGGTACGACAACGGTTTAGGTTGAGCGTACGTGTTAGATTACGGGTTAGTGTTAGCGTACGGGTTAGGATTAGGGGACGGGTGAGGGTAAGACTTCGTTTAAGGGTTTGCGTTAGGGTTAGGGTTAGGGGATGGGGACGGTATAGGATACAGGTTAGGGTACGACAACGGTTTAGTGTGAGCGTACATGTTATGGTACGGTTTAGTGTTAGCGTACAGGTTAGGATTAGGGGACGTGTGAGGGTAAGGCTTCGGGTAAGGGTTAGGGTTAGGTTTAGGGTTAGGTTTAGGGTTAGGGGACGGGGACGGGGACGGTTTAGGGTACAGGTTAGGGTACGACAACGGTTTAGGGTGAGCGTAAATGTTAGGGTACGGGTTAGTGTTAGCGTACGGGTTAGGATTAGGGGACGGGTGAGGGTAAGGCTTCGGGTAAGGGTTAGGGTTATGGTTAGGGTTAGGGTTAGGGTTAGGTGACGGGGACGGGGATGATTTAGGGTACAATTTAGGGTACGACAACTGTTAAGGGTGAGCGTACGTGTTAGGGTACGGGTTAGTGTTAGCGTACGGGTTAGGATTAGGGGACGGGTGAGGGTAAGGTTTCGGGTAAGGGTTAGGTTTAGGGTTAGGGTTAGGGATAAGGGACGGAGACGGTTTAGGATACAGGTTAGGGTACGACAACGGTTTAGTGTGAGCGTACGTGTTATGGCAAAGGTTAGTGTTAAGGTACGGGTTAGGATTAGGGGACGGGTGAGGGTAAGGCTTCGGGTAAGTGTTAGGGTTAGAGTTAGGGTTAGTGTTAGGGTTAGGGTTAGGGTTAGGGGACGGGGACCGTTTGGGGTACAGGTTAGGGTACGACAACGGTTTAGTGTGAGCGTACGTGTTAGGGTACGGGTTAGTGTTAGCGTACGGGTTAGGATTAGGGGACGGGTGAGTGTAAGGCTTCGGGTAAGGGTTAGGGTTAGGGTTAGGGTTAGGGTTAGGGTTAGGGGGCTGGGATGGTTTAGGGAACAGGTTAGGGTACGACAACGGTTTAGGGTGAGCGTACGTTTTGGTTACGGGTTAGTGTTACCGTACGGTTTAGGATTAGGGGACGGGTGAGGGTAAGGCTTCGGGTAAGGGTTAGGGTTAGGGTTAGGGTTAGGGTTAGGGGATGGAGACGGGAACGGTTTAGGGTACAGGTTAGGGTACGACAACGGTTTAGGGTGAGCGTACGTGTTAGGGTACGTGTTAGTGTTAGCGTACGGGTTAGGATTAGGGGACGGGTGAGGGTAAGGTTTCGGGTAAGGGTTAGGGTTAGGGTTAGGGTTAGTGTTAGGGTTAGGGGACGGGGACGGTTTAGGGTACAGGTTAGGGTACGACAATGGTTTAGGGTGAGTGTACGTTTTAAGGTATGGGTTAGTGTTAGCGTACGGGTTAGGTTTAGGGGACGGGTGAGTGTAAGGCTTCTGGTAAGGGTTAGGTTTACGGTTAGGGTTAGGGTTAGGGGACGGGGACGGGGACGTTTTAGGGCACAGGTTAGGGTACGACAACGGTTTAGGGTGAGCTTACGTGTTAGGGTACGGGTTAGTGTTCGCGTACGGGTTAGGATTAGGGGACGGGTGAGGGTAAGGCTTCGGGTAAGGGTTAGGGTTAGTGTTAGGTTTAGGGTTAGGGTTAGGGGACGGGGACGGTTTAGGGTACAGGTTAGTGTACGACAACGGTTTAGGGTGAGCGTACGTGTTAGGGTACGGGTTAGTGTTAGCGTACGGGTTAGGATTAGGTGACGGGTGAGGGTAAGGCTTCGGGTAAGGGTTAGGGTTAGGGATAGGGTTAGGGTTAGGGGACGGGGACGGGGACGGTTTAGGATACAGGTTACGGTATGTCAACGGTTTAGGGTGAGCGTACGGGTTAGGGAACGGGTTAGTGTTAGCGTACGGGTTAGGATTAGGGGACGGGTGAGTGTAAGGCTTCGGGAAACGGTTATGGTTAGGGTTAGGGTTAGGGTTAGGGTACGGGGACGGTTTAGGGTACAGGTTAGGGTACGACAACGATTTAGGGTGAGCGTACGTGTTAGGGTACGGGTTAGTGTTAGCGTAAGGGTTAGGATTAGGGGAAGGGTGAGGGTAATGCTTCGGGTAAGGGTTAGGGTTACGGTTAGGGGACGGGGACGGGGACGGGGACTGTTTAGGGTACAGGTTAGGGTACGACAACGGTTTAGGGTGAGCGTATGTGTTAGGGTACGGGTTAGGATTAGGGGACGGGTGAGGGTAAGGCTTCGGGTAAAGGTTAGGGTTAGGGTTAGGGTTAGGGTTAGGGGACGGGGATGGGGACGGTTTAGGGTACAGGTGAGGGTACGACAACGGTTTAGGGTGAGCGTACGTGTTAGGGTACGGGTTAGTGTTAGCGAACGGGTTAGGATTAGGGTACGGGTGAGGGTAAGGCTTCGGGAAAGGGTTAGGGTTAGGGTTAGGTTTAGGGTTAGGGGACGGGCACGGGGACGGTTTAGGGTACAGGTTAGGGTACGACAACGGTTTAGGGTGAGGGTACGTGTTAGGGTACGGGTTAGTGTTAGCGTACGGGTTGGGATTAGGGGACGGGTGAGGGTCAGGCTTCGGGTAAGGGTTACGGTTAGGGTTAGGGTTAGGGTTAGGGTTAGGGGATGGGGACGGTTTAGGATACAGGTTAGGGTACGACAACGGTTTAGGGTGAGCGTACATGTTATGGTACGGTTTAGTGTTAGCGTACGGGTTAGGATTAGGGGACGTGTGAGGGTAAGGCTTCGGGTAAGGGTTAGGGTTAGGTTTAGGGTTAGGTTTAGGGTTAGGGGACGGGGACGGGGACGGTTTAGGGTACAGGTTAGGGTACGACAACGGTTTAGGGTGAGCGTAAATGTTAGGGTACGGGTTAGTGTTAGCGTACGGGTTAGGATTAGGGGACGGGTGAGGGTAAGGCTTCGGGTAAGGGTTAGGGTTATGGTTATGGTTAGGGTTAGGGTTAGGTGACGGGGACGGGGACGATTTAGGGTACAATTTAGGGTACGACAACTGTTAAGGGTGAGCGTACGTGTTAGGGTACGGGTTAGTGTTAGCGTACGGGTTAGGATTAGGGGACGGCTGAGGGTAAGGTTTCGGGTAAGGGTTAGGTTTAGGGTTAGGGTTAGGGATAAGGGACGGAGACGGTTTAGGATACAGGTTAGGGTACGACAACGGTTTAGTGTGAGCGTACGTGTTATGGCAAAGGTTAGTGTTAAGGTACGGGTTAGGATTAGGGGACGGGTGAGGGTAAGGCTTCGGGTAAGTGTTAGGGTTAGGGTTAGGGTTAGTGTTAGGGTTAGGGTTAGGGTTAGGGGACGGGGACCGTTTAGGGTACAGGTTAGGGTACGACAACGGTTTAGTGTGAGCGTACGTGTTAGGGTACGGGTTAGTGTTAGCGTACGGGTTAGGATTAGGGGACGGGTGAGTGTAAGGCTTCGGGTAAGGGTTAGGGTTAGGGTTAGGGTTAGGGTTAGGGTTAGGGGGCGGGGATGGTTTAGGGAACAGGTTAGGGTACGACAATGGTTTAGGGTGAGTGTACGTTTTAAGGTATGGGTTAGTGTTAGCGTACGGGTTAGGTTTAGGGGACGGGTGAGTGTAAGGCTTCTGGTAAGGGTTAGGTTTACGGTTAGGGTTAGGGTTAGGGGACGGGGACGGGGACGTTTTAGGGTACAGGTTAGGGTACGACAACGGTTTAGGGTGAGCTTACGTGTTAGGGTACGGGTTAGTGTTCGCGTACGGGTTAGGATTAGGGGACGGGTGAGGGTAAGGCTTCGGGTAAGGGTTAGGGTTAGTGTTAGGTTTAGGGTTAGGGTTAGGGGACGGGGACGGTTTAGGGTACAGGTTAGGGTACGACAACGGTTTAGGGTGAGCGTACGTGTTAGGGTACGGGTTAGTGTTAGCGTACGGGTGAGGATTAGGGGACGGGTGAGGGTAAGGCTTCGGGTAAGGGTTAGGGTTAGGGATAGGGTTAGGGTTAAGGGACGGGCACGGGGACGGTTTAGGGTACAGGTTAGGGTACGACAACGGTTTAGGTTGAGCGTAAGTGTTAGGGTACGGGTTAGTGTTAGCGTAGGGGTTAGGATTAGGGGACGGGTGAGGGTAAGACTTCGGGTAAGGGTTAGGGTTAGGGATAGGGTTAGGGGACGGGGACGGTTTAGGATACAGGTTAGGGTACGACAACGGTTTATTGTGAGTGTACGTGTTAGGGTTCGGTTTAGTGTTAGCGTACGGGTTAGGATTAGGGGATGGGTGAGGGTAAGGCTTCGGGTAAGGGTTAGGGTTAGGGTTTGAGTTAGGTTTAGGGTTAGGGGACGGAGACGGTTTAGGGTACAGTTTAGGGTACGACAACGGTTTAGGCTGAGCGTACGTGTTAGGGTACGTGTTAGTGTTAGCGTACGGGTTAGGATTAGGGGACGGGTGAGGGTAAGGCTTCGGGAAAGGGTTAGGGTTAGGGTTAGGGTTAGTGTTAGGGGACGGGCACGGGGACGGTTTAGGGTACAGGTTAGGGTACGACACCGGTTTAGGGTGAGGGTACGTGTTAGGGTAGGGGTTAGTGTTAGCATACGGGTTAGGATTAGAGGACGGGTTGGGTAAGGCTTCGGGTAAGGGTTAGGGTTAGGGTTAGGGTTAGGGTTAGGGTTAGGGGACGGGGACGGTTTAGGCTACAGGTTAGGGTACGACAACGGTTTAGGGTCAGCGTACCTGTTAGGGTACGGGTTAGTGTTAGCGTACGGGTTAGGATTAGGGGACGGGTGAGGGTAAGGCTTCTGGTAAGGGTTTGGGTTATGGTTAGGGTTAGGGTTAGGGTTACGGGACAGGGACGGTTTAGGGTACAGGTTAGGGTACGACAACGGTTTAGGGTGAGTGTACGTGTTAAGGTACGGGTTAGTGTTAGCGTACGGGTTAGGATTAGGGGACGGGTGAGTGTAAGGCTTCGGGTAAGGGTTAGGGTTAGGGTTAGGGTTAGGGTTAGGGGACGGGCACGGGGACGGTTTAGGGTACAGGTTAGGGTACGAAAACGGTTTAGGGTGAGCGTACGTGTTAGGGTATGGGTTAGTGTTTGCGTACGGGTTAGGAATAGGGGACGGGTGAGGGTAAGGCTTGGGGTAAGGGTTAGGGTTAGGGTTAGGGTTAGGGGACGGGGACGGGGACGGTTTAGGGTACAGGTTAGGGTACGACAACGGTTTAGGGTGAGCGTTCGTGTTAGGGTACGGGTTAGTGTTAGCGTAAGGTTGAGGATTAGGGGACGGGTGAGGGTAAGGCTTCGGGAAAGGGTTAGGGTTAGGGTTAGGGTTAGGGTTAAGGGACAGGGACGGGGACGGTTTAGTGTACAGGTTAGGGTACGACAACGGTTTAGGTTGAGCGTAAGTGTTAGGGTACGGGTTAGTGTTAGCGTACGGGTTAGGATTAGGGGACGGGTGAGGGTAAGACTTCGGGTAAGGGTTAGGGTTAGGGATAGGGTTAGGGGACGGGGACGGTTTAGGATACAGGTTAGGGTACGACAACGGTTTAGGGTGAGCGTACGTGTTAGGGTACGGTTTAGTGTTAGCGTATGGGTTAGGATTAGGGGACGGGTGAGGGTAAGGCTTCGGGTAATGGTTAGGGTTAGGGTTAGGGTTAGGTTTAGGGTTAGGGGATGGGGACGGGGACGGTTTAGGGTACAGGTTAGTGTACGACAACGGTTTAGGGTGAGCGTACGTGTTAGGGTACGGGTTAGTGTTAGCGTACGGGTTAGGATTCGGGGACGGGTGAGGGTAAGGCTTCGGGTAAGGGTTAGGGTTTGGGGTAGGGTTAGGGTTAGGGTTAGGTGACGGGGACGGGGATGATTTAGGGTACAGTTTAGGGTACGACAACGGTTTAGTGTGAGCGTACGTGTTAGGGCACAGGTTAGTGTTAGCGTACGGGTTAGGATTAGGGGACGGGTGAGGGTAAGGCTTCGGGTAAGTGTTAGGGTTAGGGTTAGGGTTAGGGTTAGGGTTAGGGTTAGGGGACGGGGACGGTTTAGGGTAGAGGTTAGGGTACGACAACGGTTTAGTGTGAGCGTACGTGTTAGGGTACGGGTTAGTGTTAGCGTACGGGTTAGGATTAGGGGACAGGTGAGGGTAAGGCTTCGGGTAAGGGTTAGGGTTAGGGTTAGGGTTAGGGTTAGGGTTAGGGGGCGGGGACGGTTTAGGGTACAGGTTAGGGTACGACAACGGTTTAGGGTGAGCGTACGTTTGGCGTACGGGTTAGTGTTAGCGTACGGTTTAGGATTAGGGGACGGTTGAGGGTAAGGCTTCGGATAAGGGTTAGGGTTAGGGTTAGGGTTAGGGGATGGGGATGGTGACGGTTTAGGGTACAGGTTAGGGTACGACAACGGTTTAGGGTGAGCGTACGTTTTAGGGTATGGGTTAGTGTTAGCGTACGGGTTAGGATTATGGGACGGGTGAGGGTAACGCTTCGGGTAAGTGTTAGGGTTAGGGTTAGGGTTAGGGTTAGGGGACGGGGACGGTTTGGGGTACAGGTTAGGGTACGACAATGGTTTAGGGTGAGCGTACGTGTTAGGGTACGGGTTAGTGTTAGCGTACGGGTTAGGTTTAAGGGACGGGTGAGTGTAAGGCTTCTGGTAAGGGTTAGGTTTATGGTTAGGGTTAGGGGACGGGGACGGTTTAGGGTACAGGTTAGGGTACGACAACGATTAAGGGTGAGCGTACGTGTTAGGGTACGGGTTAGTGTTAGCGTACGGGATAGGATTAGGGGACGGGTGAGGGTAAGGCTTCGGGTAAAGGTTAGGGTTAGGGTTAGGGTTAGGGTTAGGGTTAGGGGACGGGGACGGTTTAGGGTACAGGTTAGGGTACGTCAACTGTTTAGGGTGAGCGTACGTGTTAGGGTACGGGTTAGTGTTAGTGTACGGGTTAGGATTAGGGGACGGGTGAGGGTAAGGCTTCGGGTAAGGGTTAGGGTTAGGGTTAGGTTTAGGGTTAGGGTTCGGGGACGGTTTAGGATACAGGTTAGGGTACGACAACGATTTAGGATGAGCGTACGTGTTAGGGTACGGGTTAGTGTTAGCGTACGGGTTAGGATTATGGGACGGGTGAGGGTAAGGCTTCGGGTAAGGGTTAGGGTTAGGGTTAGGTTTAAGGTTAGGGGACGGGGAAGGTTTACGGTACAGGTTAGGCTGCGACAACGGTTTAGGGTGAGCGTACGTGTTAGGGTACGGGTTAGTGTTAGGGTACGGGTAAGGATTAGGGGACGGGTGAGGGTAAGGCTTCGGGTAAGGGTTAGGGTTAGGGTTAGGGTTAGGGTTAGGGTTAGGGGACGGGGACAGGGACGGTTTAGGGTACAGGTTAGGGTACGACAACGGTTTAGGGTGAGCGTACATGTTAGGGTATCGGTTAGTGTTAGCGTACGGGTTAGGATTAGGGGACGGGTGAGGGTAAGGCTTCGGGTAAGGGTTAGGGTTTGGGTTAGGGTTAGGGTTAGGGTTAAGGGACAGGGACGGTTTAGGGTACAGGTTAGTGTACGACAACGGTTTAGGGTGAGCGTACAGGTTAGGGTACGGGTTAGTGTTAGCGTACGGGTTAGGATTAGGAGACGGGTGAGGGTAAGGCTTCGGGAAAGGTTTAGGGTTAGGGTTAGGGTTAGGGTTAGGGGACGGGCACGGGGACGGTATAGGGTACAGGTTTGAGTACGACAACGGTTTAGGGTGAGCGTACGTGTTAGTGTACGCGTTAGTGTTAGCGTACGGTTTAGGATTAGGAGACGGGTGAGGGTAAGGCTTCGGGTAAGGGTTAGGGTTAGGGTTAGGGTTAGGGGACGGGGACGGTTTAGGGTACAAGTTAGGGTACGACAACGGTTTAGGGTGAGCGTACGTGTTAGGGTACGGGTTAGTGTTAGCGTACGGGTTAGGATTAGGGGACGGGTGAGGGTAAGGCTTCGGGTAAAGGTTAGGGTTAGGGTTAGTGTTAGGGTTAGCGGAAGGGGACGGGGACGGTTTAGGGTACAGGTTAGCGTACGACAACGGTTTAGGGTGAGCGTACGTGTTAGGGAAATGGTTAGTGTTAGCGTACGGGTTAGGATTAGGGGACGGGTGAGTGTAAGGCTTCGGGTAAGGGTTAGGATTAGGGTTAGGGTTAGGGTTAGGGTTAGGGGACGGGGACGGTTTAGGGTACAGGTTAGGGTACGTCAACGGTTTAGGGTGAGCGTACGTGTTAGGGTACGGTTTAGTGTTAGTGTACGGATTAGGAATAGGGGACGGTTGAGGGTAAGGCTTCGGGTAAGGGTTAGGGTTAGGGTTAGGGTTAGGGTTAGGGTTCGGGGACGGTTTAGGGTACAGGTTAGGGTACGACAACGATTAAGGGTGAGCGTACGTGTTAGGGTACGGGTTAGTGTTAGCGTACGGGATAGGATTAGGGGACGGGTGAGGGTAAGGCTTCGGGTAAAGGTTAGGGTTAGGGTTAGGGTTAGGGTTAGGGGACGGGGACGGTTTAGGGTACAGGTTAGGTTACGACAACAGTTTAGGGTGAGCGTACGTGTTAGGGTACTGGTTAGTGTTAGCGTACGTGTTAGGATTAGGGGACGGGTGTGTGTAAGGCTTCGGGTAAGGGTTAGGGTTAGGGTTAGGGTTAGGGTTAGGGTTAGGGGACGGGGACGGTTTAGGGTACAGGTTAGGGTACGTCAACAGTTTAGGGTGAGCGTACGTGTTAGGGTACGGGTTAGTGTTAGTGTACGGGTTAGGATTAGGGGACGGGTGAGGGTAAGGCTTCGGGTAAGGGTTAGGGTTAGGGTTAGGTTTAGGGTTAGGGTTCGGGGACGGTTTAGGATACAGGTTAGGGTACGACAACGATTTAGGATGAGCGTACGTGTTAGGGTACGGGTTAGTGTTAGCGTACGGGTTAGGATTAGGGGACGGGTGAGGGTAAGGCTTCAGGTAAGGGTTAGGGTTAGGGTTAGGTTTAAGGTTAGGGGACGGGGAAGGTTTACGGTACAGGTTAGGCTGCGACAACGGTTTAGGGTGAGCGTACGTGTTAGGGTACGGGTTAGTGTTAGGGTACGGGTAAGGATTAGGGGACGGGTGAGGGTAAGGCTTCGGGTAAGGGTTAGGGTTAGGGTTAGGGTTAGGGTTAGGGTTAGGGGACGAAGACAGGGACGGTTTAGGGTACAGGTTAGGGTACGACAACGGTTTAGGGTGAGCGTACATGTTAGGGTATCGGTTAGTGTTAGCGTACGGGTTAGGATTAGGGGACGGGTGAGGGTAAGGCTTCGGGTAAGGGTTAGCGTTAGGGTTATGGTTAGGGTTAGGGTTAAGGGACGGGGACGGTTTAGGGTACAGGTTAGTGTACGACAACGGTTTAGGGTGAGCGTACAGGTTAGGGTACGGGTTAGTGTTAGCGTACGGGTTATGATTAGGAGACGGGTGAGGGTAAGGCTTCGGGAAAGGTTTAGGGTTAGGGTTAGGGTTAGGGTTAGGGGACGGGCACGGGGACGGTATAGGGTACAGGTTTGGGTACGACAACGGTTTAGGGTGAGCGTACGTGTTAGTGTACGGGTTAGTGTTAGCGTACGGTTTAGGATTAGGAGACGGGTGAGGGTAAGGCTTCGGGTAAGGGTTAGGGTTAGGGTTAGGGTTAGGGGACGGGGACGGTTTAGGGTACAAGTTAGGGTACGACAACGGTTTAGGGTGAGCGTACGTGTTAGGGTACGGGTTAGTGTTAGCGTACGGGTTAGGATTAGGGGACGGGTGAGGGTAAGGCTTCGGGTAAAGGTTAGGGTTAGGGTTAGTGTTAGGGTTAGCGGAAGGGGACGGGGACGGTTTAGGGTACAGGTTAGCGTACGACAACGATTAAGGGTGAGCGTACGTGTTAGGGAACTGGTTAGTGTTAGCGTACGGGTTAGGATTAGGGGACGGGTGAGTGTAAGGCTTCGGGTAAGGGTTAGGATTAGGGTTAGGGTTAGGGTTAGGGTTAGGGGACGGGGACGGTTTAGGGTACAGGTTAGGGTACGTCAACGGTTTAGGGTGAGCGTACGTGTTAGGGTACGGTTTAGTGTTAGTGTACGGGTTATGAATAGGGGACGGTTGAGGGTAAGGCTTCGGGTAAGGGTTAGGGTTAGGGTTAGGGTTAGGGTTAGGGTTCGGGGACGGTTTAGGGTACAGGTTAGGGTACGACAACGATTTAGGGTGAGCGTACGTGTTAGGGTACGGGTTAGTGTTAGCGTACGGTTTAGGATTAGGGGACGGGTGAGGGTAAGGCTTCGGGTAAGGGTTAGGGTTAGGGTTAGGGTTAAGGTTAGGGGACGGGGACGGTTTACGGTACAGGTTAGGCTGCGACAACAGTTTAGGGTGAGCGTACGTGTTAGGGTACGGGTTAGTGTTAGTGTACGGGTTAGGATTAGGGGACGGGTGAGGGTAAGGCTTCGGGTAAGGGTTAGGGTTAGGGTTAGAGTTAGGGTTAGGGTTAGGGGACGGGTACAGGGACGGTTTAGGGTACAGGTTAGGGTACGACAACGGTTTAGGGTGAGCGTACATGTTAGGGTATCGGTTAGTGTTAGCGTCTGGGTTAGGATTAGGGGACGAGCGAGGGTAAGGCTTCGTGTAAGGGTTAGGGTTAGGGTTAGGGGACGGGGACGGGGACGGGGACGGGGACTGTTTAGGGTACAGGTTAGGGTACGTCAACGATTTAGGGTGAGCGTACGTGTTAGGGTACGGGTTAGTGTTAGCGTACGGGTTAGGATTAGAGGACGGTTGAGGGTAAGGCTTCGGGTAAAGGTTAGGGTTAGGGTTAGCGTTAGGGTTAGGGTTAGTGTTAAGGGACGGGGACGGGGACGGTTTAGGGTACAGGTTAGGGTACGACAACGGTTTAGGTTGAGCGTACGTGTTAGAGTACGGGTTAGTGTTAGCGTACGGGTTAGGATTAGGGGACGGGTGAGGGTAAGACTTCGTTTAAGGGTTTGCGTTAGGGTTAGGGTTAGGGGATGGGGACGGTATAGGATACAGGTTAGGGTACGACAACGGTTTAGTGTGAGCGTACATGTTATGGTACGGTTTAGTGTTAGCGTACAGGTTAGGATTAGGGGACGTGTGAGGGTAAAGCTTCGGGTAAGGGTTAGGGTTAGGTTTAGGGTTAGGTTTAGGGTTAGGGGACGGGGACGGGGACGGTTTAGGGTACAGGTTAGGGTACGACAACGGTTTAGGGTGAGCGTAAATGTTAGGGTACGGGTTAGTGTTAGCGTACGGGTTAGGATTAGGGGACGGGTGAGGGTAAGGCTTCGGGTAAGGGTTAGGGTTATGGTTAGGGTTAGGGTTAGGGTTAGGTGACGGGGACGGGGACGATTTAGGGTACAATTTAGGGTACGACAACTGTTAAGGGTGAGCGTACGTGTTAGGGTACGGGTTAGTGTTAGCGTACGGGTTAGGATTAGGGGACGGGTGAGGGTAAGGTTTCGGGTAAGGGTTAGGTTTAGGGTTAGGGTTAGGGATAAGGGACGGAGACGGTTTAGGATACAGGTTAGGGTACGACAACGGTTTAGTGTGAGCGTACGTGTTATGGCAAAGGTTAGTGTTAAGGTACGGGTTAGGATTAGGGGACGGGTGAGGGTAAGGCTTCGGGTAAGTGTTAGGGTTAGAGTTAGGGTTAGTGTTAGGGTTAGGGTTAGGGTTAGGGGACGGGGACCGTTTGGGGTACAGGTTAGGGTACGACAACGGTTTAGTGTGAGCGTACGTGTTAGGGTACGGGTTAGTGTTAGCGTACGGGTTAGGATTAGGGGACGGGTGAGTGTAAGGCTTCGGGTAAGGGTTAGGGTTAGGGTTAGGGTTAGGGTTAGGGTTAGGGGGCGGGGATGGTTTAGGGAACAGGTTAGGGTACGACAACGGTTTAGGGTGAGCGTACGTTTTGGTTACGGGTTAGTGTTACCGTACGGTTTAGGATTAGGGGACGGGTGAGGGTAAGGCTTCGGGTAAGGGTTAGGGTTAGGGTTAGGGTTAGGGTTAGGGGATGGAGACGGGAACGGTTTAGGGTACAGGTTAGGGTACGACAACGGTTTAGGGTGAGCGTACGTGTTAGGGTACGTGTTAGTGTTAGCGTACGGGTTAGGATTAGGGGACGGGTGAGGGTAAGGCTTCGGGTAAGGGTTAGGGTTAGGGTTAGGGTTAGTGTTAGGGTTAGGGGACGGGGACGGTTTAGGGTACAGGTTAGGGTACGACAATGGTTTAGGGTGAGTGTACGTTTTAAGGTATGGGTTAGTGTTAGCGTACGGGTTAGGTTTAGGGGACGGGTGAGTGTAAGGCTTCTGGTAAGGGTTAGGTTTACGGTTAGGGTTAGGGTTAGGGGACGGGGACGGGGACGTTTTAGGGCACAGGTTAGGGTACGACAACGGTTTAGGGTGAGCTTACGTGTTAGGGTACGGGTTAGTGTTCGCGTACGGGTTAGGATTAGGGGACGGGTGAGGGTAAGGCTTCGGGTAAGGGTTAGGGTTAGTGTTAGGTTTAGGGTTAGGGTTAGGGGACGGGGACGGTTTAGGGTACAGGTTAGTGTACGACAACGGTTTAGGGTGAGCGTACGTGTTAGGGTACGGGTTAGTGTTAGCGTACGGGTTAGGATTAGGTGACGGGTGAGGGTAAGGCTTCGGGTAAGGGTTAGGGTTAGGGATAGGGTTAGGGTTAGGGGACGGGGACGGGGACGGTTTAGGATACAGGTTACGGTATGTCAACGGTTTAGGGTGAGCGTACGGGTTAGGGAACGGGTTAGTGTTAGCGTACGGGTTAGGATTAGGGGACGGGTGAGTGTAAGGCTTCGGGAAACGGTTATGGTTAGGGTTAGGGTTAGGGTTAGGGTACGGGGACGGTTTAGGGTACAGGTTAGGGTACGACAACGATTTAGGGTGAGCGTACGTGTTAGGGTACGGGTTAGTGTTAGCGTAAGGGTTAGGATTAGGGGAAGGGTGAGGGTAATGCTTCGGGTAAGGGTTAGGGTTACGGTTAGGGGACGGGGACGGGGACGGGGACTGTTTAGGGTACAGGTTAGGGTACGACAACGGTTTAGGGTGAGCGTATGTGTTAGGGTACGGGTTAGGATTAGGGGACGGGTGAGGGTAAGGCTTCGGGTAAAGGTTAGGGTTAGGGTTAGGGTTAGGGTTAGGGGACGGGGATGGGGACGGTTTAGGGTACAGGTGAGGGTACGACAACGGTTTAGGGTGAGCGTACGTGTTAGGGTACGGGTTAGTGTTAGCGAACGGGTTAGGATTAGGGTACGGGTGAGGGTAAGGCTTCGGGAAAGGGTTAGGGTTAGGGTTAGGTTTAGGGTTAGGGGACGGGCACGGGGACGGTTTAGGGTACAGGTTAGGGTACGACAACGGTTTAGGGTGAGGGTACGTGTTAGGGTACGGGTTAGTGTTAGCGTACGGGTTGGGATTAGGGGACGGGTGAGGGTCAGGCTTCGGGTAAGGGTTACGGTTAGGGTTAGGGTTAGGGTTAGGGTTAGGGGATGGGGACGGTTTAGGATACAGGTTAGGGTACGACAACGGTTTAGGGTGAGCGTACATGTTATGGTACGGTTTAGTGTTAGCGTACGGGTTAGGATTAGGGGACGTGTGAGGGTAAGGCTTCGGGTAAGGGTTAGGGTTAGGTTTAGGGTTAGGTTTAGGGTTAGGGGACGGGGACGGGGACGGTTTAGGGTACAGGTTAGGGTACGACAACGGTTTAGGGTGAGCGTAAATGTTAGGGTACGGGTTAGTGTTAGCGTACGGGTTAGGATTAGGGGACGGGTGAGGGTAAGGCTTCGGGTAAGGGTTAGGGTTATGGTTATGGTTAGGGTTAGGGTTAGGTGACGGGGACGGGGACGATTTAGGGTACAATTTAGGGTACGACAACTGTTAAGGGTGAGCGTACGTGTTAGGGTACGGGTTAGTGTTAGCGTACGGGTTAGGATTAGGGGACGGGTGAGGGTAAGGTTTCGGGTAAGGGTTAGGTTTAGGGTTAGGGTTAGGGATAAGGGACGGAGACGGTTTAGGATACAGGTTAGGGTACGACAACGGTTTAGTGTGAGCGTACGTGTTATGGCAAAGGTTAGTGTTAAGGTACGGGTTAGGATTAGGGGACGGGTGAGGGTAAGGCTTCGGGTAAGTGTTAGGGTTAGGGTTAGGGTTAGTGTTAGGGTTAGGGTTAGGGTTAGGGGACGGGGACCGTTTAGGGTACAGGTTAGTGTACGACAGCGGTTTAGTGTGAGCGTACGTGTTAGGGTACGGGTTAGTGTTAGCGTACGGGTTAGGATTAGGGGACGGGTGAGTGTAAGGCTTCGGGTAAGGGTTAGGGTTAGGGTTAGGGTTAGGGTTAGGGTTAGGGGGCGGGGATGGTTTAGGGAAAAGGTTAGGGTACGACAACGGTTTAGGGTGAGCGTACGTTTTGGGTACGGGTTAGTGTTACTGTACGGTTTAGGATTAGGGGACGGGTGAGGGTAAGGCTTCGGGTAAGGGTTAGGGTTAGGGTTAGGGTTAGGGTTAGGGGATGGGGACGGGTACGGTTTAGGGTACAGGTTAGGGTACGACAACGGTTTAGGGTGAGCGTACGTGTGAGGGTACGTGTTAGTGTTAGCGTACGGGTTAGGATTAGGGGACGGGTGAGGGTAAGGCTTCGGGTAAGGGTTAGGGTTAGGGTTAGGGTTAGGGTTAGGGGACGGGGACGGTTTAGGGTACAGGTTAGGGTACGACAATGGTTTAGGGTGAGTGTACGTTTTAAGGTATGGGTTAGTGTTAGCGTACGGGTTAGGTTTAGGGGACGGGTGAGTGTAAGGCTTCTGGTAAGGGTTAGGTTTACGGTTAGGGTTAGGGTTAGGGGACGGGGACGGGGACGTTTTAGGGTACAGGTTAGGGTACGACAACGGTTTAGGGTGAGCTTACGTGTTAGGGTACGGGTTAGTGTTCGCGTACGGGTTAGGATTAGGGGACGGGTGAGGGTAAGGCTTCGGGTAAGGGTTAGGGTTAGTGTTAGGTTTAGGGTTAGGGTTAGGGGACGGGGACGGTTTAGGGTACAGGTTAGGGTACGACAACGGTTTAGGGTGAGCGTACGTGTTAGGGTACGGGTTAGTGTTAGCGTACGGGTTAGGATTAGGGGACGGGTGAGGGTAAGGCTTCGGGTAAGGGTTAGGGTTAGGGATAGGGTTAGGGTTAGGGGACGGGGACGGGGACGGTTTAGGGTACAGGTTAGGGTATGTCAACGGTTTAGGGTGAGCGTACGGGTTAGGGAACGGGTTAGTGTTAGCGTACGGGTTAGGATTAGGGGACGGGTGAGTGTAAGGCTTCGGGAAAGGGTTATGGTTAGGGTTAGGGTTAGGGTTAGGGTACGGGGACGGTTTAGGGTACAGGTTAGGGTACGACAACGATTTAGGGTGAGCGTACGTGTTTGGGTACGGGTTAGTGTTAGCGTACGGATTAGGATTAGGGGAAGGGTGAGGGTAATGCTTCGGGTAAGGGTTAGGGTTACGGTTAGGGGACGGGGACGGGGACGGGGACGGGGACGGTTTAGGGTACAGGTTAGGGTACGACAACGGTTTAGGGTTAGCGTATGTGTTAGGGTACGGTTTAGGATTAGGGGACGGGGGATGGTAAGGCTTCGGGTAAAGGTTATGGTTAGGGTTAGGGTTAGGGTTAGGGGACGGGGATGGGGACGGTTTAGGGTACAGGTTAGGGTACGACAACGGTTTAGGGTGAGCGTACGTGTTAGGGTACGGGTTAGTGTTAGCGTAAGGGTTAGGATTAGGGGACGGGTGAGTGTAAGGCTTCGGGTAAGGGTTAGGGTTAGGGTTAGGGTTAGGGTTAGGGGACGGGGACGGTTTAGGGTACAGGTTAGGGTACGTCAACGGTTTATGGTGAGCGTACGTGTTAGGGTACGGTTAGTGTTAGTGTACGGGTTAGGATTAGGGGACGGGTGAGGGTAAGGCTTCGGGTAAGTGTTAGGGTTATGGTTAGGGTTTGGGTTAGGGGACGGGGACGGTTTAGGGTACAGGTTAGGGTACGACAACGGTTTAGGGTGAGCGTACATGTTAGGGTACGGCTTAGTGTTAGCGTACGGGTTAGGATTAGGGGACGGGTGAGGGTAAGGCTTCGGGAAAGGGTTACGGTTAGGGTTAGAGTTAGGGTTAGGGGACGGGCACGGGGACGGTTTAGGGTACAGGTTAGGGTACGACACCGGTTTAGGGTGAGGGTACGTGTTCGGGTACGGGTTAGTGTTAGCGTACGGGTTAGGATTAGGGGACGGGTGAGTGTAAGGCTTCGGGTAAGGATTAGGGTTAGGGTTAGTGTTAGGGTTAGGGATAGGGGACGGGGACGGTTTAGGGTACAGGTTAGGGTACGACAACGGTTTAGGGTGAGCGTACGTGTTAGGGTACGTGGTAGTGTTAGCGTACGGGTTAGGATTAGGGGACGGGTGAGTGTTAGGCTTCGGGTAAGGCTTAGGGTTAGGGTTAGGGTTAGGGTTAGGGTTAGGTGACGGGGATGGTTTAGGGTACAGGTTAGGGTATGACAACGGTTTAGGGTGAGCGTACGTGTTAGGGTACGGGTTAGTGTTAGCGTACGGGTTAGTATTAGGGGACGGGTGAGGGTAAGGCTTCGGGTAAGGGTTAGGGTTAGGGTTAGGGTTAGGGTTAGGGTTAGGGTTAGGGTACGGGGACGGTTTAGGGTACAGGTTAGAGTACGACAACGATTTAGGGTGAGCGTACGTGTTAGGGTACGGGTTAGTGTTAGCGTACGGGTTAGGATTAGGGGAAGGGTGAGGGTAATGCTTCGGGTAAGGGTTAGGGTTACGTTTAGGGGACGGGGACGGGGACGGGGATGGGGACGGTTTAGGGTACAGGTTAGGGTACGACAACGGTTTAGGGTGAGCGTATGTGTTAGGGTACGGGTTAGGATTAGGGGACGGGTGAGGGTAAGGCTTCGGGTAAAGGTTAGGGTTAGGGTTAGGGTTAGGGTTAGGGGGCGGGGATGGGGTCGGTTTAGGGTACAAGTTAGGGTACGACAACGGTTTAGGGTGAGCGTACGTGTTAGGGTACGGGTTAGTGTTAGCGTACGGGTTAGGATTAGGGGACGGGTGAGTGTAAGGCTTCGGGTAAGGGTTAGGGTTAGGGTTAGGGTTAGGGGACGGGGACGGTTTAGGGTACAGGTTAGGGTACGTCAACGGTTTATGGTGAACGTACGTGTTACGGTACGGTTAGTGTTAGTGTACGGGTTAGGATTAGGGGACGGGTGAGGGTAAGGCTTCGGGTAAGTGTTAGGGTTATGGTTAGGGTTAGGGTTAGGGGACGGGGACGGTTTAGGGTACAGGTTAGGGTACGACAACGGTTTAGGGTGAGCGTACGTGTTAGGGTATGGCTTAGTGTTAGCGTACGGTTTAGGATTAGGGGACGGGTTAGGGTAAGGCTTCGGGTAAGGGTTAGGGTTAGGGTTAGGGGACGGGGACGGTTTAGGCTACAGGTTAGGGTACGACAACGGTTTAGGGTGAGCGTACGTTTTAGGGTACGGATTAGTGTTAGCGTACGGGTTAGGATTAGGGGAAGGGTGAGTTTAAGGCTTCGGGTAAGGGTTAGGGTTAGGGTTAGGGTTAGGGGACGGGCACGGGGATGGTTTAGGGTACAGGTTAGTGTACGACAACGGTTTAGGGTGAGCGTACGTGTTAGGGTATGGGTTAGTGTTAGCGTACGGGTTAGGATTACGGGACGGGTGAGGGTAAGGCTTCGGGTAAGGGTTAGGGTTAGGGTTAGGGTTAGGGTTAGGGTTAGGGTTAGGGGATGGGGACGGTTTAGGATACAGGTTAGGGTACGACAACGGTTTAGCGTGAGCGTACATGTTATGGTACGGTTTAGTGTTAGCGTACGGGTTAGGATTAGGGGACGTGTGAGGGTAACGCTTCGGGTAAGGGTTAGGGTTAGGTTTAGGGTTAGGTTTAGGGTTAGGGGACGGGGACGGGGACGGTTTAGGGTACAGGTTAGGGTACGACAACGGTTTAGGGTGAGCGTAAATGTTAGGGTACGGGTTAGTGTTAGCGTACGGGTTAGGATTAGGGGACGGGTGAGGGTAAGGCTTCGGGTAAGGGTTAGGGTTATGGTTAAGGTTAGGGTTAGGGTTAGGTGACGGGGACGGGGACGATTTAGGGTACAATTTAGGGTACGACAACTGTTAAGGGTGAGCGTACGTGTTAGGGTACGGGTTAGTGTTAGCGTACGGGTTAGGATTAGGGGACGGGTGAGGGTAAGGTTTCGGGTAAGGGTTAGGTTTAGGGTTAGGGTTAGGGATAAGGGACGGAGACGGTTTAGGATACAGGTTAGGGTACGACAACGGTTTAGTGTGAGCGTACGTGTTATGGCAAAGGTTAGTGTTAAGGTACGGGTTAGGATTAGGGGACGGGTGAGGGTAAGGCTTCGGGTAAGTGTTAGGGTTAGGGTTAGGGTTAGTGTTAGGGTTAGGGTTAGGGTTAGGGGACGGGGACCGTTTAGGGTACAGGTTAGGGTACGACAACGGTTTAGTGTGAGCGTACGTGTTAGGGTACGGGTTAGTGTTAGCGTACGGGTTAGGATTAGGGGACGGGTGAGTGTAAGGCTCCGGGTAAGGGTTAGGGTTAGGGTTAGGGTTAGGGTTAGGGTTAGGGGGCGGGGATGGTTTAGGGAAAAGGTTAGGGTACGACAACGGTTTAGAGTGAGCGTACGTTTTGGGTACGGGTTAGTGTTACCGTACGGTTTAGGATTAGGGGACGGGTGAGGGTAAGGCTTCGGGTAAGGGTTAGGGTTAGGGTTAGGGTTAGGGTTAGGGGATGGGGACGGGTACGGTTTAGGGTACAGGTTACGGTACGACAACGGTTTAGGGTGAGCGTACGTGTTAGGGTACGTGTTAGTGTTAGCGTACGGGTTAGGATTAGGGGACGGGTGAGGGTAAGGCTTCGGGTAAGGGTTAGGGTTAGGGTTAGGGTTAGGGTTAGGGGACGGGGACGGTTTAGGGTACAGGTTAGGGTACGACAATGGTTTAGGGTGAGTGTACGTTTTAAGGTATGGGTTAGTGTTAGCGTACGGGTTAGGTTTAGGGGACGGGTGAGTGTAAGGCTTCTGGTAAGGGTTAGGTTTACGGTTAGGGTTAGGGTTAGGGGACGGGGACGGGGACGTTTTAGGGTACAGGTTAGGGTACGACAACGGTTTAGGGTGAGCTTACGTGTTAGGGTACGGGTTAGTGTTCGCGTACGGGTTAGGATTAGGGGACGGGTGAGGGTAAGGCTTCGGGTAAGGGTTAGGGTTAGTGTTAGGTTTAGGGTTAGGGTTAGGGGACGGGGACGGTTTAGGGTACAGGTTAGGGTACGACAACGGTTTAGGGTGAGCGTACGTGTTAGGGTACGGGTTAGTGTTAGCGTACGGGTTAGGATTAGGGGACGGGTGAGGGTAAGGCTTCGGGTAAGGGTTAGGGTTAGGGATAGGGTTAGGGTTAGGGGACGGGGACGGTTTAGGGTACAGGTTAGGGTATGTCAACGGTTTAGGGTGAGCGTACGGGTTAGGGAACGGGTTAGTGTTAGCGTACGGGTTAGGATTAGGGGACGGGTGAGTGTAAGGCTTCGGGAAAGGGTTATGGTTAGGGTTAGGGTTAGGGTTAGGGTACGGGGACGGTTTAGGGTACAGGTTAGGGTACGACAACGATTTAGGGTGAGCGTACGTGTTAGGGTACGGGTTAGTGTTAGCGTACGGGTTAGGATTAGGGGAAGGGTGAGGGTAATGCTTCGGGTAAGGGTTAGGGTTACGGTTAGGGGACGGGGACGGGGACGGGGATGGGGACTGTTTAGGGTATAGGTTAGGGTACGACAACGGTTTAGGGTGAGCGTATGTGTTAGGGTACGGGTTAGGATTAGGGGACGGGTGAGGGTAAGGCTTCGGGTAAAGGTTAGGGTTAGGGTTAGGGTTAGGGTTAGGGGACGGGGATGGGGACGGTTTAGGGTACAGGTTAGGGTACGACAACGGTTTAGGGTGAGCGTACGTGTTAGGGTACGGGTTAGTGTTAGCGTACGGGTTAGGATTAGGGGACGTGTGAGTGTAAGGCTTCGGGTAAGGGTTAGGGTTAGGGTTAGGGTTAGGGTTAGGGGACGGGGACGGTTTAGGGTACAGGTTAGGGTACGTCAACGGTTTTTGGTGAGCGTACGTGTTAGGGTACGGTTAGTGTTAGTGTACGGGTTAGGATTAGGGGACGGGTGAGGGTAAGGCTTCGGGTAAGTGTTAGGGTTATGGTTAGGGTTAGGGTTAGGGGACGGGGACGGTTTAGGGTACAGGTTAGGGTACGACAACGGTTTAGGGTGAGCGTACGTGTTAGGGTACGGCTTAGTGTTAGCATACGGGTTAGGATTAGGGGACGGGTGAGGGTAAGGCTTCGGGTAAGGGTTAGGGTTAGGGTTAGGGTTAGGGTTAGGGTTAGGGTTAGGGTTAGGGTACGGGGACGGTTTAGGGTACAGGTTAGGGTACGACAACGATTTAGGGTGAGCGTACGTGTTTGGGTACGGGTTAGTGTTAGCGTACGGATTAGGATTAGGGGAAGGGTGAGGGTAATGCTTCGGGTAAGAGTTAGGGTTACGGTTAGGGGACGGGGACGGGGACGGGGACGGGGACGGTTTAGGGTACAGGTTAGGGTACGACAACGGTTTAGGGTTAGCGTATGTGTTAGGGTACGGTTTAGGATTAGGGGACGGGGGAGGGTAAGGCTTCGGGTAAAGGTTATGGTTAGGGTTAGGGTTAGGGTTAGGGGACGGGGATGGGGACGGTTTAGGGTACAGGTTAGGGTACGACAACGGTTTAGGGTGAGCGTACGTGTTAGGGTACGGGTTAGTGTTAGCGTAAGGGTGAGGATTAGGGGACGGGTGAGTGTAAGGCTTCGGGTAAGGGTTAGGGTTAGGGTTAGGGTTAGGGTTAGGGGACGGGGACGGTTTAGGGTACAGGTTAGGGTACGTCAACAGTTTATGGTGAGCGTACGTGTTAGGGTACGGTTAGTGTTAGTGTACGGGTTAGGATTAGGGGACGGGTGAGGGTAAGGCTTCGGGTAAGTGTTAGGGTTATGGTTAGGGTTTGGGTTAGGGGACGGGGACGGTTTAGGGTACAGGTTAGGGTACGACAACGGTTTAGGGTGAGCGTACATGTTAGGGTACGGCTTAGTGTTAGCGTACGGGTTAGGATTAGGGGACGGGTGAGGGTAAGGCTTCGGGAAAGGGTTACGGTTAGGGTTAGAGTTAGGGTTAGGGGACGGGCACGGGGACGGTTTAGGGTACAGGTTAGGGTACGACACCGGTTTAGGGTGAGGGTACGTGTTCGGGTACGGGTTAGTGTTAGCGTACGGGTTAGGATTAGGGGACGGGTGAGTGTAAGGCTTTGGGTAAGGATTAGGGTTAGGGTTAGTGTTAGGGTTAGGGATAGGGGACGGGGACGGTTTAGGGTACAGGTTAGGGTACGACAACGGTTTAGGGTGAGCGTACGTGTTAG